>NC_141075.1:20051589-20651589 GCF_041138505.1 Cibotium barometz | reverse complement strand
GATGTTTTTCTTGGCTGCCCCTTCTGGATTAGCCTTGAGAATGTACATGGGCAAGCATGCACATGACATTGTACTTGCTGCCACCAGTAGTCGGTCTAAGTAAACTCCTTTTCTTTCTCTGGCTCAAGTACAACTGAGGAGCTTGCCATAGCTGAAAATCAATTCTAGTATTAGTTTAATTCATTAGAAGTTATGGAAATTGTACCTGTGTGTGTGTGTGTGAGAGAGAGAGAGAGAGAGAGAGAGAGAGAGAAATGAAACGATATATTAACGTCTCTAAGAGGCCGTAGTGGTGTCTCATCAAAGAGAACAACTAAATGAGACTAAAAAGTACAATAAACCGATTGTCCTACAGTTATAAGAACGCTAGGTGGGTGATAAAATCATCCGGTGAGACGTGTAGAAAATGGCTGTTGTAATGAGCCATTTTCGTGCCCAAGGGCTCAAGCGGGCTAGTCCATGTCCTCTCTGTGTCCACTCTAATGATATCCATCCTGATCACGCGGTTTTGCTCTGAGCGGGTGAGTTCCAAAAATGGACAATCCAGACTGTACTGAAAGGGTGGTAGTGCCTCTATCCGCAAACCATGTAGGTCAAACCATGATCTCATCTGAGCGTACCAACAATGAGTATCTCCATCCTTTGCCAACTGTATGGATGAGGTCAATGCCAATCGGGAGTACCTCTGCTGAGGGAGCTCCCATAGCCGCTGTAAAAAGGTAACTGCTTGGAATAGGGCCTCGGTTACTACTGGTGGGGCACCCAGCTCAGCCCGAATAATCTCATGTGGTACTGATGATTTGCTCTGAATCATGCGGGCAATCATCATAATCAGTGGTCTCTCCATTTGCCTCCATCCCTCATCTGTCCCTCTCTGAGATCTGTGATGTATACTGGGCCCCCAAATTGGAGCTCCGTACAGGAGGGTCGGTGTGACAAGCGTATCAAATAGCCACAATTTGGTGCGTGGCTCCTGAAACTGTATGTGTGCACACTACCTCTCAAGTGCCCCCATCGAGCTAATCTAGCTGTTGCTGCCTCCTTCAGGGAGAAACGCGGTCCTGTGAAAGTAACTCCCAAGTAGACACATGACCTGACGTACTCTACCGGCTCCCCTCAGAAAGTGAACTAAGGCTCTGATCTCGTCACCCATGCCTGTGGTGTTAAACACCATAACCTTGGTTTTCCCAAGGTTCACTGTCAGATCTCTATCCGCACAGAAAGCCTGTAATGCATCCAAGTGTCTCTGTAATCCCTCCGGAGAGTCTGAGATTAGAACAATATCATCAGCATATAACAAGATGGGTATCAACACCCTTGCTAGGCATGCCCCTGGGCCTCCCAATCTGTCTACATAATCAGAGACCGCATCAATGTACAGTCCAAAGAGGGTGGGCGATAGCGGGCATCCCTGCTTCACCCCTATCGTGTTGGTCACCCTATCAGATAGTCCGCCTGGAGCTTGGACTTAGCCTGTCGCAGACTCATACAAAGCGTATATCCCCCACTGCATATCCTCGGGTACCTCAATGTCATGCAATCTATGCATAAGCCTGGCACGTGGTACGGTATCGAAGGCTTTGCGGAAGTCCACAAAGCAGCAATATATCCTTCTCTTTTGTGCCTTGCCCTCTTCAATAAGTGCCCGAAGTGTCAGTATGTGATCCAAGGTAGTAAATCCTCTCCTGAAGCCAGCCTGTCCGTGTGCTCGATGACCATGCCTCTCTGCCCATCGGCTTAGCTCCGACTCCAATATAGAGCCATATAATTTGGCCAAGTAATGACCAATCATGATCGTCCTGTAGTTGCCTGGTACCATGGGGTCCCCGCTCTTAAAGAGTGGTACAATGATATGCTCTGTCCAGCTTGTCGGGAAACCCTCACAAATGGCACGATTAAACACATGTACGATGAGCGGACCCGCCTAAAGAGTGGTACAATGATATGCTCTGTCCAGCTTGTCGGGAAACCCTCACAAATGGCACGATTAAACACATGTACGATGAGCGGACCCGCCTAAAGAGTGGTACAATGATATGCTCTGTCCAGCTTGTTGGGAAACCCTCACAAATGGCACGATTAAACACATGTACGATGAGCGGAGCCAAAGTGTCTCTTGCATATGAGAAGTGCTCTCCAACTAGCCCATCATGATCTTGTGCCTTTCCATTCTGTAACCTGTCTATCGCATCTAGCACCATCCGCATAGTAAAAAAGGTGCTACTAGCCGGTCTAGCTCCCAGTGGAGGGGGGGTGGGGGGCAGTCCTGGTGCATCATATAGCTCTCTAGCATAAGTATGCCATGCCTCAGGTGCAGTAATCGGAGTACCAGGCTGTCTCTCCTAAAACATCTTCCATGCCCTCTTGTTGTCCTTTCCCAGGAAGAGTTGGTAGATCTCCTTCTCTAGCTTAGCCAGATAGGCTCGTTTCTTCCTCCGCACAAGGCACCGAAAGATCATCCTGGCCTGTCTATGCGTGTGAGACCCAATGGCAATCTCACGCTGTAGCTGTGCTCGTGTCTCACGACACTCATCATCATACCAAGTGTTCTGTGGGGCAGTGCTGCGGGGGTGGGTGGAAGGGATCATAGTGTAGGGAAACGCATATGAGGCGGATGCATGTAGTACACCTGCCAATCCTCTCGTGATCTCGTCCAGAGGGCTATGCGGGTCTAAAGCGAACAAGCCATCAGATACTGCATCTCGATAAACCCCGACTATCTCACGTGTAAACTGATATCTCGGGTACCTAGGTAATGAGTGGCTGGCCCATCTCTCGGGGATCTACCTACTAGTGTGAAACTCAGGTATGCATCGGCTGCTATGCCAATGGGCCTACTGGAAATCGTGAAACCCCGCACATCAGGTATCAATGAAGGAGATCCCATCAAGTAGTCCACTGTGCTCGCTCCCCCTTTAGAGTTCCAGTGTGTGAGATCATCTGATCCTTGCCATCTCGATAAGCTTTTTTATATGACCAACCCATGTGCACTCCCGAGTGTGAGAAAATGCTTGCCATAATCTGTAATCTCCCCCTCATCCTGTGCTGATCTCTGCAACCCTACATCTTCTGCTGTGATCTCCTGGGACATAGCCTCTTGAGTATCGTACAACTGTGTCTGTGTTGGGGTAAAGGCATTATGCCCACCCTTGTAGTGTGTACAAGCCCATAAGTTTTATAGTACATAGTACACTTAGTACTTTTAATGTACTAAGTGCACTATGTGTACTAGAGCAAATATACATGTGTGATAGGGGAGTCACACACTCATACTGTGAGTTGACTTATCCCCACATGTCTCTCTCTCTCTCTCCCTTCTTCGCTGTGTGTGTCTCCCACATGAAACCCTAACACTCTACAGCTGAGCTCTTCAGAGCTCCTTCAACTTGTATCAGAGCTCTGGTTTTAGGGTTACATTTTTTTAAAGGGTTTTTATCTCAGCAGTACAGCTGCTTTACTAGGGCGGCCTGCTTCTGGTTGGGAGAGCTTGCTGTCGTATAGCTGTGGGTGAAGTGAAGGCTTTTACGACTTGCAGATCACACGAGCCGGCAAGGATGGTGCGGTGAGCGTGGATGGAGAACCAAAGGCGTCCGCTGAAAAAGCTTTCCGAGGGCGCCTTCGACACGGCTGAGGGCGCCGCCCTCCTTCGCCGCCTCCTCTGCTGCTCCTTTTTCTGGGATGCAGGCGAGCACCCGTGGGTGACATTGGTCACATTCCGGGTCAATTGGCAGAAAATTGGATGTTAACATTTGGGGCTTTTGATGTAATTGTGCCATTGGGCATTCATACATGCTGTATGATGTGAGCAATCTCACATTCGGGGCAAAATTGCAGGAAATTGGAGTGCAAATCAAAGGGCTTTTGTGCCAATTGGGTTGATTTGCATGCAGGCACTGGCATTTGATGCTTTGGGCAATGTGTTTGTCAAGCACTCAATGTGCCAGTAAATCAAGGGGCTTTTATGTATTAGATGTATATGTGGCCAGGGGGGAAGCATTGTGAAGACTCTGGATGCCTTCATGTGCATTAATGTACCATTCATGATCAGAAATTGATCTTGAATCAAGGGGCTTTTGCTCAAGTTCTGTCCGGGACTGTTGTATGCAGTGGTGAGGACTGTCAAGGTCTGATTTTCACTCATTTGGACAGCCAGGAGAGCATTTATTGCTACTGTACTTGCTGGTACAGATTTGGTACAACTTTGTACAAGTTTTGGCATGGCTGTACATTGATTTGAGTGAGGAAAAGGCTCATTTTCAGCTGCTGTACTTGCCGGTACAGGTTTGGTACATCATTGGTGAGCACTTAAAACTGTTGTACAGTATTTTGGAAGGGGAACAGAGCACATCTAAGGTGCTGTCATAAATCTGCAGCAACCAGATTTTGGTGATTTTATCACATTCAGTGAGAGGAGAGTTGCATTTGTGCTTCCGCAGTGGGAGATAAATTTTGGGAGAACAACTGTGAGCACTTTGTGTGCTTTGGTGCAGTGTTTGCACATCTTGCAGGGAGTCAGGCATTGACTGTGTCAAAGGTTGCATATTGCTATGGCAACCACAGGTGAGAGCTCTTCATTGCTTCACATCAAAAAGCTTGAAGGCTCACATAATTATGACATTTGGCAAACCCAGTGCTATAATGTGTTGCTCCAGAAGAAGTAGCACAAGCCCATCAAAGAAAGGGGTGTAATGCCCGCTTCTCTTACTGCTGAAGAATGGGGAGATATGGATGAGCTAGCAAGATCCACTATCATGTTGTCTGTGTTAGACACTTCACTTTTCAGCATACGTGAAGAGAAGACAGCTTGGGGAATGTGGCAAAGATTGCAGGACTTGTATGCCCAGCAAAGTGCCTCAAGCAAAGTGTATTGGTTGAAGAAACTCATAGGTCTTCAAATGAAGGAAGGGGCGTCTATGACAGCCCATCTAAATGAGTTTAATGGTGTTGTCAGCCAGGTCATCAATCAAAAGTTGGCAATGGACAGGTCATCAATCAAAAGTTGGCAATGGACGATGAGTTCAAAGCCACCTTTCTCTTATGCACTTTGCCAGAGAGTTGGGACACATTCAGGACAGCCACTAGCAATTCAAATGCTATGCTGTCATATGCAGATGTGGAGGGAGTCCAATGCAATGAATGCACGTGGGAGATCCCAGCAAAGGGGTAAAAGCCAAGAAAGGGGAAGGAGCAAGTCCCGCTCCAAAAAGGACTTGGAATGCCATTATTGTGGCAAGAAGGGACATCTCAAAAAGCAATGCTACAAATGGAAGAATGATCAAAAGGAAAAGGGCAAAGGCAAAGACAAAGACAAAGATGAAGCCAAAGATACAAAGCCAAAGGGCAAAAGTGGAGTCAAGATTGAAGAAGTCAATGTGTCACATGCAGGTGACAGTGAGGATGAAGTCCTATTCACGTCTTCACTTGATGCCCATTCACTCCTTGCAGGAGATGGTCATGGTATGCACTCATGGATCATTGATTCAGGTGCCTCCTTTCATGTCACAGGTTGCAGAGACTTGTTTGTCAGGTATACTGCTGGCAATGAAGGAGTAGTTTATTTGGGTGACAACCATGCATGCCAGATTCTTGGCAGAGGTGATGTGAGGCTTGTGTTTTCAGATGGCTCACAGCTTATGCTCCATGATGTCAGGCATGTGCCTGAGATCAAGAAGAACCTGTTTTCTACTGGACAACTTGATGATGCTGGTTATGTTACCACATTTGGTGGTGGAAAGTGGAAGATTAGTAAGGACTCACTGGTTGTTGCCAGAGGCTCTAAGGTGGACACTCTTTACTTCATGCATGCTGGTGTTTGTCACCATGTTAATGTAAATGCAACCGAGCTGCCGGAAATCTCTATGTGGCATAGCCGGTTGGGACACATGAGTGTCAAAGGAATGGAGCAATTGTCTCGTTTTGGTTACTTGCCTTCTCTAAAGTTCTCAAGTTTTTAGTTTTGTGAGCATTGTATATATGGCAGGCAACTCCAGTGCCCCCACAAGAAAGCTCTTGGACAGAAAGATGCTCAGTTAGAGCTTGTGCATACAGATGAATGTGAGATGCCTCAGCTTTCTTTGGGAGGGGCAAAATATTTTGTCTTTTATTGATGATGCCACACGCAAGGTGTGGGTTTATCCTCTTCGTTTGAAGAGTGATACATTCTTAGTGTTTGAGAAGTTTGTTGCTCATGTTGAGAATCAAACTGGCAAAACACTGAAAGGCTTTGCGTTCCGACAATGGTGGAGAGTATATGTCCAAACAGTTTCACGACTTTTGTGATGCTAAAGGCATCAAGAGGGAGCTCTCTACTCCTTATGATCCTCCACAAAACGGGACAGCAGAGAGGATGAACAGGACCATTCAGGAGAAGGTCCGTTCTATGTTGTCACATGCTGCGTTACCTCATGGTTTTTGGGCTGAAGCTGTTATGACAGCCGTTCATCTTATAAACAGGGACCATTCAGGAGAAGGTCCGTTCTATGTTGTCACATGCTGCGTTACCTCATGGTTTTTGGGCTGAAGCTGTTATGACAACCGTTCATCTTATAAACAGGTCACCTAACACAAGGCTTGGTGGGAAAGTGCCAGAGGAAGTATGGACAGGGAAGCCTCCGTCCTACAAGCACTTGAGAGTGTTTGGTTGTGTTGCGTACGTGCACATACGTAGGGAAATACGCACCAAACTTGATCCTAAGTCTCACAAATGCATATTCCTAGGATATGGTGACAGAGGTGAAATGGGGTATAGACTTTGGGATCCAGTGAATAGAAAGATTATACGCAGCAATGATGTCATTTTTGATGAAACATGCATGTATAAGGAGCTTGCAAGGCAACAGGAGCCTGGCAGAGTCATCTTTGATGATGATGGACATCATGGACAACAACCAAGGGCTGTAAATCAGCCATTACAGCAACAAAACCAGCCCTTAAATGGTGCTGAAAACGGTCCAAATGGACAGCCAGAGATGGCAGAAGATATCCCTATGGATATCCCACAGTTAGAGGAGATACCGGGCATGATCTTTCAACCTTATGGCATGGAACAGGAGCCACCAATAGGTGATATGCAGGCTGGACAGCAACCTGCAAATGATGGTCATTGGGTACGGAGGTCCACAAGACCCTCCAGACCCCCTGACAGGTTTGTTCCAGGGGTTGACTACTTGATGCTCACTGACTGTGGGGAGCCCTCATGTTATAAGGAGGCTTTACAGAGGGCAGACAAGGCTCTTTTGGAGCGTGCTATGAAGTCAGAGATGGATTCTCTGCACAAAAATGGAACATGGAAGTTGGTGCATTTGCCTACAGGCAAGAAGGTTTTGCCATGCAAGTGGGTTTACAGGCTCAAAGTTGCACCTGATGCAAAGCCAAGATACAAAGCCAGGTTAGTGGCTAAGGGCTTCAAGCAGGAATATGGTGTGGACTTTGATGAGATCTTCTCTCCAGTGGTCAAAATGACCACACTTAGAGCTGTATTAGCTTTGGTTGCTCATGATGATCTGGATTTGATTCAGATGGATGTGAAGATTGCCTTTCTTCACGGTGATCTCCATGAGGAGATATATATGCAACAGCCAGAGGGTTATGCAGTGAATGGAAAGGAGAAGCTTGTATGCAAGCTGAAAAAGAGTCTTTATGGGCTCAAACAGGCACCAAGGGAATGGTATCATAAATTTGATACATTCATGAAATCCCAGGATTTCAAGAGGAGTGACATAGATCACTGCTTATACACCAAGAAAGCTTTGGATGGCAGTCTATTGATCCTCATCTTGTATGTTGATGATATGTTGATTGCCGAGAAATCTCGTAAAGAGATGGATGCCTTGAAGAAGAGGCTGCATCAGACCTTTGATATGAAGGATTTGGGTGATGCAAATCACATTTTGGGTATGCGGATACTTCGGGACAGAAATCAGCATGTGTTGTATTTGTCTCAAAAGGAATACATTGGCAAAGTTTTGCAGAGGTTCAATATGGATGGGGGGAAGAAGACTAGTACTCCTTTGCCTCCATATGTGAAACTCAGTGCTAGGGACAGCCCACAGTCGGATAGTGACAGGGCTGATATGGCCAAGATTCCGTATGCTTCAGCTTGTGGCAGTCTCATGTATGCCATGGTTGCTACCAGGCCGGACATTGCATTTGCAGTGGGAGTGGTTACTAGATACATGGCCAAACCTGGCAAGAAGCATTGGGAAGCAGTGAAAGGTGTCATGAGATACCTGAAGGGCACACAGCATATGTGCATCTGCTTTGGCAAACAGGATGCATTAGCGCATGGTTACACGGATTCGGATTATGCCAGTCATCCAGATAACCGGAAGTCTACTACAGGTTATGTGTTTACATTCACAGGAGGTGTTGTGTCATGGATATCCAGGATGCAGAAGTGCACTGCCTTATCTACTACAGAGACCGAGTATATTGTAGCCACAGAGGCTTGCAAGGAGGCATTATGGCTATCTCGGTTAGTGGTTGATTTGGGTTATACAGGGGATATTCCATTGTTGCATTGTGACAGTCAGAGTGCCATCCAGTTGGCAAAGAACCCTGTCTTTCACTCAAAGATGAAGCATGTGGATGTAAAGTATCACTTCATCAGAGAGGTGATAGAGAACAAGCTGATTCAGCTTGTCAAGATTCATACGGATGACAACCCGGCTGATCTGTTGACAAAGAGTTTGCCTCCAGAGCGGTTTGCTCATTGTAGACACTTGATGGGCATTGGATGAGGCCAGTTTCAGCCTTGATATGGCCTTGTATATTATCATGTACATGCTGATTTTTCTTTTCCTTCATTTAAGGGCACTTTGCCTTTAAGTGGGAGGTTGTTGGGGTAAAGGCATTATGCCCACCCTTGTAGTGTGTACAAGCCCATAAGTTTTATAGTACATAGTACACTTAGTACTTTTAATGTACTAAGTGCACTATGTGTACTAGAGCAAATATACATGTGTGATAGGGGAGTCACACACTCATACTGTGAGTTGACTTATCCCCACATGTCTCTCTCTCTCTCTCCCTTCTTCTCTGTGTATATGTCTCCCACATGAAACCCTAACTCTCTCCCTTCAGTCTGCTCTGTGCCTGTACGTGCATTAAAGTCTCCCAATAGTAATATGTCTCCCATGCTGGCAAACCTCATGATATCATCATATAGTGGTATATAGGGCGACTCTCCTGATGGTGCAAACCTGGAGTGGGCTGGGGGAAAGTAGCATACCGCCACATATAGCTCGCGGAGCCCCTCTCTGCATATTCGGACCCACATGTACCTCGCATCTGCATCTCTATGAACCACATGTATTTTGTCACGAAGCTCCTCCTTGTAAAGTATTGCCACTCCTCCAGATCCTCTGGTACCTCCCACTGTGCGTGGCTGAGGGCCGTGGCTGAGGGCAAAAAACCGATTCCCATCTATAACCCCGGACATCAGGAAGCCTCTTGTTTGTGCACTGATGGGTCTCCGTATACATAGCAATATCACTGTGTCTGAAAGTATCCTCAAAGTATCCTGCATCTGTTCTAAGGGCTCTGTTGCAATTCCACACCATGAATCGCAAGGTCCCATAGGCCGCGCACCGTCAAGCGGGCCTCCTTTCCGTAATGATGACTCGGCCATCTCTGTATACCGCCCATTTCCCCTCTTTCCTTGCCTCAAGCACACGCGGCATGTGTTCCTTCTGGTGTGCTATCTGTGCCGGTGTAAGGTCCTCATCCAAATAAATCTTTTCCCCCTTAAGGGCCATCCTTTTGGAGAGGAAGGCCTTCTTCTTCTCCAAGTCACCAAACCTGATGATCAATATCTTCGCCCTGGTTTCATCTCTGCCTACTCGCCATGCTCCGGTAATGGGTACATCAGGGGCTCCAATTTTTGTTGCAAGAGCTTTTGCATCCTCTTGGGGATTTCCCTTATCTTCCCACCCAACTACACGTACATGTAATGCACGTGCCCGTCTCTTGGCTTCCTCTTCCAATGTAGCATTCATCACCTCTACTTTATTGACTGGTGTATCCTTCTGTTTTTTTACTGCTTCAATCCATGGGTTGACTTCCTCAAGTTGTTTCTTTGTGGCACTGGCAATTTCAGCCCATGAATGCATTTCCTTCTCACTTGCAGCCACTTTTGCCTTACATGATTCCAAAGTGTTTCGCATTTCTGTGATGTCTTTTTCGTGGTTAGCATACATGTCTTGAAAGTGCCTTCGTACTATGCAACTGTTGTGCCAATCTCTCGGAGCATGTCATCCTTCCATTTCTGCATCTCTTTTTTCATTTCCGTGTGCATCAAGGCTTGGGCTAATTCCATCTCAACCTGTACTTGGGCTTGCATTTCTCCCTTCAATTGGACATATATCTCTTCCTTCAACGTTTCGTATATCACTTTCCTTTGGGCATGCATCTGCTCGGTCCATTCCTTTTCAAGCTCCTGTCGCATGGTGTTCATCTCTGTCCTTATGTGAAGCTGTAGCTCCTCATAAAGGGCCTCATCTCGTTGGGCCATCTTCGTAATCTTTCGTGAGCCAGGGGACATGATTCCTTCCCTTAGTCTTCTGCGGTAGGCATTTGGTGCCTTCGTGGGGGTGTGAAAGGTTGTCTCACCATCCTGTTCCCCCTCCAGGGGTTAAGACATGTTTTCCCCTACTAGTTGCTGCCTTGGGGGCCTGAGCAAGGGTGGATGGGAAAAGGAGGCAGAGAGAGAGAGGCTCGTCGTTGGATCCTGTGCGTGGAACCTCTTCATCCCTGCTCGCGAAGGCATTTTTAGGGTTTCTGACCCCATCTGTTCGCCCGCGAGCAAAGAGAGAAAGAAAGAAAGAAAGAAAGAAAGCAAGCTGTATTAACGTTTGCTAGAGGCCGAACTCGACCTATGAGACAAATGAATGTACAACTGTCAATGTCTTTTGGATGTCGAGAAAAAAAAAGGACAAAATGAACATGAAATAAACTATGAAAGTACTGAGCTAGTGGGTGGGTGTGATGGATGGAGCACTACTGCTAGAGGCTCAGTATGCAACCTATATGCGCAGGGTATACAAGAATGCAATGCAGATCTGTCTAGCTCCAACCAGTACCATAATGGGGGTGTAATCTGTGATACATAGCGATGGCGAGGCAAAAATACCTCGAAGCATGATCTCCGGATGTGAGCGTAAGTGAGCTAGCCACTCCTGGATATGGTGTTGATGTCGAGCCCGTATCTCTGTGATCTCCCTCTGATGTAGTCTGGGAGTCTTGTAGCCTGGTGCTCTCGGTCTTCATCTGGCTCGGAGGTCCGTAGCGCGCTGAAGTGTAGCCCCCTCCTGTGTCAGAATAGGCACTGGGATAGATCTCTGGAAGAAATCAGTGAGCTGGAGCTGTCGCCCACATCTCCCTGTGGTATGAGTCCGTAGCAGTGTCTCTCTGTGGCGCTGTGTCTCTAGCAAGAACGGGCCAAATCTGCACTGGTCTACAGACTCCATGATCTGGCGGAGTGAGGGATGTCCACCGAAGATGGTGGTGTATCTCTCTCTAATGACACTATATGCTCTGCACCTGCATACATAATGTTCCTCACTCTCAACCTCCTCTTGGCATAGTCTGCATATCCTCTCTGCTCTGGGGATTCGTGCTGCCCTACCTGCCTCAATCTCAAGCTGGTGTGATGACACTCTGAGCTGGCCAATCACCATCCAAGTATCTTGAGTGTATCGCTGCCATATATATATATACATATATATATATATACATACATATATATATATATATATATATATATATATATATATATAGAGAGAGAGAGAGAGAGAGAGAGAGAGAGAGAGAGAGAGGGGCTCGTTGTTGGATCCTGTGCGTGGAACCTCTTCATCTCTGCTTGCGAAGGCATTTTTAGGGTTTGTGGACCCCATCTGCTGGACCGCGATCAGTCTGATTCCTCTCTTGGTCCCTTCTCGTGGGTTCTTGATCTGCACCCTCTACGCTTATCTCCCGTTGTCCGCTCGACCAGCTTGACTGCCTTTTTTCCATGTCCTCTGCGTGCGTGCGTGCGTGGTGCGCGCGCGCGTGTGTGAGGCGTCCTGTGACCTGCTCGTCTCTGCTTGCCTGCGACTTGCTCGACTACTTGCTTGCGACCTGCTCAATACTGCTCGTCTGCTCGCCTGCGACCTGCTTGACTCTGTTCGCCCCCTCCTAAGACCTGCATGTCTTGCTTCTTGCGACCTACACGTCTTCTTCTTCAGACCTGTGATTTCTGTCCTGCACGTCTACTTCTTGCAAACCCTTTGATTTTTGCCTTTCCTTTCTCTTCTCTGTACATCCCCTTCTGAGTGTGTGAGTGTGTGTGTGTGTGTGTGTGTGTGTGAGGGAGAGAGGGTCTGTGTAGCCAGCCTGTGTATAGCTGTGTGTGTGTGTTTGCTGGTTAGGGCTTTCTTCATGGAGCCTGTAAAGACTTTTCAAAGAGGCGACCTTAAGCGTGGCCAGGTTTTGGTTGATGATGCGCTTGCTCGCTGCGTGAATGCGGAATTACAGCCTTTTGCTGACACCTTACAAGAAGGCTTTTGTAAAATTAAGCAAGCTTGGGATGAGCCATAGCCGGCTTCTCGTGTTTCTATCCCGGGACAGGTCTTGTATGGTCCAGTAATGAGTTTGGCACAGAAAGCGGTTGTGCTGTTCTTTCCAAGCCACATGCCTGATGTGGGGGATGTTGCAGAGTGGATTAAGTCTTTGCTTAAAGGATGCTTTGTTGCAGGCTGTTACAAAGCTGCCCGTGGTTTTTATGAGGTTATTTTTATTGGGCCACGGAATAAGCAAATGCTTTTGGAGAAATCTCCCTTGTTTTATGGTCGCTAGTTGGTGCATGTTTTTCCTTGGATGCCAGCGAAGGATTATCAAAATCTTATCAAGAACAAATGCCCGGTTTGGGTGGAGGTGTTGGACTTGCCTTTGTATTGCAGACCTGCATTAGCGTTCTTAGCTGAAGCACTGGGGAAAGTTGTATGTCCACCTCGTTCGAATGGCAATGTCAATTGTTTTTGCGTGCTGTGGGACACAGATAAACCCACTCCTCCCCATGTGGCATTTCAGATTGATATGGCTAGTATGCCCTCTCAGGAGGTCTTTTGAAACTCAAATGGGGAAATTTTGCAGGCTCCTACTTTGAGTGTGGAAAGTTTGGTCACATGCAATCTGATTGTACCCAAGTTTTGTTAAAGCCTCCACCCGCTAACGTCTAGCCGGTAGACCGTCCTCTTTTTGGGCCTTCTCCTACACCTAAGTCTCGTCCCTCGGGTTCCTCGCCACCCACAACAACTGAGAAAGGGAAAGCTAAAGTGTCTACCTCGCTAGTCAAGACTTGGGACAAGGGGAATGGTGCAGTTAATGCTGCTGCTTCGTTGGATTGGCAACTGCCAAAGAAACCACTTAAAGCCAGGCTAGTGGTCAACAGGAATTGGACCGAAACTACTTCTACTTCCTCGGAGTCTATGCTTGATGATGGATTTGGGGTACTTCCGACCTTCCGGAGCTTGCTAATTTTGATGAGCAGTCAGTCATGGCCCAGCCTAGTGCAGCCATGCAGGTTGAGAGTTGAGTGGTGGGACTTTCTTGCAGTTTGTACATATGTATATCCCGCTCAAATGCATTACGTACAATGCTTAGGGCCTCTGCCATGTAAATAAATGGAGGCTAGTGTGGGACTACATTAATAGCAGTAAGCCGCATATAGTGTGTTTGCAGGAGCACAATCAACACTCCTTGGTGGGCGGTGAAGGATATTTTGCTGGGTTTCAGATTTTCTATGCTAGTTCTTCTGCTTTCTCAAGTGTTGCTATGCTTGTACATCATGAGTTGCAGCCACATGTTGCGTACAATGATCCGCAGGGCCGTTTCCTTGTCGTTCAATGTATGCTTAATGGGAGATTTATGAGTTTGCCTCAGTTTATGCCTCGCAAGCTTCTGCTACGCGAGCTGAAATGTGGCACCATTTGACAGCCTACCCTTGGATGGGACGTGCTTTTCTTTGCGGGGATTTTAATAATGCACCGATCCGGGGGACAATAGTACATATCGGTCTCATATGCTCTAAAGGGAACGTCACGCTTGGGGTCGTATGCTTGGTTCCTTGCACCTTGTGATTTATGGCTGTATCTTATGTCGGGTCGTACTGGCTATACTTTCCATCACAAGAGAAGAAGTTTACTAGCAAGAAACCTGATTTGTCTCACTTGAAAGTTTTTGGATGTATTGCATATGTGCATGTGCCAGATGAGTTACGTACCAAGCTAGATCCAAAAGCAGAAAAATGTGTGTTTATTGGGTATTCCCTTGAGCAAAAGGGATATAGATGTTATAATCCTGTTAAATGTGAATTGAGAGTAAGCAGTGATGTTGTATTTGATGAGATGAGTAGCTAGTATGCTGCTGAAAAAGATGTTGTTGGGGCTGATGTAAGTGGAAATGTGGTTGCACAGAATGTAAGTCACCAACAATCACAATCATTGAGTGGACCTGGAGAGTCCTCATCCAACGGTCCTATTGATAGACCATGGAGTGGCAGGTTGCGTCATAATACCAGTCTTGAAAATGTAGTTGGTACATCACATAAAGGCAAAAAGAGAAAGTGGTTGAGCCCCTTGGTATGCCTGATATTTCTATAGGGCATTCTCTTGTTGGACAATCCAAAGGCGAACATGAAGTGGCCAAGTGGAAAGTTTCCAGTAGTCCAGCTTATAGTAAAGCTTTTGAAGCACCCATTGTCTCTCCGTCTCTCCTGTGCCAAGGAAATGTGCCAACCAATAGGGTACCCCAAATGCCGCACCACATGATCAAGAGGGAGCAAGAGGCCCGGCCACAAGAAACGATGCCAGTCACGCTCATGCAAAGGCACGAGTTTTGATTTTGCAAAGTCAGCTTTTAACCCCGCTGCCAAACCATATAGATCAAGGGCTTGCATAAGCTGCTGAAGATCTAACTCAAAATTGCGCAAGAAGAAAAAGGAGTCATCAAAATAAGCCTGGCTAACAAAAGGCGTCCCCCCATGAATAGCAATGCCATGCAAGCATTGCTCCAAAACCAAAGCATCTATATATAGCAGTAACGGATGAGTGGCGATAGCATATAGCAAGGCACTGAGAGGACAGCCTTGCTGGACAGAGCAGCCCAATGACCAAGACGAAGAGAGAGCATCAACCAACACGCAACGGCATCAAGCTATTGCTTATTGTCAATCCAAGTCCCATCATGGCGTTGCACTCCATGAAGGAAATGCATACGTCGGGAAGTGCGGAGGCTTTTGAAAAAAGCCTTAGAGGAGCAGCCCTTATCCTGCAATGCTTTAGAACGGACTTGCCATTTGTGGAGTTTACGTTTATCATTGTCTGCCAGGCAATGATGTGCGGATTGAAGGCGGGATTGTTCAGCAGGCAGAAAGGGCACGTTGCTAACTAAGATCTGTAAGCTGCTATAGTTGAGACTTAGCATTGGCCACCTGAGTTCGTAAGCCTCCCATGTAGCATTTTCCATAGTCTCGGATAATATCCTACATGCCATGGGAAAACGATCCCATGCCTAGTCGGCATCAGCAGAAACATGCAAAACAAGGCGATCAATGAGTCCATGTACCATGAACTGGAAGCACTGATGCTTGAGATAACTATTATTAACCAACAAGAGCCTGTTGCAAGGCAGTGGCACATCTTGCGGTGGGAGACCAAAATGCAACTTCATACAGACTAGGAAATGATGCGACAAGCGCATCGAGAAATCCAAGCTAATTGCGCAAGTAAAAGCATCAAATTGCATTGCATTCAACATGTACCATCGGTCCAATCGAGCCCAATAGCTAGTGAGGCTTATGTGCAATTTCATATGCCGCTCATTTCTTGGTCCTCTTCGGACATTCAGCAGTTTATGTCCAGACTCCAGAGTGATAGAATGTCTTTGGCATACCAAAACTGACCGTAAGGCGGTGTGTCTTCTCAAATGCAGTTATGTTTGCACGCCAAAGATGCATGGGGGCTTGAACATCCTCAACATACATGTTCATGTGCTTGCTCACAAGGCCATGCTCTTGCCTGCTTTCTTGGAACAACGTGAGCCCTTGACACTCATGCTTTCTCACTTGTTTGCCTCTCTTAGGACAACAACATTTGGGCACTGGACACCAGCTATCCCGGATGTTATTTTCGGGCATTTTCAAGGCCGCATTCTTGGCTGTCCCTTTTCTACCCGTTTGATTTCCGATTGTCAGCTGCTTTTGGCACATTTATCTTGGTCTGGTCGCCCTCCGGATCCATGCAACTCGCTTTGTCAGTAGAGTCTACGCTGGAGTCGGGTCTTCGATTCCCATTTGGCACTTTTTCAGCAAAGAAAGGCTTATTTTCTGCATTGCTTGGGCATTTCTATGGTGGAGGATGTAGTGGATGACAGTGGCTGCACACACTCTTTTCCACAAGCTGGACACGGATTCATCTGGGATGCATCACCGGCCTATATGGCATGCTATCGTTGAATTGCTACAGCCTTTCCAGCCGGTGCCTCGCGTGTTTTCTTCTCTTCCGCTGCTTGATTGGAAGTTTGATTGGGGTTTACTAGGTTATTCCACTTTCTCTTTTGTCGATTTGTTTGCCAAAAAAGCCTACCGTCTTCTTCTTTCGCAACCATGGATTCAGGAGCATGGCAATCGTTTCTGGCATTTGGATAGGCCGCTTGGGCGGTGGAAAACATGTCTTCATCGTATATGGAAAAGTAAGCTTCTCCTCAAGCGGCGGGTCTTTCTGTGGCGATGTCTGGTGGGGGCCCTTCCAGTGGGAAAAGACAAGGTGCAGCAGGATGGGTGGCAAACGGCAAACAAATTGGCACATGCTTCCATGAGGCCTCAATTATCGAGAGCATGGGATGAGTGTGAGGTTGCTTCGGGTCAATTTGTAGCGCTCTGTGATGTAAATGTTGTTGGTGCCCTATGGACGGACATTGTAAAAAGGAAGTCAAATGTAGATGTTTCTAGTCACCCTGGCTCTAATATGATGGTGGATAGCATGGATTATCTGGCTGTCATGTGCATCCCGCACTTGGATGCCACGTGGACATATCTGAACAAGAAGGTGCAGGACCTGGAGTGGAAAACTGGTCCCATGTGAGCCTAGTCGGGACGAGTCAGCCAGGGTTCCACTCCATGCGTCCGAGGTCAGGTGTGCATTGTCCTGCACATGCGTCCAAGGTCAGGTGTGCATTGTCGTGCACATGAAGCAATGCCAGTCCGCGCTGTGAGTCTCCCTCTGGAATGATGTCAGTTGCTCTGTGTTTGGTTTGCAACCATATGCCAGACAGCTGTGTAGATCATGTAGGTTTTGCATGTAGTAAAAGGGGCCAGCCCAAAGAGGCTACCCCAGGTCAGAACTTAGAGCTCTAGATGGTGGGCAAGGGGCAGCTTAGAGCCACCCCAAGGGGCCAGGAAGGCCCCATGCTGAGCCCACCAGCCCTAGTGTGGGCTGGGCAGGCTGTCGGCCAGCCCTAGGGGGCCTGGCCATACAGCTGACAGGCCTCTGGGCCCCGCCCAGTCAAGCAGCCAAGCTATAGTGGCTGTCCCACAGCCAAGCACAGGCTGGACAGCAGTGGCCGGGCTGGTCCAGTGTTAAGCGAATTAAATATTCAAGATATTTTGGCTATTTGCTAGTTGTGAGCATGTTTTATGCTGGCTGACTTCAGTAAACTGGCCGACCAGCAACCCTAGGGGGTATATAAAGCCCAGCCATAAATTCAGGTCATTCATCTCATATCTCACAAAGTGCTGCAGCTACTCCAGGGCCCGGACAGCCAAGGGAGAAGCTAACGCAAGGGTGAAGGTTGAAAGTCAAGGGCAGAGATTCATCTCAGCCAAAACAGGTCAAGTCAGTCTTTTATTTTCAGATTTTGCATCATTCTAATAAAAGCAAATACATCATTCGTGGTGGGGGCCCTACATAGGGCATTCGGGACCCAACACTGTGTCCTCTTCTCCCAATACCGAGATTGATGCAGATGACTACATCCCTGATACGGACATTTGGAAGAGGAGAATCAGCAGGGTTCTCTCCTCCATCGACATAGGCAATCCATATCTCATTACCCCAAAAGGGGGACAGGCCATCCTATGCTATTAAACCAAGAAGGACAAGATCAAGGTTTTGCGACAATCCAAGAACTTGCTAAAGTTCGAGAAGCCTGCCAAGTTGGAAAGTGGGCTGTCTACTGCGAAGGAAGAGCAATAATTGAAGACTTCCGGAAGCCTAAACCCCACTAACTAGCTCTCTCCTACGTACCACAAGCATTCATATTACACATGGTAGTTGACCCTTAGCTTTTTATTTTTATTTTCAATGCTCGCGCTTATGCACACTTGCGCCCTAAGTGCACCCCGAAGTGGATTGTAATGATTGTGATGTCATGTCTTTTGGTCCCATATGCCTTCAAGGCATTCCGCGGACGTTAATATGACTATCTTTCTTTCTTTCTCTCTCTCTCTATTTTTCTGCACATCTACTTTCAGTTTTGTGCGTTCACGATTGCTGATTTCTGAGGATTGAAGTTACCGATTTATCTCGAAGCTTCTGCATGTCACAGTGGTATCAAAGCCTACTTCAAGTGTAAAGATTTAGCAAGAAACTAGAAAGAATTTATTTTCTCGCTCGTGTGGTTGGTTTTCAGACTCCGGTGGACCACCCCTTTCGGAATGACTCCCGTCCCTCGAAGGACGGTTGGTTTCAGCCTCCGTAAGTCTCCCACACACATAGTGGATGGTCAAATTGCGCCCCGGAAAGGTAGTGCATTTTCTTGCTATGGCGAGCTACAACGACGAGAGAGAACAAGAATCTTGGGACCGAAGTGCACAAGGTAGTCCATATAGGGCATTAGCCATGAGTGTACAAGAGATGTTCCAAAAGATGACGCGAGCAATCGCAGAACAGAGTACCAAATTGGAAGAGCAGAAGGCGTAGATACTGGCTCTGGAAGAGCCCACCCGTTCTCTAGCTCCGCGTTTTCCGTCTCCTCCTCCCTCTTCTTCCGTTTCCCAGATTCCAAATCCTCTACAAAGGGACCCTTTCAAAGGGTCACGACTGCAGCCGAGTTTGATGCTTGAGTTGTAGATGCGTGCAATGGAGATTCGACAACGTGAAGACGGCGCCATGCGACGTGTGGAACATGAACGATACCTTCTGGCTTTGGATGCAAGACTGACACCAGCGGCTTCCTCAAGTCATTTTCTCAAGAAAATGAACTTCAGTAAAGTATAATGGTAAACTCGACCCCACAACTCTTTATTCATGGTTGCATCAATTTGAAGCTTACTTTGCTACGGTTCGAAAAAGTGTTGTGTGTTGATTATCGTGCACTCAATAAGCTGACTGTCAAAAGTAGATTCCCGATGCCTCAAATAGACTATATTCTTGAGAGGCTGAATGGGCCCCAATACTGTGTCATCTTCTACGTTCTCATTCTCTTCTCCCTCTCTCTATTCTCTGAATTGGATTCTAAAGATTCTCACCACATAAAGGTATAAAGAAGGTCGTGTTGTGGGTTATCACGATCAAGCTTAGTGCATGAAACATGTATTGCGGATTTGCACTAAGTCATCAGAAATGTTATTTTTTTGTAAAGTAAGCAAGGAGGCTATTCTAGGGTTATCAACGAGACTGAAAGAGGACTGAAGCTTGAGCAAGGAGGGATCTGATTTAGGATTTCAATTTTCAAATAAATTCAAAAGCTTGGGCAAACAAGGGGCTTGATTTAGGGTTTCAAATCAGCTCAAGGTTAGAGTTGAAGCTTGGGGGTTGAGCAAGGAAGTGGTTGGGCTAACTATGGCTAGGAATGTCCATGAGAATAAGGATTCCACTCGTTTATAGTAAGATGGAGAATTGTTTCTTTACAATGATTGATTTATGGAAAAACCCTAGCCCATTGGCTGGACTGTCATGAATCTAGCCAATATGATTGCTTGAAATTTTTAGTTCTTTTGATACTTGACCGCCCTTACTACATTTTTACGACAAGATAGGACTACAACTTAAATTAATATACAAGCAAGGGGTTTTTCCTCATTTGGGGTGGTTCCTAGTAAATCAATTGCTCTCTTGACAAACATGACTCTTCGGGCACACCATCTCGAGAGTTGAGCACCTCTTGGGTGCTCTCTTGTGATGTGTAGATGATGTGGGAAATTGTTTCGCCGGTGCACCACATTGTTCTTGGGTATAAATTAATATCCCATGGTCATGAATGACGCTTGGTTGCATCCATAAGCTTGTATCCTGCCATGGCAACATAGGAAACTTGCAAGTACACGTGTTGCTTGATATAAACATTAAGGATATGTGTCCAACTTAAGGGGCTACTGATGTTGAGCAAATTGCTCAATGTACAAACGTGCAAAAGTGAGTGCAGGTGGAAATTTGGAAAGAACTAAAGAAAATTGCTGATGAACCAACCCCACTTCAATTTCTAAACTTGTCTCAGCGCTGAACTCTGGCTGGACTGGAGAGAAGGTTTAGCTCTTGATGCGCTATTGTTTGCTGCATTTCCAAGCTGCCCAATAAGGGGGAAAAGTTGTGGGCTGTAAGTGGTCGGGCAGGTTTCTTACAGGCGCATGATTGCATAGACGGTCAAGCTGCTCACGACATGCTTTTGCTCAGCAGGTTCGGCAGCAGATTCTCCCGATTATCACGATGGACAGGACCTCGACCTGTATCATTTCATGGGGCACTGTCCCTTGGGCCATAGAGGTTATCATGGCTTATGAGGAGGAAGGTTGGGGGCTAGCCTTTCAGGTCTCTCACCTTCGCATTTCGGCAGTACAAGTCCCAGTCCCATCTACTGATCATTGGAGTCCGGGCTCGTGCTAGAGATGGGAGATTTGTAGTACCATTGCAGCTTTGCACATATGGAGATCTAGATGCATCGAAGCCATCGAGGTACCCACACTCTGCCTGCGGAGTCCATCAAGAGCATTTGGCTCGACATCATTCATACCCTCCGCGGATAGTGGGGGAAGTCGCAGGGTGGCTGTGACTGCATGTGGAAGCGGCGGGAAGCTTTCTTGAGGCTTTGGCGGCCTGCCCCCTTTCTCACAGATAGAGGTGGTGATCCCACTTGGCATTACAGACCATGTGTGTGGTTATATCCCCCTCCCCCTCCCTTTCCTTTGTATGAGATAGGCTTCTCCTCATAGAATGGCCAGCCGGAGGAGAAGTGCGTCTTTCTCCACCTTTGATTTCTTTGATCACCGCCCCGCACATGGAGGCGAGATTGTATGTAGCCCTTCGTGGCTGTTTTTTCATTAACTAATAGAAGGATCTTTTTCCCGGAAAAAAAAGGGGCTACTGATGTTGAGCAAATTGCTCAATGTACAAACGTGCAAAAGTGAGTACAGGTGGAAATTTGGAAAGAACTAAAGAAAATTGCTGATGAACCAACCCCACTTCAATTTCTAAACCTCTGTCTCAGTGCTGAACTCTGGCTGGACTGGAGAGAAGGTTTAGCTCCTGATGTGCTATTGTTTGCTGCATTTCCAAGCTGCCCAATAAGGGGGAGAAGGTGTGGGCTGTAGCACAAAGTACTAGGATGGGGGGAGCCTTTCCTCAGTGGAGGCTTGCCCTTTGTATGGGACCAAATGCATGCACTTCATTGAATCGAACCATCTGTGAGAGTTATGTCACAATTCTTAACCTCATTAACAAACTAAGTTAGGCATATAACGCTTTAGCCCATCTAAGTTGTGTTGCTGACTTAAAAGTCGCTCAATAATCAAAGTGTGATGAATAATAACACACCTTACATATTCACACAGCACATCAAACGAAAGTACAGAATGCTATGCACAATCTGTGACTTGTGAATGCGCTGTAGCTTCCCTTTTCTTGATCAGAAACATCTGCAAGTCTTGTCATCCTTACACTTACCCTGTACATAGTATTCTTGGCTCTGCCATGGAGGCTCTATTCTCTTTCTACACAATGCCCTTGCAGTTGAAGGTTCTACAAATGGACAAGTAAAGCTGATATAGATGCCATTGGCAACTCTCAGCTAGCTTCAGCGTAGATCCTAATTACTTCTCACAGGCATACAATATGGCTTGAGTTGCGCTGCACAATTTATGATTTGGATGTTGATTTCAATGTGAGAGAAGTGATATGGCAGGCTATTGTGCATATCGGATGTGTTATTTTGTGCCTGTTGTGTGCATGCCTGATTTTCACGCTATTGCACGTGTTGTGTGCATGCCTGATTTGTATCTGTGCAGTTGTGGAAAAACTTTGTTGTACTTAAAGTTGTTTCAAAAAGTGATAGTATTTAAGAAATCAACCTCATTTCTTTCAGGCAGTTCTATGCAATCGAATAGACATTGAAGGCATTTCAATTGTTTGTTTGGAATTTCAGGAACTCAAGAACAGTTTTGGACTGCTGTATGACAAGCCTACGTACAGTTAGGAGGGTAAAGAAAACCATTTTTTTTTCTTGTTTTATTGACTTGCTTATGCAGCATTGTTTAGTTTTTACATGAAGGAGAACACACCCACTTCAGAGTCTTTTGTGGAATCAATACTCACAGTGTTTTGTGCTGCCTTTGTTTGATGTATAAAGCGAGCTGGCCAACAATTCAGCCATCATGCCTGCGTGTTTCGCGTGATGGCCCACACTGTGCGAGTGATGGATGAACAAGAGCTGGATGTTGGTGTCATGAGGAAAATCGCAAAGCTTGCATTGATGGAAATGACAAGTAACAAGGTGCAAATAATCTCATGAAGCAACTTTGTGACCATCCTGCGAAACGTTTCTACCGCAAAACGTCCGCAAAACGTTTTTGAGACCTTATGAAACTTCCAAAATAAACTCACCCAAAATTTTTTGGGTCATTTTTTTTTTGGCCTTGTTTGGCTTATCACCCTGTCTTTTTTCACGTTGTTTTAGCCTGTTTCAGCTCCTTGTTTCAGCCTGTGACCTGCCATAGCCCATCTCCTGTCTCCTCCCTTCTTCTTACTCTTTTCTCTTGTTCCTCTTCTCCTCCTTTCTTCTTACTCTTTTCTCTTGTTCCTCTTCTCCTCCTTTCTTCTAGCTCCGACTCGTTTCTTCTTCTTCCTTTTTTCCCTTTTCTTTCTGTTTCTCTTCCTTTTCTTCATCATTCTTCAATTTTCTCAAATTTTCCCCTCTCCCTTGTCGCATCTCTCCAATCTCTCTCTAATGTTCCCAATTTCTTATAGTGTTTTGGAAAAAGCCAAATAATTCTATCGGCATCTTAGAGTCTAGAACTTTTTGCTTCAAAGTTCCTTTTTTTCAAGCTTCAAAGTTTAATATCTTTTTCTTTGTTTCTTGGTCATTTATGTATATAATGGTTTCTAAATTCTTTATATTGAATTTGAAAATTATTTTTTGAAACGTGTTGGTCTTTTTTCGAAGGGGCAAAGACGTTGCTATTGTGTGACTGCATCATAAGGTGCAACAACATGCATGGTTAATAAGGAAAATGCCAACTATGCATCACACATTTTTTAAAAGAACATAATTTTCCACATGGGCCAAAAAGACTGGCACATGATTGAATCCTGGACAATGTTCCTTTGTGTTATTAACATAGTAAATGTACATTTGTGCTGTAATCAATTCAAAGGAATCTTCATTTTGCAAGCAGGATGTCAATGCTTTCTGGCAGAGGGCTGCCTCTGGACTTCTTGTTGCAATAGGGTCACGTTTGCCAGATTTGGTACTCCCAGTGTTATGTTCTGCTTTTGTATTCCATGCTCTGTAATATTTTGTTTGTAGAGCATCTATCTCACTCTAATGCGAGTTGCAATCATCTGATTTGCAGATGATGGATGAGATATTTCTACAGCTGACAGGAAGTGTTGTTTCCGCTTCAGCTGTAGTTCAAACTCTTGCTGAATTTGCTTCTTCAGAAGGTATATGCCCATCTGAAAGGACCTTAAATTGGCATCAAAGTGTGTGTTGGTTTTAAAAATGAAAAGTTGTATCGGAAATTTGTTTGCACCAAAGTAGGAGTCACATGCTTGCATGCATGCACACTGTTACCTTCCATCACCACGCTTGATTTTACATTTTTTATTGAAAAGATTTATTTTTGTATGAAGTTAATTTTATACTAAGAGAATTTACTACAATATACTACTTTATTATAATAGTTTCGATATTCATACATTGATAGTTTTACGTACAGAAATATTCAATTAATTTGTAATATAAGCAAACAACAGAAAATTCTGTGTGCAATGAAGGAAATGATTCCAAACTTTTTCTTCACTCCATCTTCCTCACTTGAAATGTCGTACTTGAATCGGCAAATACAGTAAAATATCATATCTCAAGCGTTCACCATAGGCTTATATTAAAACAAGGCTATGGTGATACTTTCATTTGCTCTGACTGTTGTTGGCGCATTAGCTGAGTTAAGCTATCTTATATGCACAATGGCACCCTCAGTTTGGAGAATCATGTAACCTTACATGCCACCACATGATCAAGTAAGTTTTTTAATTGTATTGTTATACCACTGACATTGATTTTTTCTGCTTCTGGATTGAGCAAAGCTTCTCAGTTCACTCCGCGAGTCAAAGGGGTTTTCTCCCGTGTGCTACCTCTCCTTGGTTGCGTGAAGGATAGCCAGAGAGTAGTTTTTGCGACTGGTATGCTTTTTATAATTATAGCTGCTGTGTTACTTCTTTTTCCGGTGGTGTTTTAGTTCATTTCTTTGTTTTAGTTTGAGGCCGCCGGAGGGCGCGCACGGGGGGTGGGGGGTGTGTGGTGGGGTTTATATGTCTCAGACTCTCATGTGCAAGCAATTGATGTTTTTGATCTGATGATGGGATTTCAGCATTTAAGCACTGGTGTTGGGCAATATCGCAGTATTATGATGATTTTCCAACAGCACCGCCTCTCGATGGTGATACAATGTGAGTGCACAGCTTTTTGTGCACAACATGCACCCATGCCAAGTTTGAAAACTACGATCTATGCTCACTTCTTTATCTGCACGCACGTACGCACAATTTGAAAACTACGATCTATGCTCACTTCTTTGTCTGTTTTTATTCAGAGCTTTTCTTCATTCCGCATTTGAGTTGTTTCTTGGATCTTGGGTTACGGCACGCGAAACCAAGGTGTGCACGTACTCTCGCAACTGGAATGGGTTCCTTATTGAAGGATACTTTGGTATCCCTATAAAGGGTTAATCATGTGTTCTGATGGTATAGAAGTTTTTTTTTTGGTATGACGCTTCCATATTTGGCTCATGTTAGAAAAAAAAGATTTAAAACCTTCTATGTTTTTGTTGACTAGGTTCGTCTTGCAACAGTTGAGGCATTAGGAGAGCTGGTACCCCTTGTCAGTGAGTTACAACGTAAAGCAGCATTGCCAAGATTGCTTCCTGTTATTCTCAGCATGTAAGAAACTTTTTTGGTGTGTTTATGACTGATTGTTTTAACATTTTCTATTTTCTGTTCTGAAAATTCCAAACCTCTGTTCCTGTGTGTTTGGCAGGTACAAGAAGGAAAAGGATAATCATCTGCCAGTGACCAGAAGTCTACATGTATTGCTTGATGCAGTTTTAAAGCCTCATGCTGGCATACTGTTCCTAGATTTTCAGGTATGTATAATCATGGGGTTCTTTTGCAATGACTTAGCCTACACCTTCTGAACGCCCATAACTAAATATATACTCTCGCACACACTCTCTCTAAAAAGTACAATTTTTTTCCATCTAATGTTATTATTGGAATTCAATCATATTGTTAATAATGAGATGATTCATAATATTACTATTTGTGTAATTGCACACTGAAAGTTTGGGCTGCTCACAGGGTTCATACATAAAGGATTGGGCTTTGTACTTAATATAGACATAAGATGAGTTTATGCTCTTTTTTGTAGTTGGGGTATTCACACAGTATGTAGACATAGACTCTTTTGAAATCTTTGTATAAATGTTGACATGATGATTGGTCTATGCAGGGCCTTGTTGTGGTGTTGAATACTTTGCTTCCAATGGCTTCGGCGTATTCAAAATCCAAGGCGTGTGGTGAGAGTAGTATGGTTCTCAGGGTAAACTTCAACTAGCTCTTTCTCTGTTCAAGTATATAACATGATGTATTTATGCTTAAGTGCCTACTCTTGACACATCTGGTTTACGTGTAGCTAGGGGGATGAGGTCAATGGGCTGTGACGACTGTGGCAGAGGGCTGTTATACAGCCTGCATACAGTATGTTAGGCTGATCTGTGGGCGGTAGAGGGTTTCGAAGCGTGGAAAGCAGAGATGCTGGCCTCCTACAAGACACCAATAGTCTTGGCGATGTGCATCAGAGAAGTGGGGAGGCTAGTACCAGGGCGGCCAGCATGTAGGGCTTTTGGATCATCCACAAGAGTGCACATGTACATGAGCACGTGGGTTGAAGATCGCTGTCTGAACAGGCCGCCAAAAGAGAGGAAAGCATGCATATCGCTATTGTAGGTGGGATTTCTAAAAAAAATCCGGGTCTATGTATTTTTGGGGTCTAAGTAAAGGGGCGGCTGTTTTTTTAAAAAAGAAAAGCAGTGAGCATTTTTTAAAAACAAAAAAAGCATGGACCATATTATAAGCTCACATCTTATACGTTGAAGACCATAAAACAAAGACTCTTCTCAATGTTCAATGTGGGACAAAACAGTGGGGAACAGATTTCGAACCTCTCTTCTTGTACACACAGGGCACGAGGAAGATTTAGGGAAGTGGTTTACGCGATGATCTCAGATTTTTCCTACAGTTTATATAGTTTTCCCCTTGCTTTTCTGAAAGTTCCGAATCAGCACATATCAATCCTTTTCTTTTTGCAGCAACAGAGTTAAAACCCTTGCTTCTTTTTTCTCTTTTCCATCTCTCTTACCATGGTGACACCCTAGCCCCTCTCCTTCACCGATGATTTGTGAGGTCATGAGCAAGAACGGATAGAAACAGGGGAATCTGCTCATGCTCATGCTCATGCTTATGGGCAGCATACAAAAGTGGTGGAAGAGGAGATAGATGGGGTTGAGAAAACTTCTTTGATGGTGAGATTGAGAAGTTCCGAGCAGAGATTTCTACCCCAAAGAAGCAGGGCAGTGAGATGGCCAATCTCCGGAAGGAGAATACTCTCTTGTATCAATAGATCACTATACTACAGAAGGTGGTTGCGACTACTCCCACACCTGCAGGGAAAATTTTAATAGCTCCTTTCTTCACCCTGGAGGTTTTTGCAGGGGAAAGGAAGGAGAGAACACAGGAAGTAGTTGATGCATAGCTTAACATGTGGAATGTTCACTTCGAATTCCATCCTCTCTAGGATGCTTGCAAGATTCAGATGGTGCAGGGCCTCTTGAAAGAGAGAGCCTTGTTATGGTGGAGAGCTTCAGAACAAGTCTACAGCTTGGTTGGTTTTTCTTATAACCGTCAAGTCTTCATGAGAGGCCATTGATACAACAACATATGTCCTTCTTGAAAGTGCATCGGTAACTAAGTTTTTCTTTCCAGGTGTATGCACAATTTGAAAATGAAACATGGATAAGGAATTTGGGAAAGCTTGGGTTGTGATAGAAAATATCTTCAACTTTGATGATTAGTTTTAACAGTGAATTCAGCCCCTAAAGGTAGTGTTTCACATTGTAAGGGCATGAATCACGGCTAGAAGCTCTTTCTCATAGATGCCCAAGAGTCTTTGTGCATCATGCAACTTGCAGCTTTCAAATGCAACCACATGTTTCTCTTGATTTGGGACAGCCCCTATGCAGTCCCCACTTACATCGCATTCCACGGAGAAAGGCCTCTCCAAGTCGGGCACTATAAGTACGGGCCCAAAAATGATAACACTCTTCAAACTATGAAAAGCATCATTTTCAGGTATGCTTCATTTATACGCAACCTTCTTCTTGGTCAAAGCATGTAATGGAAGTGCAACATGAGCAAAGTGCCATAAAAGTGTCAATAATACGAGCACAGGCCCAAGCACCTCCATATTTTTGGCCAATCCTTGATTGCTTGCACTTTGGTGAAATCCATCTCAACCCCTTCCTTGGAAACAATGACCCAAGTATTGGATTTTTGATAAGATAAATTCACTTTTCTTGCCATCGATGTAGAGCTTATGCTTGCGTAGCTCATAAAAAACAATGGCTAAGTGCTTCTTATGCTCCTCCTCATCCTTGGAGAAGACAGAATATCATCAAAGAAAGTCCGTGCAAACTTTCTACACTCTCGGAAAATCATGTCCATCATCTTGATAAAAGTAGTGGGTGCATTTGAAAGACCAAATGGCATCACAAGATACTCATAAAGCCCAAAACCGAATGCCGTCTTATGGACATCTTGTGGTGCCATCCGCACTTGGTGATAGCCACTTTTCAAATCAATCTTGCTAAAAATTGCTGCCCCATGTAGCTTACTAATGATATCATCTATACGAGGGATGTGAAATTCACTACTTGGACCAAATAGTGTCCAAGGAAGGGGTCAAGATGGATCCAGACAAGGTCAAGGGCCAAATCTATTATGGAATGGTCAAAGTTGACTAGTGTGCATGCAGTTCGAAGTCTCCTTGGCTTATGCTCTTATTACAGGAAGTTCATCAAGTGGTTTGAACTTTGCAGTGATAGCCAGTCCATTGCATGACTCGACAAAGAAAGCCGTGGGATTTCGGTGGACCAAAGCTGAAAAAGAATCCTTTGAAGCATTGAAATTTTATGCTAGCAAAGGACCGGTGTTGATTATTCCAGATTTGTCAAAGCTTTTATGGTTGAATGTGATGCCTCAAGAGATTGCATTGGAGCAGTCTTGAACCAAGAGGGCCATGCTGTGGCCTATGAAAGTCGGAGACTTCAAGGAGCCGAAAAGACTGCACCCATGTATGAGAAAGAGTTGATGGCTATCATTCATGGGTGTTGAGTTTGTTATCAAGACGGATCATGGAAGTCTTAGGTACTTCATGTCTCAACCTAAGATATCCGAAAAGCATATAAGATGGGCTAGTTATTTGGTCCAATTTCATTTCCAAATTATGCATACTCATGGAAAAGACAACAAGGTAGCAGATGCATTATCTAGGAGACCCATGAGCCATGCAGTTTCTATTGGATATCACATGGATTTTACTTTGATGAAAGATCTTTATGCTACCGATGAGGATTTCAAGGATATTTGAAACCAATTGCATAATTGAGATTTGGTCACTTCTTATGTCATCAAGGAGGGTTTTCTTATGATGCAAACCCTATTATGTGTGACAAAGGATTTGAGGCCAAAAGTGATGGAGGAATGCCATGCTCCACTCAAGCTTTGGAGAGCTACTTCTATTGGCCTAGCATGAGAAAGGACATTGAGTTATATGTTCGAGAATGTTTGGTTTGTCAGAAGGTCAAGTTTGATCGACAAAAGCCTGCAAGATTATTGCAACCATTGTTGATTCCGAATGTTTCATGGGAGAGTATTGCTATGGATTTTATCTTTAGATTGCCAAAGTCAGGATATGGGAATGATGGTATATGGACTATTATTGATAGATTTAGTAAGCAAGCCTACTTCATTCTAGTAAAGAAGACCATTCGCACATAGCATATGGCGAGATTGTTTATTCAACAGATTTTCAAGCACCATGGATTGCCTAAGTCCATTGTGGGGGATAGAGATCCTCGAACTGCTAGTTTCTTTTCGAGAGCTCTTTTCGACAATATGGAGACAAAGCTGAATTTCTCTTCGGCTTATCATCTTGAAACCGATGGACAAAGTGAGATTGGAGACCTCACTATCTTGGATATACTAAAGTGTTATGCTCTCGAAAAAGCGAAGGATCAATGGGAGAAGTATTTGCCTTTGGTTGAGTATGCTTATAATAATACCGTTGATTCATCGATAGACAAAGCTCCTTTTGAGATTATTTGTGGCAAACCATTGTTGTTGCCCGTGCTTAGAACCAAGGAAGAGATCTTCCATGCGGATGAGTTTGTTCGAGACTTGGATACAGCTTTTGCACAGGTTCGAAAGGCTATTGAGACATTTGAAGCCAAGCAAAAGAAAGCTGCAGATAAGCATTGAAGGAAGGTTTGATTTGAAGAAGGGAATTGGGTCTTGTTGAGATTTGAGAAAGCAAGACTTTGGAAGTCTAAAGCCAAGGAGCACAAGGACCCAAAGCTTGGTTCTACGTATTATGGACCTTTTCAGGTTACCAAGAAGATTAACGATGGTTGGACCTTCCAAAATATTGAAGGATACATAATGCCTTCCATGTCACTTTATTGAAACCATATACGGGACCTCTCCCATAGGACCCTATGTAGGATGATCCACCAGATGTGGAAGAGCAAGAACAAATTTTGCAACCAGAATAGACTGTGTTTCATTTTGTGAGGAAAAGAGGAAAGACAGTGGTCATAAAATTCCTCTTGAAATTCAAGAATTATTCGCCATTGGATGCGAAATGAATGCCAGAAGAGTACTTCAAGGACTATCTAGAGATACTTCGAGCTTATGAGGAACTGGTTGGTCCAGATGTATTTGAAGTACAGACATAGGCGTCTTGTGAACAAGACAGATTCAAAAGGGAGGGATTGTACCTCTAGCCCTCTTCATTGTATAAATATTGGAATGTAATTGATTATTATTTTTCTTATGTAATGGTTAATTGGACATGCTCTAGTTTGGGTCGGTTGCATACTAGATGATCCAAGGAGCGAGATTTGTATTTGGGTGGCAACAATGCTAGATGACCCATTGGGTGGCCTTTGTGCTAGATGCCTTGGATTTCATAGTTGGATGGTCAATGCGACCAGATAGCCTAGATGACTATTGATGAACAGTCGGGCGGTCATAAGTGATGAGATGGTCGAGATGACTGTATCGGATTTCATAGTCGCGCGGTCTGTGCGACGAGATGGCCCAAATGACTATTGATGAACACTCGGGCGGTCATAGTGTCCAGATGGCCCTGATGATTTACCGAATGGTTTTCGTTAAGAGCCAGATAGCTCAGAACCGGTTTCCGATGAGACCAGACAGGACAATCGATGAACAAGAGAATCTTTACATGTGCATTGCATATTGATGTATGTTTGAATTTCTTTGACTTTGTGTGCTGTTTTTGATGTGTGGATAATGCTTGGATTTATGGCATGTGATAGTCCACTGGGCTCCAAACTACCTGGCCAAGACTTGAAATACCTAGAAGACGCGAATGATGCATACCTGTTTGTTGACTAGATTTTGTCTAGTTTTTGCAAGAGGTAAGTATGGATTTCTTTTATCTAATAGATGTCTTAGGTCATGAAGAAGAACCATCAAAGACAAAGCCATTGGTCAAAGATAAGGAATTGAGATTAAATGACACCACAGCTATGGGGATGACTAAATCCACAAGCTCACCAGATAGGGCTAGTACTTGGAACATATGGATATGCTTGGAACACTTGTATCCCGCAGTTGAGGACAAATACGATACAAGAGGGAGGGAATGTAACTATTTCGCCCTCCTAGCTCTATTCACACGATGGAACCCTTGCTCGGACATTGGACAGGTAGAAGAAGGCATGGGGACAAGGACCATAAGGTTTGCTCATTAATAAAGCACTAGATTTGGTTAAAAAGCAGAGAAAAGCAAAAATTCAAATTGAGTTGACTGTAAACCAAGAGCACAACGGGCAAGAGGGGATTGAGCAAGATAGAAAAGCAAAAAGCTGCTTTTTCAAAAAGCAGCTCTAGGGCCAAAAAGCAAGGTCTTAAAGCCAGAAAAGCACAACACAAGAACTTGGATAAAAGCTGGACTTTTTTGAGTAATATTTTATTATTAAAAGTAAAAGAGGAAAGCAAAGTGAAAAAGACAAAGCAAAAGCTTGGCTAGCTTTTTTGGCAAAAAGCAGACCCCCCCTCTAGTATAAAACTAGGAGGAGCCTCTCTTGATCATCATCATTGAAGAGTGAAGTTCATCATCGCCTTCATCAACATTGAGGCGTGGGCATCATCAATCAAAGGTTGGAGTTTACCGTTGCCGTGCTGTTGTATGGAATTGCTGCTGTTGTATGGAATTGCTGCTGTTGTTGATTGTCGCATGCCGCCGTTGCCGCCTCTATAGAGAGCCGCTTGCAGTACACCTACCGCCACGTGTTGTTGCTGCCCGTGCGCCTTGTTGCTTGCACCAGCCAGCGTTGCAGCCGGCGTTGTGACCTACGTTAGCCAGTGCCGTTGTCTGCCGTGTGAACTGCCAAGACATGCTACCGTTGCCTGTTGACTAGCGCCTGAACTGCCGCCGCCGCCACTAGCACCTGAACAACGCCACTTGTCCATCACCTATTTACTGCTGTTTCTGAATGCTGGCACAGATTGAACTGGGTGCCGCCTACTGATCTGTACAGTACAGCTTCCGTTCTGCCACGTGTAACTGCTCCGGTTCATACTCATATGTGCGGCCTCTTCGTGTGGATTGTTTTCTACTTTGGTGTGGGCACTAAACCTACATCTGAACATTATAAGCTTCATCATCTACACCTCTCTCTTGTGAACCTCGTGTACAAGCTAAGGGAACATTGGATTTGGTACTAGCCTGGTGAGAGATCTTGTGGGCCATCCCGTGGTGTGCTCGGCATTAGGATCTCGTGCCTCGACATCGACTTCGACTTGGGTTTCTACATCGGCATATTTGTTTGCTTTTGTATTCATTGATGTATTGATCCTGGCTTGCGAGCTCGTGGATTGTTCCTGAATAAATTCCTGACAGGGAGCGGGGCCTGTTCCCCGCTTAGTGTGACTACTGGTCTACCTCTTATGGCTAGCCAAGTGCCAACCGCGAGGCTTCGATGTGCCTAAAAATCTGTTGCCTCTGGCTCCCTGGAAGAGAACCTGGCTGTGTTGTGAAGTCGAGTAGAGCCCAGAAACACCTCGGATCACTCCTTAGGGAATCCCATCCGGCACATCGCCCCTCCAAAAAGCGCTAGTCTAGCCCGTTATAGGCTCTTTCAAAATCCCGAAGGAGAACAATAAGATCCTGTTGCCTGAACTCGGCCGAAGCGGTCACCTCCCAAAAAGTAAAGATGTTGTCCAGGATGCTCCGATCCTGGAGGAAACGCGTCTGCGTGCCATGGATCAAATTAGGGAGGAAAAGTTGGCTGATGGCCTTGGCTAGAATTTTGTAGGCTGTCCCTAGGAGGGCGATGGGCCTCCACTGTACAATCTCTAATCTGTCACCACTCTCCTTGGGAATCAAATGGATCAATCCCTTTGACAACCTCTCCGGCATGGCTTCCGTGATCATAATCTCATTGAAGGCAGCTTTGAAGCCGCCTTCCATGAGATCACAGTGTTGGAAAAATAAGAAACCAGAAGCCCGTCTTCTCCTGGGCATATGCCCCTATGGAGTTTCATTAGACTCTGCAAGCTCTTGTGTAGTAAAGGGTGTCAACAGGAAAGTCCGAGAGTGGGAGCAACCACATCTCTTGTTTGCCACCAGAACCGGTCACACTTATCAATCACATGAGAGGATAAGGGGGCACACGTGAGGAGAGTGGAAGAAATTTGTGGCAATGGCTCGCACATGGGGGGGGGGGGGGATCTGCAACTGTGGATCCATCCCGGCCTCGCAACATGCGGATACCATCCCTTCGGCTTGTGTGGGCATGCTATCTCAAAGATATCTCCAATGGCCCTGTCTCCTGCTTGGGTCCAAAAGGAGGCTCTGGCATGGTATCTATACTCCACCCTCCGCTTCTCAATGGAATTGGGCTGTAGCCAACTGGGCCTTAATCCACGGGATGTCAGGGGTACTCTCCTGAAGCCGCTGCAAGGGAGCTAGGCTCTGACGGATTCTCCTTTCCTGCTCTCGGAAGCCAACCAATCTGCTTTGTGTTGCCTCTTGTAATAAACTTCTGATCTCTCGAAGGCTTGCGTCCAAGGCTCTTGCGGCTGAAGCAGAGCGAAAAATCCAAACTCTCTCGGATCTCTGTCCTGTTGCATATGTTGGGGTCCTGAATGAGGCTATCTCGGATCTGGGTGCGCAAGTGTCTGTACTGCCAGAATGACAGGTGCATGATCAGAGAAAGTATTGCCTGCCAGAATACCATTCATGCTAGCATGTCCAAAGAAGGCCCTAGGGATGTGGATATAAGGTTAGCTGAGGTCGGCTAAAGGGTTTACAAAGGAAGATTAGGTATTCTGTCAACATCTGATCATTCTTTGGCAGCGAAGAGTATTTCTGGTCAGTTAGTAGTCAGCTGAGGTCGGCTAAAAGGGTTACAAGGGAAGATCAGGGCCATTAGAAATCAGAGCTGACCTGGGAGGATGTCTAGAAGAGGCAGCTATACAGTTTGAGGAGTTTAGAGTGTGCTCAAGTGTCCTCCTGTATCAGCAAGAGTCTAGGGGACGTCAGCTGAGTGTACTGGTGCCTTGATTTGGTGTTGTGGTGTTGGTGGTAGTTCGCTCCTCACAGTGGTGTGTTTCGGATGGGCTATAGAGGCAGGTCTCCTTGACACATCATTGTTTTGGTGCTCCCACTGAGGAGGGCTTTGAAGCACACTTTAGGTTGTTTGTAGGTCTGAGAGTTGTTAGTAGAGCAGATGGCAGCCATGATGACATATCCGGTGTTCCATGAGCATGCTGGAGAGGATCCATAGGGATTTTTGGCGGGGATGGAGTTGGCAGCATTTACCTTTGGGAAGGATAGAGATGAGGATAAGTTAACATTGTTGTCAATGTAATTAAAGGGAGATGCCAAAAGGTGGTTGTAGACATGGAGAGTTCAGCTGAATCAGGGTCAGGCTTATGAAGAACCCATCATGAGTCTCTGGTTTTGGATCTTAAAAAGAACCCATCATGCACTAGAAGTTTGCTGGAATGCTTGCAATCAGACAGAACATGGCTTTCTTTCGAGGAAACATAATGTAAAACAACTTACAAAACAACGTAAGGGTTGTAGGCTGTGGAGAACCTTGATGATTGTTTTGTGTTCAGCACTGCACATTTTGGCTTTTTGTGAACATACCTGCTGCCTGTGCTGACTCAAATTATTCTAGGTTTTGGCACCAAAAGGCACTCATTCAACACACCCTTTACAGATACATCTAACTGTTTTGTTGTTTATGTGGCAACACCAGAGGTCAAATAAGGTACTGCACTGCTTCTTGACAATCGGGACTGCCTTCAGTGATGAACTTTTTACATTTTTAATATCAGTAAGTACATTTTGTCAATTCAAGACATGTTCCGCCCTAGTCAGCTAGGAGAAAGTTCAAACGTTAATGCTTGATGATCTGTTTTGTTTTTTGACATAAGCGAGTGAGTAACAAAGATGACTCAGTTCGTCTCGGAACAGTTTCAGTTTTTCAGCATCTCTTACCCCGGTAATGCTTGCTTCATTTTCCTGCTGGAAAGTCCGTTAAAATGTCACAAAATCTTTGTTTAGGGGGTTTACACAAATATGATTGCGTATGCTCCTTGGCTAGGGAGCTCCCTGTCGAAATCGTGCCTCGTGGGTGGGCGGGGCTTTGTTTGTAATGAGCCTTATTTCTGTTTTGATTATTACTAGGCTTCATGAAGCTTGGGATGGCCGACGGTCTCAACTTCTTGATGTTGTTAAACCGGCACTTTCCGAGCAGGATCTCTATCTTCGCAAGGCTCTAGTAGAGGTAATGAATACTCGGGAGACTCTGTGTTGATCAGTAGTGGGTCTTTAAGTTGTGCTATTTTTTCATGCATTGATATAAGAGTAAAGTTTTTTGACTGCAGTTGATTGTGTCCATGGCTTCAAGTGGATGGGTGGAAAAAGGCTCTGGGGAGCTGTTTGTTGAGTTCCTTGCTAGACAATGTGCTTTAAGTGAAGATGCAGGCAAGTACAAAGTTGAAGCAGCATCTTCCAAGAAAGAAATTGGCACGAAACCTGGTGACTTATTCAAAACAGAGGTTAGGTTTTATATTCAAAGTTATGTGTTGCAAAACTGGCATCCATTCACTACTCTTAACACCATTTTTTGTATCAGCTGAAGGTGGGTTCAGTATCTCCTTCAGAATTGCGGACTATATGTGATAAGGCCATGCTCCTGCTAGCAGGGACCATGCCTGAGATGGAGGTGTGTAAGTGATCATCAATAATATATATCACCTGATTTTAGATGTTCTTTCTTTAGTACATTTATCTTGGCTTCTGAAAAGCACCACTGTCAATTGGCTCTCTGGGAGGTATTTCACGATGCAAAGCAGAACAGTGTTTTGAGGGGGTTTCTTAAACAATGTCTAAAGGATATGCACTCCTTGCATGAAGGCACAATTCTAATTTGAATTTACGCACCAGATTCAGCTGAAATCATGAAGAGGCACAGGTAGTTATCTTGTCAGGAGGCTGTCGCTGATTTTAGAACATCTACTATGTTGGGCATGCATTTGGATACAGTATACAACCTCTTATTGGTGCTTTTTAGTTCGTTTTATCCATTGACGCCTTTTCAGGGAATTTAACATTTGAAATGCTTAAAAAAAATTTTGTGAAATGGGCAAGTGGAAGTTCTATTTGTGCTGATTTTGTATCCATTTTATGTGCTCTATGTAGTATGATGACACATCTCCTCTTTACAGCTTGTACTGTGGCCATATCTTCTGAAGTTGATAATTGCAGCAGACTACACAGGTGCTGTGTCAACGGTAAGGATGGAGCAATACTCATGTTCTTTTGTGTTATGGTGTAATAAGAATATGATGAAATGTATGCAGATTAAGTGCTTTAATGAAACTTTCCATCCACAGCTTGGAGGAGCTCTTGGACGAGCATGTGGACATTATAGGAGTTTACCTCTCTGATCCATAGGGAAACCTACAGTGCTCTGCGGCTGCGATCTAGGATTTTGTCTCATCTCTGGGCAAAGAATCAATTGGCACAAATCTTGCGGCATATGGGTGGGATCCTCAGCTGCCCCTTCTTGGAGACCAATGGAGGCCTTTCAATGAATCCCCAAGGGCACCTTAGTGCACTACTGAGGGGGCCAGGTTGGCATTATTATGATCCCACAGGAGCCGATAGCCCCCCTCATGAGCATGCGTTGGTAGCTTTTGCAGCAGAGCACAGCTTGACTTTTCCTGGCAAGACCAGTTGTGGTGGCCAACCAGGTTCTTCTGGCCACCATGTGGAACATCATGCCATGCTGGTCCTCACGTTCTTGCATAGGGCATATATTTGCTCCTAAACCAAATTCCTATGGGTAGGGAGCAATGACCACATAGCTTGGCCAAGGTGGCCTCGAATGAGATCATTCAGGCTGCCCAATAAGGGCAGGCTAGGCATCAGTAATCCAGCAATTTGCAGGGCGATTTTGAGCAAACTCATGGTCTGCGGCCTCCCACCCAAGGAGAGCCATGGAAGGATTTTGTGCATTGTCAATTGCACTTTCACCTGTGGCGGTGCTTGGCTCCCCAGTATTCACTGGATCTGAACTGAGGACCCTCTTTGCAAGCCCGACGTAACTTTCAAGAACGAATTTGCAACCAGCCTTTTTTTTTTTTTGCTTGGGCTATGCTTTAGATGGTGTTCCACAAGCGCCCCCCCCCAGTGGATGATGAGCGCATGTGGCAATCTTAAGTCTTGAACGCCGTGATGACATCCTTTTGGTTCCAACATCCACATTATCTGGGGCTGCCCACGATATGGACTGGCATAGTCCCTAGGCACTTCGCTTCACTTCTCAAAGCAGCCAGGTATGGTTGTTTGCTAGTCAAAAATGCAGAAACTCCATTTTTGTTTTCGTCTTGATTTCCCTGTTTCCTTATCTCCTCAATCCCGACATAACTTTCAAGAACGAATTTGCAACCAGCCTTTTTTTTTGCTTGGGCTATGCTTCAGATGGTGTTCCCCCCCCCCCTCTCCCGGTGGATGAAGAGCGCATGTGGCAATCTTAAGTCTTGAACGCCGTGATGACACCCTTTTGGTTCCAACATCCACATTATCTGGGGCTGCCCACGATCTGGACTGGCATAGTCCTTAGGCACTTGGCTTCACTTCTCAAAGCAGCCAGGTATGGTTGTTTGCTAGTCAAAAATGCAGAAACTCCATTTTTGTTTTCGTCTTGATTTCCCTGTTTCCTCATCTCCTCTTAAGATTTCCCTCACAAATTTTTCCTTTTCAGTTTTGATTCCTCCCAAATTTTCTTGCTATCTCCTCCAAATTATGATTCACCCCACATTTCTCCTCTATTTCTCTCAACCTCTTCCCACATTTTTATTAACTTTTGAAAAATTTACCTTTGTATTTATGTAATGTTTTAGACTCGCCATTTCCTAGCTGTTTCGGCTTCCTAGCCTCAAGCTGTTTCCATTGCATAGACATCAGCTGTGTCTATTTCCATTTCATGCAACTATGTCTCTCTCTCTCTCTCTCTCTCCCCCCCCCCCACCCCGGCTGCTGCAACTCCACATGGTTAGATTGCTGTATTTTTGGTTTCGTGAGGGGGATGGTGTGGGGAGAACATCATCTTTGATATGCACTCGACCAATTTCCCAAAGTGGTGGACTCTGATTGATTCACCCTTATCTTCAGTATAGGCTGAGAGGATTTCACCAGCTCTTGTAACTTCTCCACTATACAGAGTTCTTGGGCATGCGCATGTGTACTGATGGATCCTTTCCGAACCAGATGACTGGAAAGATTGTCTCCGAGGGATACGGATGATGGGTTTACTTGTCTCTGAGGATACAGATGACAGGAATGCTTATCTCTGAAGGTGCAAATGACGGAATGCTGTCTTGAATGCATATACTTATGATATCATTAAGGGTTAGCGTATTTTGTGCACATGGAACTCATCTGATGGATCATGGTTAGCGTATTTTGTGCACTTGGAACTCATCTGATGGATCATGGTTTTTGAGCTAGATGACGGGTGCAGGGTTTAGCTACCCCTGGCACATTTAAATACTGTGCCAGGTGTAGTAGGAATTGGAATAGATGATTTATCATTTGGAACATGCATTCATTCATGCTTGGCTGAATTTCTTTTATTTGCGCGCACACGTTTTTAATGCTTGCATGTATGTGCTTTTATGGCTTGTTTGTATCTGAGTGTGGGGGACACCCGGGAAAGCCCAAGGACACGAGTGCTGCATTAATTTAACGTTAATGGGGGACTTTTATGAGTTTTGTAGGCTTTGAATCACATGGCTTAAAGCCATAAGTGTTTGTATGTATTTATAAGTGGAGCCACACAGGGACAGACAAAAGGGGCCAACCTTTATTAGAAAGGGCGGGACATCATTCATAAAGTGGGTGGAAGGGAAAGCAGGATATCAAATTCTTATAAGAGTTTTTATCAAAAAGCACATTAAAGAAAAGCAACTTGACCGAGATAAATAAGCGGTATGGGTTATTGTGGAATCGTCAAGAGCAAGGAGCTCTCCACACGCGGTTGTTGTACGGATCGCTTCATCCACCTACATCATCATCTGTACGACCATCTGTGCCATTGTTGTTTGGATGCTGGTTGTGTGACGTCATCGTTATATTGTATGGCTGCCTGCATCATCATCGTCGGATGACAGCAGGTCGTCTATATTGTATTAAAGTTCCCTGATCTATTTGGACCAGTACTTAGGCCACTTCCACTCTTACTTCATTGGGCAAGGATACTTTTGCCAGTTGGTGCTCACGGAAATCTTGTTGCGTTGAGAAGACCTATGAGACACATAGTTGGATAGTTGCTGGGGAATGGTTGATTGGATAGGATCCTTGATGACAGGCCTTTGGGTGAGTCAAAGTAGGCAAGAGACCGCAAGGGCTTTTGGATCCTACGGGTCACGAGATCATTTACTATCTTTGGAAAGCTTTGGGGAAAATTGGAATCTTCTACTCAGAAAGGAATCACTCCTCCTTGATTGTATTTGGTATTAATAAATCCTTGAGGGGGGGGGGGGGGGGTTTCGGGGGGTCAGCCCATAACATTATTTCAGCCCCTAGTATTGTGTCTTGTCTGTTTGTGTTGGTATTTGTTTGTTAATTCCTGTGTTAAGTGAGTTTGGTTAAATACATGCCTCCCGTTGTAGAGTGGTATCAGAGCGTGGCTCATCTTTTTTTCTAGAGAAAGGGTGGTATGAGGCATGAAACAGGGATTGACAACATGGGCAACCATGGAGGAACAAAGTGGTGACATGGGGGAGAGACCATCAGGAATTTGCTTGTCCATAAAAGGATTTTCAATCCCTTCAAAGGTGACTCGAGAAGATGCCCAGAATCAAAGCGATCCTTGAGGAGGAAGAGACCATGGAAAAGATTCCTTTCCATGACTATGAGAGGCACATGAAGGATATTGTCATCAAGGATCCACTTTCTCATTGTCAACGCTATTTGAAAGAATTTGGTTTCTCTATCAAAGAAACTTTGGGCACTCATATCCCTCATGGAGAGTCCCATGCTACTCATCCTACCCGTTATGATCCCCGTTCACCCTCGGTTGACATAGCCTCACACTGAACTCGCCCAATCATTCAATGGGAATTTGAGTATAGCTCCCATGAGAGGAAAGGAAACGTTCTTCATCCCAAGATCGGGATAGGGAACAAGTGAAGGATGGAATCTGTGAGATGAACGAGACAAAGAGGGCATCCATTTCAAGGAGGGTGCAAAGAATGTGAAGTTTGCCAACTTCATTGGCAAGATGGGAGACACTGACAAAGCTTTGGCGTTCATTTGTCAGTTTGAGATTTCCCTTGGGTCTGAGAACGTTAGCATGTATCTTACTGACATTGCTAATGCTTGGTGGAGTGCACAGATGTTGCAGGGGATCCAAGCAAGGACTTGGGATGCTTTTAAGAAACAGTCCTACGAGCAATTCGTACCGAAGCACTTTGAAGACAATTTTGTTATAGTATCGGAGCAGCTTTCCCAAAAGGAAAATGAGTCGCTTTACTTCCTTATATCCGGGATTATTTGCAGGTGTGCCCTACAGAGACTATACAGGATGTTATGACTTCTGCTTTTGTGGGAGAACATATGAACATGAAGAATGCCGCATTATCTTCAAAGTTTACACCAAACATATTTGCAGGTGTGCCCTACTGAGCCTATACAGGATGCTATGACTTCCGCTTTTGTGGGAGAACAAAAGCGGGAGAACATATGAACATGAAGAATGCCCCATGATCTTCAAAGTTTACACCAAACTCGAAGAAGGATAGATCTATGCATAAAATCAAATTTAAAAAGAATAACACTTTTGTAATAAAAAAATTCCTTTATGCATCTTTCTATGCATAAAATCAATTTTAATAAGAATAACACTTTTGTAATAAAAAAAATTCCTTTATGCATCTTTCTATGCATAAAATCAATTTTAATAAGAATAACACTTTTGTAATAAAAAAATTCCTTTTCCATCACCCTCACCCTTTGTATGGTGCAGCCAGGGACGTCATCCAGAGGGGGCTCTGATCTCTCTAATTTTGCCATGGGGTCCAATAGAAAAAGTGAGCAAAGCATAGCTCTCATCCACGCCATGGACTGCCAAGAGAATATCATGCCTAATAAACATGCCTAGCCACTGTGGGGGGGTCGGGTCTGGGATAGGGGGTCAGCCACTCCTTGGGAATAGCAAAGTCGATGTCGAGGCTGAGTCTGTCTCTACCCTAGATCCTACCTAGGCCTCTCTCTTGAGCCTCCGAGGGAAGCGGACTAAATGCAATTCAATCTCCAAGGAACCTTGCAGGTCCTATGATCAACACTCCCCATGATACATGAGGTCGGCCCCCAACATGTGGCCATTGGGTAAATGGACCAAGGGCGCCAAAGACGCTCCTCCGAGGCTACTGCAAATGACTGCTGAAGGGCGGATCTGAGGTGATCCAAGCTTGGAGTAGGCTGGCTGCAAATCTCTCCTGAAAAGCTGGGCTAAAGCTGCGGGCCCTCATCTCTTGGAAGATCTATTTGGTGCTTTGCGGCCAGCAGCTCCCTAGACTTGGAGTACAGGCTGAAATCCGGGCCAAGAGGAAGCCCTTCCAAGCTCACCACATGGAAGAAGTCCTCTTAACAATCAACTTGCCCAGCAGGGCGTGACTCTGAATGGTGGGATCAAAGACGCCTAGGCCTCCTCTGCGTTGCGGCTGAATGATCACTCTCCAGGCCACCTTGGCCCAGGTAGGCCTCCCATCACAACTGGCCCACAAGAAGTTCCGGATCAACCACTGTACCTGACCAATGCATGCTCGGGAGAAGCCCCAACCAGAAGTAATGTACCACATGATGGCAACAAGGACCTGGTTAGCCACCACCACTCGGCCGGCTAAGGAGAGCGTCGCAAAAACCTAGTACAAAAGCTTCTTCCGAATGCTTAGAAGAAGAGGGGCGAGTTGCTGCTCTGGGGAGATATTGATGCCCACTGGCATCCTAGATAGCAGACTGGAGTGCCCATGGGGATCCACCGGAAAGCCTCAACTGGATGCCAAGTTGGGGTGGGTGTGGAGCCAACCCAAAAACCACACGACTTGTGCCAGTTGGTCTACGCTCTTGATGCACAACAAAAGATCTCAATCGCCTCTTTGAATCTCTGGAGATTCACCACATCTCCAGATAAGTATGTTGTTGTGTCATCTGCAAACTCTGAGTCCAACAGCTCCTCGTGAGTACGGATGGGGAGACAATTCCTGGAGCCTTGTCTTCTGAGCTGAGAGAAAACTGCTCATGGCCTCGGTAACAAATAGGAAGAGGTATGGTGCCAGTGTACAGTCCTTCCGGATTGAGTGAGAAAGGGGAAATTTGTCACCTTGGGCTCTCTGAATGAGAACTTGATTATGAGAGGCTGAGTAGAGGCGTGAAACACTGCGGATCCACTCCACTGGAACCCCATCCAATACATCGTGCCCTCCAGAAAGCTCTAGTCAACTCTATCATAAGGCTTCTCAAAGTCTAGGAGCACAATGAGGTCCTTCTGCCGCATCTTGGCCGAAGTTGTCGCCTCCCAGAAAGTGAAGATGTCCAGAATGCTCTGATCTTGAACAAAACCTTCATGAGTGTCATGGATCAAGTCAGAGAGGAAAGGCTGAAGCCTCCGGTTGATGGCCTTGGCCAATATCTTTTAGGCGCTCCCAAGGAGGGTGATGGGTCCGTTGTCAAATCTCCAATCCGTCACCACCCTCCTTAGGAATCAAGTGAATCAAACCCTCTGAAAGCCTCTCTAGCATGGCACCTGTAGTCATAATCTCATTGAAGGTTGCTCGAAGGTCGCCTTCCATGAGATGCCAGTGGTGAAGAAAGAAGGAAACTGGAAGCCCGTCGGCCCCCGAGCATTTTTCCCTAGGAAGAGTCGTCAATGCCTTTGCTAGCTCCTCTACCGTGCAGGGAGTCAATAAGAACGTCCGAAGAGAGCAGGGGGAACTACCTCTCTTCTGTGTCGCGGCCCGCCAGACCCTCTCATGCATCCATCACCTGTAAGGATATTGGGGCACTCGTGAGGAGGTATTTGTTGAAAAAATCGGTGGCAATGGCTCTCACATGGGGGGGTCTAAAACGATAGCTCCATCCTGGCTACGCAACCTGCGAATACCATCTCTTCGCCTATGGGGGCTTGCAATCTCAAAGAAGTCCCCAGTGACTCCATCTCCAGCCTAGGTCCAAGAGGAAGCTCTCCCATGGTTTTTGTACTCCACCCTCCTCTCCTCGATGGATCTGATCTCTGTACTGGTGACAACTGACTTCTCAATCCACGGGCTGCACCAAAAGTTAGCTTGGGGAAGGGACTGACAGATTGTACTCTTGAAGGTGGCTCTTCCTATTGCGACATTCGCGGATCCTGTCCTCCATGTGTCGCCACTCTGTTTGAGCGTAGGAGCAGGCGTACTCTGAACTCCATCGATCACAATGAAGTTATCTGTAAGAGGGGGGGAGGGGTACTGCAACTGAGATATGAAGAAACACAAAAAGCAACACCTCTAGGCTGGAGGACACCACCTCCCTGTCCTGATCTCTGTGGCGTGAGCCTCCTAGCTGTATCCGAGCCAGGGGCCAGAGATGGGTGAGCACGTCGGTGATGCGCGGATCATGAAGATGGTGTGAGAGCTCTATTGCTTGCCCCTTGATGGCAGTAGTCATTGACTTCGAATCCCACTCCATTCCTGGAGTTGCACTCAAGGGAAAGGAGAAGATCATCGTGCCCCTTTCTAGTGTGGATGGCTTGGAATGATGAAACACCACACAGATCTGAATGGGAGCCACTATCTCCTCAAAAGTATCAGGTCCTTCCATCGGAAGACATCGGTAGAAACTGTAATCCATTGGCAGCCCGAGGATCCTAGGGGAGCCACGTGGCGACTATGGCGGGAGAGCCCTGACTGGGGAGGTAGTGATGGTCATCTCTACTGGCTCCGAGAATCGATGAATCAAATGGTGGACGAAGCTCACCGGCTGCCTCATTTTGGAATCGGGGGCTGCTAGAGGGTGGTAGGAATGCTCGAGAGAGGTGGAGGGAGGGGGGACTGCAGGTTCAGAAGAATAGGACGGGGCAGGGGGGGGCTGTTGCGGGAAGAGTCGGAGGTGAGGATGGAGAGGGGGGGGGGGCAGGGGATGGAAGAGGGAGATGGAAGCTGCTGGGAGTGATCCACCGGAGAGGGAGGGTGCAAGAAGGGGCTCACCGGCGGCTCAATGGGGCCAGTTGGCATCACTGGAATCTGAGAACCCGAGGAGTCGTCTCGGCGGGGTAATGGCTGCCAGTCCGGAGGGGCCGGAGGTGGGACCCTTGTAGTGACTTGGGGGGGGGGGGGATCGCTGATGGGTGGGTGCTCCGATAAATGCTTGAAACGATTCTCTAATAGAACCGAATCCTCTTGTACTCTACCAGCTTGGCGCGCACGACGACGTTGCTCAGCTCTGGAAGTCGGTTGGCGGCCCTGGCGCAAGCCAACGGTTTGCCACTCTTAGACAACAGAGTCGTCGGTGGTCGGGTCCTGGTGCTCGGCTGCCTGAGGGCCTGCATCTCTCCCTACCCCTTGATGAGCTGTGATCGGGGGGGGGGGGGGGGGGGGGGGGGTCCATTGGAGGCGGTCTCCTAAACTGGCACCAATGGCAGGCTTTGGTTAGGTGTCCCGTCTGCCTGCAAATGAAGCATTGGCTTGGGAGGCTTGAGTACTCCACTCTCTGCAAGATGGGGTCTCCTCGGAGGCAAGGAAGGGATATGATGTAGGGCACTATCTCCGGTGACACAATACAGATGTGAAGGGATGGAATCCCGGCTGCCCATGCGAGAGATGAAGCGACAGTGCGGGGGGGGGGGGGGGGGGGGGTGGTTCCATCACTCTCCCGATGGCTCCACCAATCACCGGGAGAAGAGGAAGGTATTCCTTCTTGAGGCTTGGGAAGTAGGTTGTCACGAGAATGCTTGAAATGCTAGCCAGCGGGTCAGATGTGGGGTCCAAGCCTCATTGCCACCTCGCAAAGAAGGCCTGGGCCGTACGCAATGTGTCGGGGCACAACCGGATGACTGTATTTGACGCCGCTGGCGAGTCGAACTCAACCTGGTAGGAGGTGGGTCCCTTGCTCATGCCGGACAACAGCGGGCATTACAGTCCTCTAGTGTGGCTTTTGCCCCCTGTAGTCTTTCTGCTACAGCGGCCAGTCTTGGCCGCCACCACCCCCCTCCCCCCCTTTCTTCCTCTTTCCCCCCTTTTCTGGTTCCCCCTGCCTAAGCATTACATCATGGTATGGTTCACTTGGGTAGGTGATCAATTATTTCTCTACCCCCACCTCCAGGTTATGTGTGATGCCTTTACCTGCAGGTTGTGTCTGCAAGAAACTCTCCTTTCCTGTATTCAGCCAATTGACGATACCTGTTAGGTTGGTTGTATATCCTAGGGATTTCCACATCTGTTTCTATCCTGGAAGAAGAGTGAGGGGTGTGGGGGTTGTGGGATCCATTGATACATGGCTGCTTGTGGTATCTTCTCCTTTGTCCTGGTCAGTTCTCATGAGGGAGCTGAGGTTAATCTCATCATCCCCACCCACCCTAGCATTTCTACTTCCTTGGAGGATTCTAATCTGCTTCGAGGAAGAAGTCTCTTTTTACTAATTGGAGGATCTTTTCTTGGAAATAAAACGAACGCCATTAGTTCCATAATAGCTATTTGCTAAACTAAGTGTTTAAGCGCTATGCATGGCTGACAAGTCAAAAAATCTGGCCTTTTAGCAATCTTTAAAGGCAACCAGCCCAAATAGTGTAGATTAAGTTGGCGTCAGATCAAGTATCTTTCTTTTGCATTTTAATAAAGCACTGCAAAAGGAAAAGTACGTGATTTTTGTTGAAATGACGATCTAGGGAGGATCAAAGATAAACACAACCATTATGATGTAATTAATTTAATTACAAGTTAATTAAAATCACTATAAAGAGGACATAAGATAGACACAAAACCGCCTTCATTCTCATTATCTTGAGGCTCTTAAATAGCCATGAAATGATACATCAAATGTGACTAGGTTCATCCCATAATCATCTCCTTCATTCACTCCACCTTTTCCATGAATATCTCCACATTCCTTGATTCTCTCAATCATCCCGTGTGGCTTATCTTGCCTACATCATCACTTACATCAAGATGGGAATCTACCCTTTGACTTTGGCATTCATCCTTTTACGCCTTCTTACATTTACGCTCACAATAACCTTTGAGATTGAACTCGACCAAGAGGATGTTCATGTGTGCATGTGATGGAGCATATCCAACAATTTTGCAGTGAGTGTTTTTATAACTTTAGCCTTTCTGTTGTATAGATTTGCAAGTGTATTTCTGACATTGCAAGAAGAAAATTGGCAAGTGGATCCAGCCTGGAAGCTTATCCCTCATTTCCTAATGATATACCTAAGCCCGAGGTTGGTTTTCTAACAAGTTCTAATGCTTTAAAGGTGTGCTGTAAAAGAACATAAAAAACAACTGTTTTTTTATGTCTGAGCAATTGAAATTGTCAGTTTTTCCAAACGGCTTTTTCTCTCTGATGTCAAGTATGTTTTTGTGTTCTGCAGGAGATTTTAGCACGCTTGCTAGTACTTTTGCAAAATCCTCTGGGAAGAGAGCAGCTTGCTTTTCAAATTTTGACGGTTTGTTTACTTCTCTATCCGTTTTGGAAGACAAGCATGTAATTGTGTTATTGTTTTTTTTGTGAGTCTCTATGACATGTTCAGCAAATGAATGCTGCTTTCTGTGACATGTTGAGCTAATATTAACCGCTGCAATTTTTTGAAATATAGACTAAAATTTCTATTAGTGATTGAATGCTGAGAAGATATATAGTTATATTTAGGAGGTAATATCTACGAGGTACCCCTTACTCATACACACACCCTCAATCTCTAGTGGCCCTATGCTTATCTGTAACGGTGTTTTCACACCCTATCCTCGACACACCTGATGACATAGTTTGCTTTGTTTTTATGTATGATGTAACAGCAGTTCTGTTTTTTCTTTCATGTTACACACCATTGCACATGACCATTATGTACAGTGTGGGACTACCATTGTCTCATAGATTCTTGTGGTCTTTTTTTTTTCCTGGAGAAAAGATCCTTCTATTAGTTACGACAAACAGGCTCTGTAGTGCCAAATGATCCCTGATCGGAAAGAAAGGGTCCCTGGTGCCATATGTGTAAGAAAGCCTCTCGTCGCCTACACATGTGAGATGAACCTCCCTGGAGCTTTCCCCACTGGCCGCGGAGGGTTTGAATGATAATCCGTCCTAACTGGACTCAGCTTGGGGGGGGGGGGGGGGTGTGCGCGGGGCGCACTGGAATGGGCCCTCCACATATGCCATGCAGCGGTGCTGGTGATGATCTCCCACCTCTGATGCGTGCCTGGGGGCCATGCTTCAGACGACAGGTCAGGAGTGTGAACAGTGTAAATCCTGCAGTGCGATAGTGGAGAGCCTGGACTCTGCCCTCCTGTTGCCTCCTCATTGTGGAGGGTGGGACCGGTAATTGTCACCGAGGGAACAATTCCATGTGATGATACTCGGTGAGGAACTCATAGTGGAGGGCAGGATCGGTCACTGTCACCCAGGCAATAGCTCCCCATGTGATGATATTCGGTGAGGAACTCCTGGTCCTGTAGAGACGAAGAATCCTCTGCCATATTTGTGCTGCTTTGGGGCAATCCCAAAGGCAGTGCCGCCTGCAACTCTAGGGGGTGGCTGCACCGCACACAATGTGCTGGCCAACCGCCAATAGCCAACCAAGTGCTGACAACGAGGCTATGGTGGGCTAACTGCCAGAGGAAGAGTGTGAACTTTCTTGGCCGAAAGCTCTCGCACAATCGCTTCCAAAAATCTCCTAGGAAATAGGGTGAAGTGAGGCCCAATGGTCTATTGCTGCCGGGGTGCCATCTGTCTCATGCATCTGGATCATGTGACCCATGGTCACTGTGTAACGGAAGAAAGGGGTGGCTGGGCTCTCCAGGCTGAAGGGGTCCTGCCACTCGCACTCGCCTGGGTCCTACTAAACACACATCAATGGTTGGCTTTCCCAAAGCCAACGCCGTCAAGAACTCATTTGGGCCATCTTGGTGAGGTGTGGGTTGATGTGCCATTGATGAGCATGGAAACTAAGAATCCTCACCTACCGAAGCGAGCCATGGCTGAAATCCTCTATGGGGTGAAAGGGTCAACCAGCCCTGAGGTGACCCCAAGCTTGGAGTACACTGGCTACAAATCTGTCCTCAAAGATAGGGCAAAATCCGCGGGCTCGCATCTCTGTGAAGATCCATCGGGTACTCAGCGGCCAAGGGCCCCCTAGACTCGGGGTGCGGGCTGAAATCTGGGCCAAGAGGAAGTCCTTCCAAGGCTCATCATTGGGAAGGAGTCCTCTAACAATGATCGGGTGCGGCTCTGAACAGCAGGGTCAATGCTGCCTAGGCCCCCTCTACGTCATGGCTGAATGATCACTCTCCATGCCACCTTGGCCTTGGCGGGCCTCCCATCACTGCCAGCCTATAAGAAGTTCCGGATTAACCGGTGTACCCGGCCAATACATGCTCGGGAGAAGGCCCAACAAGAAGTAATGTACCACATGGTGGCAAGAAGGACTTGGTTCGCCACCACCACTCTACCAGCTAGGGGAGAGCCTTGTAGAACTATAGTACAAAATCTTCTTCCGAATGCTCAGAAGAAGAGGGGCGAGCTGCTCCTATGGAGAAATAGGCCCACTTGAGATCCAAGATAGCGAACCCGATGCCCCTCGAGTTCCATTGGAAAGCCTCAATTGGGCGCCAAATTCGGGTGGGTGCAGAGCCCACCCAGAAACCACATGACTTGTGTCAGTTGAACTGCGTTCTTGATGCGCAACAAAAGATCTCGACCGCCTCAGTGAATCTCTAGAGATTCCCCACATCTCTTGATAGGTAAGATGTTGTGTTATCTGCAAACTCTGAGTCCAGTAACTCCTTCTGAGTACGGAGGGGGAGACGCAATCCTTGGAGCCTGGTCTCCTGAGCTGAGAGAAAACTGCTCATGGCCTTGACGACGAATAAGAAAAGTTAAGGTGCCAAAGGAAAACCTTGCCGGACCGAGCGGGAGAAGGGGAATTTGTCTCCACGGGCTCCCTGAATGAGAACCTGATTGTGAGAGGTTGAGTAAAGTCCTAAAACACCATGGATCCACTCCATGGGGAACCCCATGTGGCTCATCGTGCCCTCTAGAAAGCTCCAATCATCCCTATCATAAGCTTTCTCAAAGTCTAGGAGTAGCACTATGAGGTCATGTTGCTGCATCCTACCCGAAGGTGTCGTCTCCCAGAAGGTGAAGATGTTGTCCAGAATGCTCCGATCCTAAACAAAACCTGCCTGAGTGTCATGGATCAAGTCAGGGAGCAAAGGCTGAAGTATCCTACTGATGGCATTGGCCAAAATCTTGTAGGCGGTCCCAAGAAGGGTGATGGGTTTCCACTGCCGGATCTCCAATCTGTCACCACCCTCCTTAGGAATCAAGTGTGTCAAACCCTCTCTAAAAGCCTCTCTGGCATGGCACCTATGATCATAATCTCATTTAAGGTAGCTCGAAGGCTGCCTTCCATGAGGCCCCAGTGTCAAAGAAAGAAAGAAACCGAAAGCCCGGCCGCCCTTGGGCATTTTCCCCTAGGAAGAGCTGTCAATGCCTGCCCCACCTCCTCTGCAGTGAATCACTTGTGGGGATAATAGGACACCCATGAGGAGAGATCTGAAAAAATCCGTGGCGATGGCTCTCACATGGGGGGGGATCAAAAACAATAGCTCCATCCTGGCCACGCAACCTACGAATACCATCTCTCCCACCTGCGCATCTCCTGATAGAGAAAGCTCTCCTGAAGCCTGCCTGCCCTGATGAGCGTAAACCTGCTCGCTCAACATATAAGCTAAGCTCTTGCTCCAACACTGCACCATAGAGTTTGGCCAACACGTGGCCAACCATAATTATGGTTGGCCAACACGTGGCCAACCATAATTATCTTGTAGTTGCTCGGATCGAGCATATCCCCTGCTTTGTGGATCGGCACAATGGTGTGCATCGTCCACTCCGCAGGCAAACCCTCTGCTAGTGCCCTATTAAACAGGTGTGCAAGAAAAGGAGCCAAAGAATCTACTGCATATATGAGATGCTCACCCTGTAGGACCATATGGTCGGTGGCCCGTCCATGCTGTAGGCGGCAGATAGCTTCCTTTACCATGAAGTGGGTAAAGAAGCTAGCTGTGGCAGGTTGAGGCTCCCGTGGCTGAGGTATAGGTGGCTGCTGTGGGGCGTGGTATAGGCCCTCTGCATATATGTGCCATGTCTGTGGGTCTGCAATGGGTGCCGGTGTCCGGGGCTTTCTGAAGTGCCGCCATGAGATAGGGCTATCTCTACTCATGATGAAGAAATGGAAGATCTCTAGCTCCTGTATCTCTGCGAAGGCCCGCCTTTTGCGGCGAGTAAGTCTCCTCATCTCTCTCCTCGACTCCTGCTCTATGATGGCTCCCGAGGCTCTCTGTATGCAGAGCCGTGAGTATAGGGCTCTGCACTCGTTATCATACCATCTGTTCTGGGGCATAGTCCCAGATCTCGCAGGCTCTCGTGAGTGGACACGATGTGGGAAGCTCTGTAATGCAGCCGTGTGTAGGAGTGATGCCAGCTGGGCTGTAATGGTATCCATAGGTGCCAGGGGATCCATGAGTAGGAGCCCATCCTCTACTCTGCCACTTGCCACTGTATATGTCTGCCATGTCATGTGTGAAGTAGATGGTAGTGTGTGGCGTCGGTATGTGGGGGGCCGGTGATACTGGTGATCCGGCTAGTGAAAATGCCAAGTATGTATGATCTGCCCCAATAGGACGAGGTGGGATGGAGAATGAGGTGACAAGCTGTGATGCCTCCAAAGACCCCATAATGTAGTCTACCACCGTGCCTCCGGTCCGTGTATGACCCCCATGTGGGAAGCATGTTAGCCCTCCTGATCCCGGCCATTGTAGCATCCCGTTATAAATAACGAGACGATGTCTGGCTCCCAACTCTAGTAAGTGGTCCCCATAATGTCCTCTGTCTGGTCCAGTGTCCTCTGATGCCCGACTAGCCCCTATCTCCTCTGGATCCACAAGGTGGAGGATCTCCATGTCATCATAGTCATACATCTCACACTGTCTGCTCTGTGTGTGGGCATTGAAGTCACCTGTAAGAAATACCTCACCTAGTGTAGAATAATGCATAACATGCTCCAGTCGTCCAGGCTGCACCCATAGTGAACCATTACAGTTCCATACTGCCATGTGTAGCTCTGTTAGTGGCCTGGTCTGTGTCCCATAGGCCCCAAACCGCTAATCCATGGGCCGGCCATCAATGATGACCCGACCATCTCGATAGAAGGCCTTCTTGCCTTCTCTCCTCGCGTGTAAGACTCGTGGCATGCAAGCTCTCCTATGCTCTAGCTGCATCCTCGTGAGATCATCATCCAAGAAAATAGGAGCTCCCTCTAAGCCTTGTAGTATGACCCTCTTCCTCAATCATGAAGATGGTGCGTGCCTTCACATCCCGAAACTGTATGATGAGAGCTCTCTTCATTGTCATGTCTTTCCCGGCCCTCCAAGCTTTGAGGGGGGGGGGGGGGGGGGGGGGCGGCGGGGGTCCCTCATGTGAGTATCCATTGTCCAAGTTGTGTGCATAGTGTCCGCCCATCCCCCTCGGGGGTAGAGTCGGCTACCTCGGGAATCCCCGTGACTCTCACATTGAGTCTACGAGCATGTCGCATCCGCTCCTCCTCAAAGGTGGTGTTGACGATTTGGAGCCCTTCTTTTTGGGCATCCTCTTTCACTTCCTTTTTGATGTTCCTCTTCACCACTTCTACCCAACCCTCCCTTGTTGCCTCCATCTTACCTTCTTGCCTTGGTGAGTTCCTCTTTGATGGCCTCTTTGTCAACTTCCACAATCTCCTCCTCCTCCCGTGGTGGTCGGTCCCGTAGAGAGATCACCTCCGCTTTGAGGATGTCGATTTCCTCCTTCATAGTGTCCCATTCCTTCTTCCATCCCTCTTTCTCCTCTTTCCATACTTCTTTCTCCTTCTTCCCTCCTTCCTTCTCTTTCTCCCTCTGCTTCTCCCAAGTCTCCTTCTCCCTTTTCCAAGCTTCCTTCTCTTTTTGTAAAGCTTCGATCTCCTTCTCGACTTTGGAAAGTCGGTTGATGATGTTGTTGATGGCGGAGTCCCCCGTCTTCTTGTTTTCTCTGATGGAGATGTTTAGCTTATCTTCCATTTTGACTATCTCCTCTTTGCTTGCACCCTTGGCCATGTCGATGTACCTCGGAGAGATAGAACCCTAACACTTATGTTGCTGCCTTGGAGGCTTGGGCAAGGGTGGATGAGGAAAGGGTAGCGAACATAACCTGGATTGGGCTGGGGCTTCACATGGCGGCAGCAGCAGCAGCACAGGCGGTGACCAAAACGAAGCGGCGAGGAGAGAGAAAGCACAGGCGACGGGGAGAGAAAGAGAGGTGACGGGGAGAGAGAGAGGCGACGGGGAGAGAGATGCGAAGGCGATGGGAGAGAGAGAGAGAGAAAGAGAGGTGGGCAGCGGGGAGAGAGAGAGGTGGGAGGGGATGCGTAGGTGGGAGAGAGAGAGAGAGAGAGAGAAATGAAATGAAATGTTCATCCCCTCCCACCTCTCTCTCTTACGCTCATCAGGGCAGGCAAGCTTCAGGAGAGCTTTCTCTACCACTGACCATGTATTCACTTTGAGATGTATGATTGATCAGGCTAGAGTGAGGAAGAGAAAGCTCTATTGGTGCTTTGTGGATCTCCGCAAGGCATTTGACACAGTACCACGAGAGAGGCTCTTTCAGCGCCTGCAGTCTCTTGGCATACCATGAGCAGGTTTTTGGGCGAGTTAGATGCCCGGGAGGTATGTCCAAGACTATTGCTAGCACCATTGGTGTGAAGCAAGGATGCCCACTTTCCCCCACGCTATTTGGGTATACATTGATGAGGTGGTTGACTTCATTACACGAGGAGGCAGAGATGGAGTTGATCTAGCAGGTACCTCAGTACATATTATGCTTTATGCTGATGATATTGTATTAGTGTCTGAGTCTCCAGGAGGTCTACAGCAGCATCTACATGCACTCGATGATTTCTGCACACAGAGGGGTCTTACTGTGAACCTTGGGAAAACCAAGGTTATGGTCTTTCAGACATCGAGACAGGGCAGGAGTCAACTGACATTCACTCTAGCTGGACGCTAGGTGGAGGTGGTGACATCATACGTGTACCTAGGGGTTACCTTCTCTGCAGCAGCCACGCGCTTCACCATGGGTTCAGCAACTAGAGCTAGATTGACACGGGGATATGCAGTATTGGCTATGCTAGAGAGAGAGTGCCACCAGGTGCATTTTCAGGAGCCTCGGACGAAGGGGTGGCTATTTGACACATTAGTCACACCGGCACTGATGTATGGAGCAGCGGTATGGGCACCAGGCCTTGCTACCCATTGGTGGACACAGCTAGAGAGACCACAGGTCCTCATGATGGCATGCATGATACGCAGCAAGCGGTCAGTACCTCATGACATTATCCGAGCAGAGTTTGCTGCGCCTCCTATGATGGTAGAGGCCATATTCCAGACTATATGCTTGCTAGACAGATTCTGAGAGATGCCGTAGGACAGATTGTCATACAGAGCTTTTGAGGCATCTAGACAACTGGCTGAGGCAGGAGACAGAGGATCATGGTATGCACAGGTCACACATTGGTTCTCACAGCATGGCCTAGACATGGATCATCTACCACCATTCCAGTATGACAGGGATGCACCACATATCCGTCTCTCTCATTGTGAGAGGAATAGAGTATTGAGATAGGACCTATGGCAGCTCTATACATGAGAGACATGGATATCGCCTACACAGCCTCTTCCACCGAAGATGCTGTACTACAGAGATCACTTCATGAGTATCACTGATGATGGATTTATAGAGAGGCCTAGATACATGGAGGGTTTTTTACCACACGGCTTCCGAGTAGCTATTGGTCAGCTTAGAGTCTCATCACATCGATTGGAGATCAAGGCTGGCAGGGCTGCACGGATCCCCTGAGAGGAGAGGGTATGCAGATTGTGCACAGAGGAGGTGGAGAGTGAGGAGCATTATGTATGCAGATGTAGAGCATATACAGCCATCAAGGAGAGATATCCCATTTTATTCAGAGAGCCACATTCCCTACACCAGCTCTTTGAGGCAGCAGACCAGCGCATACTGGGGAGATTCATTCTAGACATACAGTGTCACAGAGAGACATCATTACAAGCTGAGACAGCTCCAGAGGGGGGATGACAGACATAGATTACTACATTTTTTCAGAGATCCACCCCACTCCCAGCCCCTACACAGTAGGGAATTACTCTCCAGAGAGCAGAGACACTAAGAGCCCGCAAGAGACAGAGGACACCTGGCTTTCGGACACCACGCCTCTACCAGAGAGATATGACAGAGAACAGAGCTCAGTTTCATAGAGAGGGTGCGGAGTGATTGGCTTGCTTCAGAGCAGACCCTGGCATGCTCTTTAGGGAGCTGTGGACACCCCCTTCATTGATGTATACCATTTTATACCCCCAGTATGGTACAAGATGGAGCTAGCTAGGTTGCATATCATGATTGTATACTCCATGCATATAGCTTTGCATTCTCCTAGTAGTAGAGCTCCATCCCCTCCCCCACTCATTGTACTTATTGCACACCCAGATTCAGCTTTTTAGTTCAGTATTTTTTCATTTTGTTGGGATGACAGAGGATACCCCACACAGGTACACTGATTTGTTTCATAGGCCGAGTTCGGTCTTTTGGAAGACGTTAGTAAAATCTTTCTTTCTTTCTTTCCTTCTGTGGGGGCCGGCTATCTCAAAGAAGTCCCCCGTGACTCTATCACCGACTTGGGTCCAAAAGGAAGCTCTGGCATGGTACCTGTACTCCACTCTCCTCTCCTCGATGGATTTGATCTCCGTGCGGGCGGCATCAAGTTGACTCTCAATCCAAGGGCTATTGGGGGAACTCCCTTTAAGCCGCTAAAGAGAAGCAAGACCCCTCCTTAGACGCCTCTCCTGCTCACGAAATCCCTCCAATCTGCTTTGGGCTGCCTCTTGCAAAAAGCTACTGATCTCACCAAGGCCTGTATCCAAGGTGCATGCGGCAGAGCCTGAAATAAAATCCAGTCCCGCCCATATCTGCTCTATCCTGTTGCAAATCTAGGGGGTCCTGTATCAGGCTGTTTGGAATCCTAGAGCTCGTGTGCCTGTCCTGCCTCTAGGGGTACTCCAAGGACATAATAGCCGGAGCGTGATATGAAAAAGTAGTACCCGCCAAGATACCAATCATGCTGCCACGGTCGCAAGCCCACTCATCCACATATAACCTGTCAAGTCTAGAGAGGTTCGGGCCGGTGCGCCTCCTATCAAACCGCGGGAAGCACATGCTCCCAGTGCTAAGCCCAAACTCTGCAAGATGCCAAGGATCCTGTCCCTCGAGTGCTAGAGAAATTGACGTGATTGAAGCTTGCAACAGCCGGAAAAATTAGTGCTTTTTGTAGAAATCAGCCGTGAGCGTCGACATTGAAGCCCCTACAACAACATTATGGCTCTATCAACCACGTCAATCGATAGGTTCTCTAGTGGTGGGTCTCCTACCTGGCAGACCGAGATGGAGCTTCTCTTGATGAGGGAGGGTGTTTGGAGCATAATCTCTGGAGTTGACGAATACCCAGGAGCCAACAAGCCAGAAAAGCAAACGAAACAACATAGCTATTGCACTAATTGGCCTCAGTTTGGCAGACACTCTTGTTCATCACATAGACTTCACGCAAACTACCAAGCAAATTTGGGACAAATTGGACTCTTTTTGGTAACAAAATCACTAATTCTAAGGTTTTCTTGAAGTTGAAGTTCTATGATTCAAAAATGCTAGATAATGAAGAATTAAGTGATTACCTTGCCAAGTTCTACTCACTAGTTCAAAAGCTGACTAGCCTTAAATTTGATCTTGATGATGAGGACAAGGTGGCAGTTCTCACCAAAAGTATGCAAGATGTTACTTGGTTCCAACAAACCATCAAAGTCATGCACATAGCTTCAAGATCATAACTGTAATGAGGGCTGGAAGAAAATCTGGGAGAAACGCCCACCCACACCAATCACATCTCCATCCATATGGCACACATGTGCACGATCCCTATACGCAGTACCAGATCAGCCCCCCATCCCACCACCATCACTATTATGATTGGCCACACATTGGCCAAACTTTATGGGTCAGTACTTGAGATGAAACTCATCATACTAGCAAAGAGACATGGGCACAGAGCATCAAGGCATGCAGGCTTCCACAGGTCATTCTCCACTTTGGAGCACATCTTCACCCTCCGAGCCATCATAGAAGAGGCCAGAGCGTGACACCGATGGGTTTACTGTTGCTTTGTGGATTTCCGCAAAGCATTTGATACGGTGCCTCGAGCCAGACTACTGCAGAGACTCAAGGATTTGGGGGTACCATCAGACATGATTTGGGGGATCATGGCATTATATGAGTCGGTCATAGGGTGGGTGAGATGACTAGGAGGATTATCAGAGGAGATCTCTAGTACCATTGGAGTGAAGCAAGGATGCCCATTGTCTCCCACTTTCTTTGAGCTCTACATCGACGAGATTTTGACCTTCACTGATTGAGGAGGGGGAGGAGTTGTATCATTAGCAAGCATCCTTGTTTCCATACTACTTTATGCTGATGACATTGTGCTTAATAGTAGATTCTCCAAAGACTCTCCAAAGGCATCTTGACACATTACAAGACTTCTGCGCATAGCGGGATCTCAGAGTAAACCTTGGGAAAATACAGGATATGGTCTTCAACACATCCCCTCTTTTCACATCTCGACTGAGTTTCACCTACATGGGCAGCCCAGTGGAGATTGCACACTCATATGTGTACTTGGGAGCCACTGTTTCTGGACCGGTCTTCTTGATGAGCCATGCTGCAGAGGCTAGACTGATGTGAGTGTATGCTTCTCTCCCTCTCATGGAGAGACAGTGCTTCTAGGAGGAGCGGGGGACCAAGATGTGGCTATTTGACACCTTGGTCACTCTGGCATTGATGTATGGAGCACCCTTTTGGGCACTTGATCTTACAGTGGCGAAATGGCCGAAGATAGAGAGGCCTTTGGTCATGATGCTCTCCTGTATGATATGCAGCAAACCATCGGTCCCACATGATATTATGCTCGCAAAGTTTGCTGCAGAACCCAGTAGAGGCACTCTTCTAGATAGTCACGTACATTCACATGATCAGTGCCATGGCGCCTTGGAGACTCCTGAGGCTTGCCTTACAGTATGCACCTGGTTCATGAGGCAAGGACTGAGGATGGATTGTCTCCCCCCTCTCCAATATGACCTGGATTCCCCATTCATCAAGCTCTCTCAGGATGACAGGAACCGGACTATCATATATGATTTATTGGGACTATACATACAGGATACTTGGATGACAACACATGAGCCACTCTCACACAAACGGCAATACTACATGGATACTTTCATGAGGCTTACAGTGGATGGTTTCATACTCAGGGCCAGATAGCTTGACATGTACATGTCATATGCCATGCGGATTGCAGTGGGCCAGTTGCAAAGACATGCCTGAGGATAGAGACAGGGAGAGCTATGTAGATACCTCAGGAGGAGAGGATATGCACTATGTGCTAGCGTGAGGTTCAGTTAGAGGAGCACTTCATATGCAGGTGTACTGTATATTATGAGATTCGAGGGAGGCTCTACGGTCTCTTCATGGATTACCCAAGATCATGGATTACCCAGATCAACGGTTCCTAGGCGCTCTTCCTACTAGAGCTTCATCGCCATAGAGACTCACTAACTAGGGTGTCGAGACCCCGTGGGAGACATCCACCTTGGCCCGAGGTGATTGTCACTTAGTTCTTCCAAGCACGAGAGAATGCCACACCGGCCATGGATGACATACCCACATCTTCATCGAGCCACACATTCTGGAGTGCCCGACCCCCCACCAGACCCCACCTGGTGTGACTCTAGACTGGGCCATGACACCACTACGAGTCCAACGTTCCAGTCTCCCTGGACGTGGCTACCAACACAGACATCAGCCCCAGCTTTAGGAGATCTTGGAGAGGTAGAAAGAAAGAAAGAAAGAAAGAAAGTTATATAAACGTCCACGGGAGGCCGAATCTGACCTATGGGACAGATCAGGTACATCCATTTACATTCCACTCTGGGTATCGATGCCAAAGACGCATAAAACTGAAAAAAAATAACTCAAAATGAACTCTTAAGACTCTTAAGAGTTTAAGTTACAATGGGTTCTATTGCATCTAGTTCAAAATTGAGGTTCAAAATAAAAATAGCTATATTTCATCCATGGATGGATTTGCTCTTGAGGGGGGTGGGGTACGGAATTCTTTAATGATTGCTTGTCCTCCTCTGTATATTGCCCATTTGCCATTCTTTCTTGCTTCTTTAACTTTATTCAGCTCTGCCGATTTGTTCTTGAGTTGTAGCGGGGTGAGTTCATCAGCTATCCATACCTTTGTCCCTTGGAGAGACCTTGTTTGCTTCATCATTGCTATTTTCTCATTGTTGTCCATATAGGAGACTTTTGCCTGTGTACCCTTTACTATAATAGAGATAGGGTCTCCTAAGTCCACGAAGGGGACTTCTTTGCTCAATTGTGCTGTAAGTACATCTGTATCTAATATGTAGTCTTCTCGAAGCTCTTGAGCTATGTCTGCCCTATCCCAGCCTCGAGGAAGATCACCGACTCTGATTACCTTTTTGTTACTTTCCATTCGTTCCTTTTCTTTGACCGTTGATATGACTTCTTTAACAAAATCTTGTGAGTTAACTGAATTTACCTTTGCAACATGGTTTCTCGTTTCTGTTTGTAGTGTTGTAGGTATGGGTCCTTCTTGTGCTTCCTCTTGCTTCGTTCGTCTTCATGGTTTGCACTTGCACTTTCAGTTCGTTGATTTGTTCATCGTAGAGAGCCACCTTCAGATGCCCGACGGATTTGCAGAGCCTTCTACAGGCTAACCGCATGCTTGATATCCTTGATGGCCCCCTGCCCCTGAGGGGGGGGGGGGTGGGGCTCCATAGGTTGTAATAATATGTATGATGATGATGGTATCATATGGCTCGGACTTGACATTCCCAATTCATAGCTGTAGTCTTTATTTTCTTTGTACCATGATGAGATTACATGATGTACACTTTTGTATCGCTTTTGGTCTCATAGACCCACTGGGTCTTTTGAAGACGTCTACTATAACTTCCTTTCTTTCTTCTTTCTTTCTCTCTCTCAGATCTGTTCCGCCTTATTGTTTGCACAACACCACTAGTTGTGACCAGCATGCATAACAAACATGGTATCAAAGCTATGACGTGGCGCACTTTGAACAGGCTTTAGCCTACCATCGCCGCTCTGCCCAACTGGCGCTACTAGTGCCCAGACGACCGCCTCTACGTGATCCGCTCCGCCTCTAGTGGACAGTCTCCTGTGCTGTGTGGTTTGCTCTCTACCCAGTCCGCGTCTCTAGTGGGTAGCCTCTTGTCTCCACTTGGTTTGCTCCACCTAGCCGACGTCTCTAGTGGGTAGCCTCTTGTCTCCACCTGGTTTGCTCCACCTAGCCAGCGTCTCTAGTGGGCAGGTACCACCACCCAACTGTTGGCATTTGCCTACCTAGCCTATCCTCTACAAGTCGTGTGGTGTTGGGTTGGCTCATGGCCCGCCTCAACTGGGCGTTCAATTGAGACTTTTCAAACGAGGGGCACTCTAGTTCATTATCTAGGATGCTAGGTTGGCATTGATATCTCCCCTAACAGTTAGCCCCTTTTCTTCTGAGCATTTGGAAGAAGGTGCTATATTGGAGCTTTGCCAAGCTTTCCTTAGCGGGCCGGGTTGTGGTGGCGAACCAGGTTCTTCTCGTCACCATGTGGTACATCACCTCGCTTGTCTTTCTACGGAGTTTGTATTGGTCAGGTGCAACGTTTGATCTGCAACTTTCTGTGGGTTGGCAGTGACGAGAGGTCCGCCTGGGCCAAGGTGGCCTGCAAAGTGATCATTCGTAGGGGGGGCCTAGGCATCACCGACCCCTCTATTCAGAGCCGCGCCCTTTTGGGCAAATTGATTGCTCAAGGTCTTCTTCTGGGTGGTGAGTCTTGGAAGGACTTCCTCCTGGTTAGGATCTCCGCTTGCACTCCAGCCCTATGAGGCCCTTGGCCTCAGAGCACGAGATGGATTTTCACAGAGATGTGGGCATGTGGCTTTAGCGTAGCATTTGAGGATAGTTTTGCAGCCAGTCTCATGCGTGCAGGGGGGGTACACACACACACACACACACACATGCTGGGACACATACAACGGTTAGTTTACATATATGAGGCTCCAAATACCCAACAAACTCTCCCTTGGAGCAAATAGGGAGTGATGGCTTTCGGACTGCACTGCCAACACCCGGACTTGAAGTCAACAAGGCATGATAAAGGAGCTCCACTGCAACCATAGTCACAAGGAATGGGCATTTTTAGGCTTGGGAATGTTGGGGATGGCAACATCTTCCCGTTCCCATTCCCGTCCCATGTCACTCTATAGTCACAGGGAATGGCCATTCTCAATCTTTTCCGTCCCCGTTCCCCGTCCCCATTTCGCGTCCCATGTGACTATTTTATGACTGCAACTACAAGCTCTAAAAACTCCCCCCATCCTCGGAACTTGCCAGGTGCAATAGTTTGCACTCATGCAAGAGGTGAGGGAAATGTCATGGGAATGAAACCGTTTATATGATCAAGGCCCCTGTTAGAGAGGTCGGAAAACTAACACACGTGACACAATTATTACATCTCATGTTGGGGGACAACCCAGGCAGAGAACCCTTGACCCATACATAAATGTTTAGAAAGCCTAGTCATAGTCTCTCTCATCAAGAGAGAGACCATATACCTTTGTGGTGGTGGCTACTATCTCCTGCTTCACCTGTCCTTATTCTTCATTTTCTTCAGGTGCCAGGTGTGCATGATGCTTCTCCTATTCCTGTTCCGTCTTCTTGAACCATTGAGGTTTCCTTGTACCCAAGTCCTTTGCAGTAATGGCACATGATCTTGCTTCTTTTCTTGTGTTTCCATTTACTTAGCATAGCTCTGTCAAGATCAATGCTGGTGTCCCTCTACTCTTCTTCAATGAGCATTGCCACTATGTCTTCATAAGATGTATCTTTGGCTTACTGGAGAACCGTTAAGATTTGGGAAAAGTGTGACATCTTTTGTATGCTCTTGGGGAGCAGCACAACTTTGTCATCATCTTCAACCACAACCCCGAAACTGGAGAGTTGTTGAGTGACATACCCAATCTTGCCTAAATGTTCACCGAGGTCATCACTTTCATTCATCTTTAAACCAAATAATTCTTGCTTTAAGAATACTTTTGAATTCACAATTTGATTTCCAAATAAGCTTTTCATTTTTTCCCATACCTCATATGTAGACTATTTTAGATCAAGATGATGTATAAGACTGTCGGCAAGGCTCAGCCCAATGAGAGTAGTTGCCCGGTCATTTCGTTCCTCCGAGAGACGAATCTTTTCAGCACCTTCCTTGGGTCTGGGGCTTCTTGTCCACTCCCTTGACGATGTTCCATAGCTGGTGCCTAATAGGCGGTAGTTGCATCTTTGTCGGCCATGTTTGGAAGCAAGTGCTGCTGAATTTGGCCATATTGTAGGGACTGGATGAACCAGGTTGGTCCATTTTAAGAACTGTGTATCAAAGGCTTTGTAGATCAGTTGAGTATCAATGAAACGGCGGCGCAGTGAGAAAGAGAGCCATGCTAAAAAAGGGGGGATGGTGGCTGCAGTGGATGGTGGCAATGGGCATCACCTAACGGCACCATGGTAGAAACTAGAGGCCGAGGCAGCAAGGAGATGCACTAGAGGCAGAGGAGGCGAGGAGACACCCCAGTAAAAGAACGCGTGAGTACAGGGTGGAGCCATTTCCGCCTGGTGGCTTAGGTGGGCTCTTTGCGCCCCCCCCCCCCCCCCCCCCCCCCCCCCCGCGGCGGTTTGCCCGCCCGGCTGAATGACCCACTCAGCTCAGCTATGCCGGTGGGGCTATCATGAGCACTGCCACTAAAGGTGCCAGAATGGTGGCAAGTTGGCAGACCAATGGGCGGCGGCGTCGCTGTGAGAGTTGCAAACATGAGGTAGAGAAACAGAATAGTTGTCAAAACTAGCTGGCACGACGTTGGCAAGCAAAGGCAAGATTGTGGCTCTGAAACTAATTGTGGCAAGATCTGGGGGATCTAAGGAGGATGGAAGACGCCCATTGTGCCAAACTGAGTGTGTACAGTCAATGAGAGAGAAAGAAAGAAAGAAAGAAAGCTGTAGTCACGTCTACTAGAGGCCCAACTCGACCTATGAGACAAATCAATGTACAACTGTCAATGTCTTCTGGATGGAGAGAGAGAGAGAGAGAGAGAGAGAGAGAGAGAGAGAGAGAGAGATGAAATGTTATATTAACGTCTTCAAAAGGCCAAAGTGACCTATGAGGCCAAAGTTACAACCATGTGACATCTGATACATTGTCTGGAAAAGAAAAGAAAGAACTGAAGGTAAGTATCTAGCCCCACAATACATCAGTAGGGGGCATCCGGAAGCAGCAACTAGGGAGAGTGGGAAGCTAATGCTACTAGTCAAAATGGGGTACATGAGTACATGGATACATGAATACATGAATATGGGGGAGTACAAAAGTGACAGTGAGTACAACAGTATATGGCTGGAGTCGTAATCATCCTAGGAGCTCTAGCATGGGTCTCTGCCGGATGGCCTAGATATTTGCCATAGTGAGATGCCTGGTCGGACGAGCCCGATGCCTCGCAATGATGCTATGAATCCTCCGGTGTAGGCACTGTCTCTGATGTGAGGATCCGCGAACCCTCGGGCGTCTAGATCTGCCCAACTGGATAGCTCTCTCAACTAGAGTCCCACGGGGTGCCCACTGCTGGGCTGTCGGCTGTGTCCCCTCCCGGGTAGTCCCTCTAGAGAAGTCAGTAATCTGTCTCGGTGTGGACTCCCTGCCAGTCGGGCTTCTGCTCCTGATAATGGACTCTCTGAGCCTGCGGATCTCCAGGAGATAAAAACCCAAGCATCGCTGATCACACAAGTCCACGACTCTAGCCAGTGGTCCAAATCCCTCTCTGAAAAGGCAATGGTAGTGCCCTCGAATCTCATAATATGCTGTGCAGCGACAGATGTAGTGCTCCTCCGTCTCTGGCTCTATCCAACAAATCTGACAAATCCTGTCCCTTGGAGGTATGCCTCTAAATCTGCCTGTCTCTATCTCTAACTGATGTGAAGAGGTGCGGATCTGCCCAATGGCGCACCTCAATCCATGAGACAGATGGGTATCCATGTAGCTCGGTCTAAGTATAAAGCCATCCTCAGTGGTGCGGAGAAGATGGTCTCTATAGAAAGCCATCTTCGTCCCCAACTCCTGTGAGGGCTCTAGCCATGTCCTCCTAGTGTCCAACTGAATGAGTTCTTGTTTGATGACTCTACTAATCTCAGAATGTGTCAAGGTGAGAGAGGGTGCCTCCAGAGAGTACTGGAAGGGTGGAAGTCTGTCTAAACTGAACCCGTGGAGCTCAAACCAGGATGCTATCCGCGCATACTAACATGAAGTGTCTCCCTCCATGGCTAGTTGATGAGAGGACTCTAAAGCAAGTCGTGCATACCGGTGTCGGGGAAGCTCCCAGGTGCTATGAATGAAGAACACTGATTTGGCAAGAGCCTCGACTACGATCGGTGGTGCTCCCATCTCGGCTCTAATAATCTCATGGGATAACGAGGCCTTAGCCCGAATCATCCTGGAGATCATGGACACAAGTGGTCTCTCCATCGATCTCCATCCATCGTATGTGCATCCTGATCAACTGTGACGATCTAGGCTAGGCCCCCAGATCTGTACTCCATATAGCATAGCCGATGTGACGAGCGTGTCAAAAAGCCACAGCTTAGTGCGTGGCTCCTGAAACTGTACCTGTGAGCACATCCTCTCTAGACCTCCTAGTGCTGCATATCCTCTAGTCAATTTGGCCTCTGCTGCCCCCCTCATGGAAAATGTGGGCCCAGTGAACACCACTCCAAGATATGTGTATTAGTCAACATACTCCACTGTCTCCTGCCCATATGTGAAAATAGGCGCTGATCTGCAAACCCACTGAGCTGTAGTGTTACCATAACCTTGGTCAAGGTTAACTGAGAGCCCACTGTCCTGTGCATAAGCATGTAAAGTATCCAAGTGCCTCTGCATACCCTCTTGTGAGTCTGCTATAAGCACAATATCATCAGCATATAAGAGCAGAGGTATCCAAGTGCCAGCCAACTGGGCTCCTCTGTCCCCTCGTGTCCCAATATAATCAGAGATCTCATCAATGTATAGTCCAAATAGAGTCGGAGAGAGCGGGCAGCCCTGTTTCACCCCTATAGTGGAGTGTACTGGCTGGGAGAGACCCTCTGAAGTCCGCACCTGCCCAACTACTGTCTCATAAAGTGCCATAATACCCCAAATGAGCTCACATGGAACTCCCAAGTCTTGCAGCTTGCGCATCAGTCTAGCTCTGGGCACTGTGTCAAAGGCCTTGCGGAAATCCACAAAGCCACAGTAGATCCTCCTCCCATGTGCTCTGCCCTCCTCAATGATAGCCCTGAGGGTAAAGATATGATCCAAAGTAGAGAATCTCCTCCTGAAACCGGCCTGTCCCTGAGGTTGGACCCCTTGTCTCTGTGCCCATCTGCTCAACTCCTGCTCAAGAATAGAGGCATATAGCTTGGCCAACGAGTGACCAATCATAATTGTGCGGTAGTTAGTCGGCAGGCTCGGATCTCCAAACTTGAGTACCGGCACAATCGTGGAAGTACTCCAAGTCCCAGGAAACCCCTCACACATGGCTCTATTAAACATGAGAGCTAGCAAGTCTACAATCATATCTCTAGCATGTATGAAATGCTCGGCTACAATGCCCTCATGATCCTGTGCCCTCCCTGTATGCAATCTGTTGATGGCCCTCCTCACCATCTCTGCTGTGAAGAAGGTAGAAGTGGGTGGACAAGGCTCTGGAGGGTTCAGTAGTGGTGGCTGCTTTGGTATTGTGTAGAGGGAGGCTGCATACTCGCCCCATGTATCTGGAGAGGTAATGGCCGGAGGTGGGGGGTGCTCTCTAAGCAATCTCCAGGCCTCCCCAGAATCGTGACTCAAAAACAACTGATAGATGTCTCTCTCCAGCCGAGCTAAGAATGCTCTCTTCTTTCGCCGAATGAGGGATCGGAAGATGATGCGTGACTGTCTATATGTAGTAACACCTGTGGCCACCTCTCTCTGTAGCCGGGCTCTGAGTGTTGGGGTAAAGGCGTTATGCCCACCCTTATAGTGTGTACAAGCCCATAAGTTATAGTACATAGTACACTTAGTACTTTTAATGTACTAAGTGCACTATGTGTACTAGTGCAATATACATGTGTGATAGGGGAGTCACACACTCATGCTATTGATGAGTTGACTCATCCCCACAACTCTCTCTCTCTCTCTCTCCCTTGTTTCTCTATGTATGTCTCCCACATGAATTAACCGAACCCTAATTCCATCTCTCCCACACAACTGGTATCAGAGCCCTGGTTTAGGGTTTGTTCTCGAGTGCTGAAACACTGGCTCGTAGGGGTTTCTTCTTCTATCAGCATCTGTAATTAATTAAGAGCAGCTTGCATCAGGGTTGCAGCAGCCAAGCGAACCACAAGGCAGCAGCTCCGCAGGCAGGTGGGCGAAAGGAGAATGTGGCGGGCAGCCACTTCTGGGCGTTCAATCATTCGCAGCCAGGCGAAAGCGAAGAAGTAGCGAACACAAGCGCACAGCAAGCGGGACACCCAAGAACACGCGTAAGGCTGTAAGTGCGCTAGGCGAAGGCAGGCGGTCGTAGGCTGACTGCTGGACGTGAGCGAAGGCGAGCTTTGGTCGACGGCTGGCTATGTGATCGAGTACCCGTAGCGAACCGTTAGTGCGAAAGGAAGGGCAGCATTAAGTACGCGCTATCCATCCGCCGGGCAGCCCCAGCTCTGTATCGCTTCACGCGCTCTTTCGCCTCCGTGGGAACCCAAGTCGACATGGATGCCACCATTCACATCCAGAAGGCCCGCACGTGGGAGAAAAGCTCCACCACTCCTCTGCGTGAGATTTTTTGAGAGCTTTTCAGCAAAATTCTGCATTTGCCCATTGCCAACCCCACAGTGAGAAACAAGGCGAAAGAGGGATTCAGGTCTTCCTTCCTCTTCCACCATCAACACACGTGCAGCACCCTTTCTACAGCAGCAGCATCATCACCCCTTTTTCCTGCAACAACAAAATTCAGCCTGCAAATCAGAGAAAAATCAAAAAATTACAAGGTATTTTCCTCAATTTTTTTTTTGGGATTTGCAATTGAGCAAGTACAATCAACAATTGAGCTGATACAGGTGTCGAATTGCTCAATTTTGAGCAAAATTGGGTGACATTGGTCACAATCAGGATCAATTTGCAGGACATTGGTCACAATCAGGATCAATTGGCAGGAAATTGGATGTCGAAATTTGGGCTTTTGATGTAATTGTGCAATTAAGCACTCATACATGCTGTATGATGTGAAAAATCGCACATTTGGACAAATTGTAGCAAATTGCAGCAAATTGCAGTGCAAATCAAGGGGCTTTTGTGCCGATTTGGTTGATTTGCATGTAGGGAATCGCATTTGATGCTGTGGATAATGTGTTGATGCCTTACAAGCACTCAATGTGCCTGTAAATCAAGGGGGTTTCATGTATTTGATGTATATGTGGCCAGGGGAAGCATCGTGAACACTCTGGATGCCTTCATGTGCGTCAATGTACCATGTATGATCAGAAATTGATCTTAAATCAAGGGGCTTTTCAAGTTTGTATGCTTGTTGAGCTTGGCAAAGCAGCAGGCAAGACATTTATGCCTTGAATCCTCAAAAATCAGCTTGCAGTCAAGGGGCTTTTGCCCAATTTTTGTTCGGGACTGTTGTATGCAATGTACGGGACTGTAAAAGTCTGATTTTCACTCATTTGGACAGCCAGGAGAGCATTTATTGCTACTGTACTTGCTGGTACAGATTTGGCACAGCTTTGTGCAAGTTTTGGCATGGCTGTACACTGTTTTGAGTGACCAAAAGGTTCAATTTCAGCTGCTGTACTTGCCGGTACAGGTTTGGTACATCATTGGTGAGCACTTGGTACTGCTGTACAGTACTTTGGAAGGGCAACAGAGCACATTTAAGGTGCTGTCCAAAATCTGCAGCAACCAGATTTTGGTGATTTCATGACATAAAGTGGGAGAAAAGTTGCATTTGTGCTTCCGCAGTGGGAGATAAAGCTTGGGAGAAAAACTGTGAGCACTTTGTGTGCTTTTGGTGCAGTGATTGCACATTTTGCAGGGAGTCAGGCATTGACAGGTTGCATTTTGCTATGGCAACCACAGGTGAGAGCTCTTCATTGCTTCACATCAAGAAGCTTGAAGGCTCGCATAATTATGATATTTGGCAAACCCAGTGCTACAATGTGTTGCTCCAGAAAAAGCAGCACAAGCCTATCAAAGAAAGGGGTGTGATACCCGCTTCTCTTACTGCTGAAGAGTGGGAAGATATGGATGAGCTGGCAAGATCTACTATCATGTTGTCTGTGTCAGACTCATTACTTTTCAGCATTCGTGAAGAGAAGACAGCTTGGGGAATGTGGCAGAGATTGCAGGACTTGTATGCCCAGCAAAGTGCCTCAAGCAAAGTGTATTGGTTGAAGAAACTCATAGATCTTCAGATGAAGGAAGGGACGTCTATGACAGCCCATCTAAATGAGTTTAATGGTATTGTCAGCCAGGTCATCAATCAAAAGTTGGCAATGGACGATGAGTTCAAAGCCACTTTTTTGTTATGCACTTTGCCAGAGAGTTGGGACACATTCAGGACAGCCACTAGCAATTCGCATGCTATGCTGTCATATGCAGATGTTGAGGGTGCTCTTCTTCAAGAAGAGATGAACAGGAAAAACAACTCTATTGGAAAGTCCAATGCAATGAATGCACGTGGGAGATCCCAGCAAAGGGGAAAAAGCCAAGAACGGGGAAGGAGCAAGTCTCGCTCCAAAAAGGATTTGGAATGCCATTATTGTGGCAAGAAGGGACACATTAAAAAGCAATGCTACAAATGGAAAAATGATCAAAAGGAAAAGGGAAAAGGCAAAGACAAAGAGAAAGATGAAGTCAAAGATGTAAAGCCAAAGGGCAAAAGTGGAGTCAAAATCGAAGAAATCAATGTGTCACATGCAGGTGGCAGTGAGGATGAGGTCCTATTTACGTCTTCACTTGATGCCCATTCACTTCTTACAGGTGGTCATGGTATGCACTCATGGATCATTGATTGAGGTGCCTCCTTTCATGTCACAGGTTGCAGAGACTTGTTTGTCAGGTATACTGCTGGCAATGAAGGAGTGGTTTATTTGGGTGATAACCATGCATGCAAGATTCTTGGCAGAGGTGATGTGAGGCTTGTGTTTTCAGATGGCTCACAGCTTATGCTCCATGATGTCAGGCATGTGCCTGAAATCAAGAAGAATCTGCTTTCTACTGGACAGCTTGATGATGGTGATTATGTTACCACATTTGGTCGTGGAAAGTGGAAGATTTGTAAGGGCTCACTGGTTGTTGCCAGAGGCTCTAAGGTGGACACTCTTTACTTTATGCATGCAGGAGTTTGTCACCATGCTAATGTAAATGCAACCGAGCTGCCGGAAATCTCTATGTGGCATAGCCGGTTGGGACACATGAGTGTCAAAGGAATGGAGCAATTGTCTCGTTTGGGTTACTTGCCTTCTCTAAAGTTTTCAAGTTTTCAGTTTTGTGAGCATTGTATATATGGCAGGCAACTGTAGTGCCCTCACAAGAAAGCTCTTGGACAGAAAGATGCTCATTTAGAGCTTGTGCATACAGATGTATGTGAGATGCCTCAGCTTTCTTTGGGAGGGGCAAAATATTGTGTGTCTTTTATAGATGATGCCACACGCAAGGTGTGGGTTTATCCTCTTCGTTTGAAGAGTGATACATTCTCAGTGTTTGAGAAGTTTGTTGCTCTTGTTGAGAATCAAACTGGCAAAACATTGAAAGTTTTGCGTTCCGACAATGGTGGAGAGTACATGTCCAAACAGTTTCAGGACTCTTGTGATGCTAAAGGCATCAAGAGGGAGCTCTCTACGCCTTATGATCCTCCACAAAACGGGACAGCAGAGAGGATGAACAGGACTATTCAGGAGAAGGTCCGTTCTATGTTGTCACATGCTGCATTACCTCATGGTTTTTGGGCTGAAGCTGTTATGACAGCCGTTCACCTTATAAACAGGTCACCTAACACGAGGCTTGGTGGAAAAGTGCCAGAGGAAGTATGGACAGGGAAGCCTCCGTCATACAAGCACTTGAGAGTGTTTGGTTGCGTTGCGTACGTGCACATACGCAGGGAAATGCGCACCAAACTTGATCCTAAGTCTCACAAATGCATATTCCTAGGATATGGTGACAGAGGTGAAATGGGGTATAGACTTTGGGATCCCGTGAATAGAAAGATTATACGCAGCAATGATGTCATTTCTGATGAAACATGCATGTATAAAGAGCCTGCAAGGCAACAGGAGCCTGGCAGAGTCATCTTTGATGATGATGGACATCATGGACAACAACCAAGTGCTGTAAATCAGCCATTACAGCAGCAAAACCAGCCCTTAAATGGTGCTGAAAATGGTCCAAATGGAGAGCCAGAGATGGCAGAAGATATCCCTATGGATATACCACAGTTAGAGGAGATACCGGGCATGAATTTTCAGCCTTATGGCATGGAACAGGAGCCACCAATGGGTGATATGCAGGCTGGACAGCAACCTGCAAATGATGGTCATTGGGTACGGAGGTCCACTAGACCCTCCAGAGCCCCTGACAGGTTTGTTCCAGGGGTTGACTACTTGATGCTCACTGACTGTGGGGAGCCCTCATGCTATAAGGAGGCTTTACAGAGGGCAGACAAGGCTCTTTGGGAGCGTGCCATGAAGTCAGAGATGGATTCTCTGCATAAAAATGGAACTTGGAAGTTGGTGCATTTGCCTGCAGGCAAGAAGGTTTTGCCATGAGTTTACAGGCTCAAAGTTGCACCAGATGCAAAGCCAAGATACAAAGCCAGGTTAGTGGCTAAGGGCTTCAAGCAGGAATATGGTGTGGACTTTGAGATCTTCTCTCAGTGGTCAAAATGACCACACTTAGAGGTGTGTTGGCTTTGGTTGCGCATGATGATCTGGACTTGATTCAGATGGATTTGAAGACTGCTTTTCTTCACGGTGATCTCCATGAGGAGATATATATGCAGTAGCCAGAGGGTTATGCAGTGAGTGGAAAGGAGAAGCTTGTATGCAAGCTGAAAAAGAGTCTTTATGGGCTCAAACAGGCACCAAGGGAATGGTATCATAAATTTGATACATTCATGAAATCCCAGAAAATCAGGAGAAGTGACATAGATCAATGCTTGTACACCAAGAAAGCTTTGGATGGCAGTCTATTGATCCTCATCTTGTATGTTGATGATATGTTGATTGCCGGAAAATCTCGTAAGGAGATGGATACTTTGAAGCAGAGGCTGCATCAAACCTTTGATATGAAGGATTTGGGTGATGCAAATCACATTTTGGGTATGCGGGTACTTCGGGACAGAAATCAGCATGTGTTGTATTTGTCTCAGAAGGAATACATTGGCAAAGTCTTGCAGAGGTTCAATATGGACGGGGGGAAGAAGACTAGTACTCCTTTGCCTCCATATGTGAAACTCAGTGCTATGGACAGCCCACAGTCAGATAGAGACAGGGCTGATATGGTCAAGATTCCGTATGCTTCAGCTTGTGGCAGTCTCATGTATGCCATGGTTGCTACTAGGCCGGACATTGCATTTGCAGTGGGAGTGGTTTCTAGATACATGGCCAACCCTGGCAAGAAGCATTGGGAAGCAGTGAAAGGTGTCATGAGATACCTGAAGGGCACACAGGATATGTGCATATGTTTTGGCAAACAGGATGCATTAGTGCATGGTTACACGGATTCGGATTATGCCGGTCATCCAGATAACCGGAAGTCTACTACCGGTTATGTGTTTACATTCACAGGAGGTGTTGTGTCATGGATATCCAGGATGCAGAAGTGCACAGCCTTATCTACTACAGAGGCCGAGTATATTGCAGCCACAGAGGCTTGCAAGGAGGCATTATGGCTATCTCGGTTAGTGGTTGATTTGGGCTATACAGGGGATATTCCATTGTTGCATTGTGACAGTCAGAGTGCCATCCAGTTGGCAAAGAACCCTGTCTTTCATGCAAAGACGAAGCATGTGGATGTGAAGTATCACTTCATGAGAGAGGTGATAGAGAACAAGCAAATTCAGCTTGTTAAGATTCATACGGATGACAACCCGGCTGATCTGTTGACAAAGAGTTTGCCTCCGGAGCGGTTTGCTCATTGCAGACAGTTGATGGGCATTGGATGAGGCCAGTTTCAGCCTTGATATGGCCTTGTATATTATCATGTACATGCTGATTTTTCTTTTCCTTTACTTAAGGGCACTTTGCCTTTAAGTGGGAGGTTGTTGGGGTAAAGGCGTTACGCCCACCCTTATAGTGTGTACAAGCCCATAAGTTATAGTACATAGTACACTTAGTACTTTTAATGTACTAAGTGCACTATGTGTACTAGTGCAATATACATGTGTGATAGGGGAGTCACACACTCATGCTATCGATGAGTTGACTTATCCCCACAACTCTCTCTCTCTCTCTCCCTTGTTTGTCTGTGTATGTCTCCCACATGAATTAACCTAACCCTAATTCCATCTCTCCCACACACTGAGCTCCCTACAGTCATCATCATACCAACTATTCTGGGGCATGCTCCCAGGACGTGGTCGTTCTGTGGGCTGCGTGTGTGGGAAGGCCGTCGCTGCAGCTGTATGTAAAGCCTCTGTCAGGATCTATGTGAGCTGTGCTAATGGCCTCTGTGGATCCTTTGCACTCAACAAGCTGTAGATCTCTGCGGTGTATACTCCATCAGTCTCTCTACAGAAGGTATATCTCGGGTGATAGGACTGCCCAACCTGGCGGATACTGTAGTGGAAATCCACCGTAAAGGAGAGAAGAGCATGATCCACCGTAACTCTGATGGGCCTGGGGCCAATCGCAAAATCCTGGATACTCGGGATGAAGGTTGGCGAGGCTAGAACATAATCCACTGTGCTGGCCCCATGTCTGTGTGGAAAGCAAGTAAAGCCAGTGGCAAGTGGATACCTCTCTAGGCCATTTAAAATGGTCAGCCCATGTGCAGTCCCCATCTCCAAGAGGTATCTCCCATACTCAGTACACTCCACCTCATCCTGTGATCTCTGGGTCAAACACATCTCCTCCACATCTATCTCTCTCAACATCTCCTCCGAAGTGTCAAAGAAGGAGGTCTGGTACTGAGCCGTTCGAGCATTAAAGTCCCCAAGTATGATAACATCTCCCTCCCTGGAGAACTCCCATATGTCCTCATCTAGAATCATATATGGAGATTTCCCCTTGGGCGCTGCATAATGAGATGTGTTGGGTGGAAAGTAACATATAGCAATGTATAGGGGTCTACCCTCATCTGCCCTCACTGTGACCCACATGTACCTCGTGCTCTCATCACGGCGCATAACATGGATGAGTGGCTAAAGCTCCTCTCTAAAAAGAACTGCAACTCCTCCAGATCCGCGACCACCATGCTTCGAACGGGCCTCCTGTCTACAAGTCGTCTCCCATCTGTATCCCGCCACTCTCGGTAATGTGCTGCCTGGGGCCTGATGTGTCTTTGAGTAGAAGATGATGTCCCTATCTCTGAAGCTGTCCTCGAAGGCCCCTACATCCAATCTCAATGCTCCGCTGCAGTTCCATACTGCGAGTCTCAGACTGGTCCCATAGGTCTCGCACCGTTAGGTGGTGCGTCTCTCTAGTATCACCACTCTGCCTCCTCTGTAAAATGCTAGCTTCCCTTTTTCTCTGGCTGCCCTAATCTCCGGCATGCACTCCCTCATATGTGCTAGCTGTGCCAAGGTGAGGTCATCTCCTAAAAAGATGCCCGTTTTCTTAAGGGCGGAGCGCTTGGCCAAGAAATCCTTCTTGGCCTCCAAGGTGGGAAAGCGTAAAATGAGAGCTCTCTCCTCCATTCTTCTCTTTCTTGCCCACTCTCCAAATCCCGTGTGTGTAGGCCTCGAAATGCCCATGCGTGTGTATAAATCTTTGGCTTCCTCCTCTACATTGTCACCGTCCTTAAGCCCCGTGATCCGCACATGAAGTTCCCTTGTCTTTCTTCTTTGTTCCTCCTCAATGGCTAGGTTGATAATCTTCGAGGTAGATGTGCTTTCGGCCTCCTTGTTCTTACCTTTCTTGACCACTTCTATCCATTTCTCTGTTTCATCTACTTGCTTTTGCGTCTTCGTGAGCACCTCCACCCACGAGGAGGTCTCCCGGGCCTTCTTTTCTTCTCCCTCTTGAAGTGTTCTCACTTGGGCCTTGATGGTGTTCAGCTCCTCCATCATGACGGGCTGAATTTCACGTTCCTCGAGCTTATGTTGAGCACGTGCTTCTTCTATCTCTATCTTGAGATTTGCGATCTCTGCATCTTGGGCTGCTATCCACGCTTCAAGTTTCTTGACTTTGTCAAGAAGGCTCCGGTGGACCGGTTGACCATATTAATTGCATTGTCCGTCTCTTTCTTATGTCGTTGGATGGCTGCCTTGATCAAGTCTTCAATGTCGATCCTCTCCATCTTGTCTTGGGCTGAAAAAGTCTGGTTTCGGGTTAAAAATTAACTAACCCTTGGCCATAGGAAGAGCTCTGTGCGTGTCTGCAGCACTTCCCACAGAGAGAGAGAGAGGTATCCACTTGAAATACCTCATAGGCCTATTGGGTCTTTAGTAGAAGCTTAATCTCTCTCTCTCTCTCTCTCTCTCTCTCTCTCTCTCTCTCTTCTCCTGGGGGACTTCAATGCCAGGACCGCCCATAACCAGACAGTATTTTATGATACTCTGGGCGGTCCTGGCATTGAAGTCCCCCAGGAGAAGAGAGAGAGAGAGAGAGAGAGAGAGAGAGAGAGAGAGAGAGAGATTAAGCTTCTACTAAAGACCCAATAGGCCTATGACACCAAAGTGATACAATAATGTCCACGGCATATCTCGAAAGAAAGTTGTATTAACGTCTTCAAAAGGCCAAAATGATCTATGAGACCAAAAGGTTACATCATATCCATGAGGTACATCATCCTGGGTACAAAATAGTAATAAAGAAAGATAACAAAAATCTAGAGCTATAAAATCTGATCTAGGTACATGAGCAGAGAGCTCTCATATCACCCTAACACATTCCTCATGGGCCGCTGTGACATGGTGCTCAAGGTGGTAAAATTGAGCTGGCACGAGTAGGTCCTGCTGCAATGATGGCCCGGATCCTCCTGTGGTGGCGTGGCCATGGGTGAGGGCCATGGGGTCTGGGGCGTCGAGCTCTGCATAACTCAGTGGCTCTGTCGAGTATCACACCTCTCGGCTGAGCTCTTGCACTAGCCTGTGGTCCGGGTATGATGGGTGGATCGGTGTGCTGGCATGGAAGAAGTCGGTGAGAGGTCCTCGAGCACGTACAACTGATCTGGATCTCACTCAGGACTCCTTGTGCCTGCGGAGCTTTAGAAGAAAAAGTCCCAGGCATCTCTGATCCGGGAAGTCCATGATCATGGAAAGTGGTTGGAACCCAGCTCGGAAGAGGCAGTGGACCCATCCCCCCCCCCGAATCTCATAGTATAAAGGGCGTCGGCATATGTAATGATCCTCTGTCTCGGGCTCTGTGTGACAGACCTGGCATATCCTGTCCTCTGGTGCAGCCGTCGTGGGTCCATATCTGGTAGTCTCCACTCTCAGCTAGTGGGATGAGATGCGGATCTGGCTGATCGCACATCTCACCCCAAAAGATAGGTGTGTGTCTATGTAGCGTGGGCGGACGATGAAACCATCCTCTGTCAGGCACAGGAGGTGATCTCTGTAGAAGGCCATCTTCGTCCCCAGTGGACGACTAGGTGAACTCCATGTCCTTTGAGTATCCAGTCTGACAATGTCCTTCCTGATAACCCTGTTCCGCTCTGTGCTACTGAGAGCAAATGACGGGGTCTCTATGCTGTACTGGAACGGGGGGAGCGCCTCCATCTGCATACCGTGCATGCCAAACCAAGTGCCTACCTGTGCATGCCAGGACTATGTATCTTCCTCGAGTGTCAGGTGTCTTGAGAACTCTAGGGCTAGCCGGGGGTATCTATCTAGTGGAATCTCCCATAGCTTGTGCCAGTATGTCTATGTCTGGAATAGAGCCTCTGTCACTATCGGTGCAGCCCCCATCTCTGCGTGTACAATCTCATGAACATGGCCGAACACACTCCATAGCTGCTCAATCGGAGAGGAGCTTGCACCTTGAGACAAGATCCTTATTGCCAATGATTGAAGCTGTGGTGTATGAGCCCCATAATCCTCCCACCATAAAGCAGCCCCTATCTTAAACCTCTCTCTCTGAGCATCAGCCGATCCAAACCTTCCCAACTTGCTGCGATAAAATCCAAGTTGGTCTTTCACCAACCTTCGTTTATCTGCATCACGAACCTGCCTAGAAAGCACAGTCTCCCAACCATCCATCACCTCATCATCGGCCTCTTGTCCACATCCTTGGAACTTGGGATCCAAGACATACGCTGCAGCATGCATAGGAGAATGATAACCATTCCATCGTGCTTCACATAATTCTCGAACCTCTGCATATTTCTCATCAGACAAGCCCATTTCTCCTATTTTCTCGATCATTCGGTCAGCCCCCTCATAAACCTTGCCAATGCATGGCTCCCGTCCATCTGCAATCCGCATCAAGCGCATGATCGGCTTCATCATAGCATTGATAGTATTGACTTCATCCCAAAATGTGAAGTCTTGTATGGTTCTTGCAACCTCTATGCCGGCTCTTGAGCGAGAAAGTGCCCATCCCATCCACTCATTGCATACAACCAACTGCTTCAAAGGCAATTGCACTTTGGATAACCTCTTCATCATGAGAAAGTTATAACCAAAGCGTGTCTCTGAGTACTTCAAGAGATCCTTTTTGGCCGATCTCTTGCGGAATTCATTCAAAATAAACTGATGGTTTTGAATGAAGCTTATTATCTCCTTGCCTTTTTGAATGTGTGGATCAACCCATGGCAAGCTGCCAACATCCTTCAATAAGTTGCTCAAACAATGAGCAAAGCATGGACTGAATGCGATATGCGGATACCTGTCTTCAAGATTAAGACCAGCTGCTCTATTTGTTGCCTCACCATCAGCTAAGAACTGAATAACATTCTCTGGTCCAACCTTCTCAATACCTTCGGCCCACTCTTCCACAAGCTGATCTGCAGTTTTTCTAGTCCCAGAAGCATCATGTGAGGAAATGAATTGCATTCTTCCTCGAGAATAAGCAACCATGCCATGAATGGACCTTTTTCGAGTGTCACTCCAACCATCTGCAATAAGTGACACACCATTCTTTGCCCAACTTTCATGCATAGACTCTAAAGCACATTCAATCGCAGCTTTCTCCTTTTGCAACAAGGTGGTGCGTATGGTCTCATATGAAGGAGGCTTGTATGTTGGGCCATACCGTGCAATCTCCTGGACCATTTCAATGAAATATGGAGACCTGGCAACATTGAATGCTACATGATCATGATAAAAGAACCTTGCAACAGCTGCATCTACCCTCTCTTTCTTGCGGGGATCCCAAGCTGCTCCCAAGGTTTGCTGCTTGCCGGAACTTGCACCCATAGACTGCGAATCTTGGGAAATGCAAAGCTCCCAAGTCCTCCATACTGTTGTCCATCTCCCAAGTGTACATCTTCCCCTTGTCTACTGAAGTAAGATGCATCAATTGCCGGTTTCTTTCGTGCACATGCTTTCTCCTCTTCACTTGGGTACTTTGCCAAAAGCTCTCTACGCATTTCAGGTGTTGTCCCTGGGCATTTGTTCACTTGTGCTTTTTCATTGTTCACATGGCATAGATGTGCTCTCACACGGTTTGCTCCTCCTGACTTCTCTTTGTTACATTGCTTGCATTTCCATCGTGTTGCACCTCCCTTAGATGAATACCTTTCTAGCCTTTCAACCTCGTCCCACCAAGTAGCATTCGAAGCTGATCGCTTTGAACCCGAGTAAGCCATGATGTCTGCAAATTCGGGCAAAAAGTTGAATAGGCTTTCAAAGTTAACCATTCCAGAGAAATGAGTCCTTTTTTTTCTTCTGTTTAATGGGGAGAGACTGTGCACTGTCCAGTGTGCAGTCCAGATTGTGATTCACCATAGGTAATTTTTAAAACACCAAAAGTTCAAAGTTCAAACAAAAAAAGAGAGAGAGAAGAAAGAGAAAAGCTTCTTGCTGCCTTGCCTTTTAGATGAATGTAGTCTGCACAGTGCAAGGGCTGGGGGCCTGGCTGCCAGTGGCTGGGGCGACTGTACTATGCAGTACAGAATGTCAGGACTCAGAACAGCTGCTGTACGGGCAGGACAGTACGGGCGCTGTACTCGTGGAGTCGTGGACAGCAACGGCGGGTACAGGCGTGAACTCCGAAAAGCGACGGGCGGCGAAAGGCGTACGGACTGGTGCGAATTTCCGAAAAGCGCCTCGCGCAAGGCTTACGGGCTTCATTTTTTTTAAAAAAAATCCACGTCATCTGCACGTTCCCACGTGGGGGAACGGCAGGCTAGCGTTCCCTGGCCCGTTCCACCTACCGTTCGACCAACGTTCCCTGTCGTTCCACCTTTTTTCGACCACCTCCACGTTCCACCATTCGTTTCCGGCGTTCCACTGGTCCACGCGATGGGGGAACGCGTTCCACCGTTCCCAATGGGGGGAAACGGGGTTCCCCTACTACTATGGAGCCAAGGGCTGCATATCCCCTCATCAATCTAGCTTCGGCCGCCTTCCGCATCAAGAACTGAGGTCCAACAAAAGTGATCCCAAGGTATACATATGAGGTAACATACTCCACAGGCTCTCCACTGTTTGTAAACTGTACTGCAAATTTACTTATCCACTGTGAGGAGGTATTAAAGATCATGACCTTGGTGTTTCCAAGGTTCACACTGAGGTCCCGGTCCTCGCAAAAGGCCCGTAATGCATCCAAATGCCTCTGCAGCCCCTCTTGTGAATCAGAAATAAGAACAATATCATCTACATACAAGAAGATCGGTATGAGGACTCTTGCTAAATGTGCTCCGGGTCCTCCTTGTCTGTCAATGTAATTCGAGATCTCTTCAATGTATAGACCAAATAGAGTAGGAGACAAGGGGCAGCCCTGCTTCACCCCGACAGTGATGTGTATGATCTCTGAGTTACCTCGTGGAGCCCGTACTCTTCCTGTGACTGACTCATAGAGTGTAATGATCCCCCAAAGCATCTCTGCTGGCACTGTCATATCCTGCAGTTTCCTCATCAGTCTGGCCCGCGGGACGGTATCAAAAGCTTTGTAGAAATCCACAAAGCAGCAGTATATCCAATGCCTGTAGTGTAAAGATATGATCTAGTGTGGAGTGTCCTCTCCTGAAGCGTGCCTGCCCCAGTGCTCTGAGTCTCTTCTCCTCGGACCATCTACTAAGCTCATGCTCCAAAATGGAACCATAAATCTTGGCCAAGGTGTGACCAACCATGAGTCCTGTAGTTGTTGGGGTCCATATGGTCACTTGTTTTCAAGGTAGGTACAATAGTATTCGATGACCAGCTGGTGGGGAAGTCCTCACATAGAGCCCTGTTAAACATGCGAACTAGTTAAGGGGCTAGCATGTCCGTAGCATGAGAGAAATGCTCGGTGAGGAGTCCATCATGATGTTGTGCTCTCCCAGTCTGCATCCTGTCAATAGCATCTCTCACCATGCTCAGGTGAAAGAAGGAAGAATGTGGTGGACGAGGTTTGGGTGGATGGGGGAGAGGTGGCTGCTCGGGGGCATGGTAGAGAGAGGTGGCATAGGTGTGCTAGGTACTGAGTGAAGTAATCGGAGTCGGCAGGCGATGATCCTAGAAGATCCTCCAGGCCTCCTTGCAGTTCCTCCCAAGAAATAGCATGTATAGCTCTTGCTCAAGCGTGGCTAGGTAGGCTCTCTTCTTCCTCCGTGTAAGACGTCGGAAGATCACTCGCGCCTGTTGCTGAGTGGTGGATCCTAGCGCCACCTCCCGCTATAGACGGGCTTGGGTTTCACGACATTCCTCGTCATACTAGCTATTATGTGGGACAATCCCTCCTGGTGATGTAGGGTAGGCTTTGGACCGCGGGAAGGCGGCTGCAGCGCACGTATGGATGGTGGCTGCGAGTTGTGTGGTAAGCTCATCAAGTGGGATGTGGGGGTCGAGGTCGGAGTGGATGCAGTATACATGATTAGAATAGATGGAAGAGGTCTTTCTGGTGAAGTGGTATCTCTAGCGGTGATGGGGCAAAGCAGGTCTCTCTTGTGAAGTGGTATCTCGGACGTGATCAGAATAGATGGAAGAGGTCTCTCTTGTGAAGTGGTATCTCGGACGTTGATGGGGCAAAGCAAGTGGTTGGCTAGTGTATGGACATGGGAGGGAGAACGCCAGGTATGCATGGTCGGCCCCAACATCGATGGGACGAGGTGAGATTGTAAACTCCGGAATGAGTGGGATCAGAGAGATTGATTCCATTAGATAGTCCACTGTACTCGCTCCATGTCCGAAGGGGTAGGAGGTCAAGGAGTTGGATCCAAGCCATCTGGCTAGGCCATTATAAATGGCTAGCCTATGAGCCCTGCCGGAGGGTAAGAGATACTCTCCATATTCTGTGTGGGCTGTTGTATCCTGTGATGTCTGCTCCAGATTCGTACCCACTGTGGCAATCTCCTGGTACATAGGATCATCTGTCTCAAAGAAGGGTACGTGTGCACATGGGGTGCGGGCATTGAAGTCTCCAACCAGGAGGATGTCCCCTAGACTGCAAAACTTCATAATGTCATCATAAAGGGGCAGGTATGGGGACTCTCCATGGGTGGCATATTTAGAAGTGGAGGGTGGAAAGTAGCACACTTCTAGGTAGATGGCCCGGGCCCTCTCTGTTTGGATCCTCACCCACATAAACCATGCAGCCTCATCCCGCCCGACCACCTGTATCAGATGCTGAAGCTCCTCCATGTATAGTAAAGCCACCCCTCCTGATCCCCGGGTACCCCCTGCTAAGCGTGGGCGGTGAACCGCCTCCCATTTGTATCCTCTCACCTCTGGAAGCCGACTCCCCTGGCACTGATGTGTCTTTGTGTATAAGACCAAGTCTCTCCCTCTAAATGTCTACTCGAACAGACTTGCATCTGTCCTCAAGGTGCCATTGGAGTTCCAAACTGCAATCTCTAGCTTGGTTTCATCGGTCTCGCACCTTCATTGGGCACATCGCTCGGTAATGATCACGTTCCCATCTTTGTACACTGCCCATTTCCCTGCCTTCCGTGCAACCAAGATGCGTGGCATGCACTTCCTCGTGTGTGCCACCTGTGCTAGTGTGAGATTGTCTTCGAGGTAAGTCTTTTCTCCTTTTAGTGGAGAGAGAGAGAGAGAGAGAGAGAGAGAGAGATGATAAAGCTCTGAATGTTGCACGACTCAATGATGCGATGTTGTATCTCTTCAATCAAGTACAATATCTTTATAGGTATAAAGCTCATGACATCATTGCTTATTGCTTATGTCAAACACACATAAAATATCTAGATATTATGCTTACCACTCTTAAGAGTGGGTTCACACACATGCACACATAACCACATAAGTGAGTGTTCGCACCCCTTTAGGAGCTGTTCACACACACACACACACACACACACACACACACATGCATCCATGCACACACGCGTACACACACACACACACACACACACACACACACACACAAAGACACATTAACAGGGGTACACACACAATACGGGACATGTACAAGGGCTGGTTCACATACATGAGGCTCCGAATACCCAACAATATTTTTGTGCAGTGTGTATGTGCACATACTCAAGTTGTTGCATGTGGAAGCCTTGCTGTACTTAATCCAGCCCTGAGCCTACTGATTAGGAACATGCAATGAATAGATAGAGAGAGAATATAGAGGTTAACTGTATTTTCAGTATATTGATATGGTACAATACGATGTCTTTATCTGTACAACTATTGTGGCCTTTGGTCTTTCCAAAAGGACTGACCAAAAGACTGCCAAATGTCTGACAATGATGAGCCCCCAACTGGGGATTTGATGGTCTAATGATCGATTATGACTTGGTATTTTAGGCTCCTAGGAAAAACCTGTTACCCTGCAGCAAACAGTCTGGTGTTGGTCAGCAGAAACAAGCACAAAAATTATATGATATCATTTAGATGTTGCCGACTTTGTTTGTTTGGTGCTTATGACCTGGCCGACTGGTGGGCTGCCTCTGGGACTTCTTCCTTAACTTCTCTTTGAGCAGAGCTGCAAAGCTGTGGTCATATGGGAATGAGGAGGCCTTGGTAGAAAAGATCCCAAGGCACTCATCCATCCTCAATTTGCACGCCTTCTCTAAGTTGTGCAAGAACCACAGAGCTTAGTGGGCTAAGCTCAAACTCGGGCAAGCGGGCTTCTCCAGCCTCTGCAATGTCTAGGGCTTGTGATGGCCCCGCACGGTCGTGCCTCAAAGAGGATACCACATCCTCAGCACCCTCAAGTCTGGTTTGAAAACTGTGTATCTGTTCCACTCTGTCCCCATGCTTGCAGTGCCTTTCCCTGAACGTAGCTATGATTTCCTGCTGAGAATGATCATGTGTGATGCTTCACCTTTGGAACCAATCTAAGAGCCACTGGTATGCTCCTTTGAGCACACAACTTCCAGGGATTTCTTTTCTCTGGCTTCGACCACCTCATGAATGCTACCCTGACTGTATTCTTCCATGGATTTGTGCACCTTTCTTGGGACAACTTAATGCTTAGATGGCTGAGCCTGAATGCTCTACCAATGTTGCATGCGGAAGCCTTGCTGTACTTGATCCAGCCCTAGGTCTATTTATTAGAAACATGCAATGAATAGATAGAGAGAGAAGAGGGAGATGAACTGTATTTTCAGTATATTGACATGGTACAAAAAGATGTCTTTATCTGTAAAACTGTTGTGGCCTTTGGCCTTCCCAAAAGGACTGAATTCTTGACCAACAGACTGCCTAATGATTGACTATGGCCTGCCTCCAACTGGGAATCAGATGGTCTAGCGACTGACTATGACTTGCTATTTATAAGATCCTAGAAAAAACTCTCTAGCAAATCGACCGCTGTTGGCCAGCAGAAACAATCACAAAAAATCATATAGTACCATTTAAATTTTGCTGACTTTGTCTGTTTGCTGGTTATGACCTGTCACCTGTCCGACTGGTGGGCTGCCTTTGGGACTTCTTCTTTATCTGCCAGAGCCTGTTATTTACCCTAAAACTGCTGCCTAATCAGGGATTACATATCAGACTAACAATGCCCATGTGACACAAGTATAGTTGATGCTTTCAAGATTAAATGATGTACTTTTAACTAATCAGGGCCCAGGCTGAGTCAAGGAGATAATATAATATTCATAGCTGGCAGATTTTTGTGTTTTGAACCAGTGCACCTTCTATTTAATCTGACCGACTATTTATTATGGTCTCTAATTCACTCATCTCCTCTAGGAGTGCAACAAGCTGTTTTTGGTTGAAAGCCTGTCAGTTCTGCCTTTGTGTTGGTGGAGACTTGCTGGTAAATAGGGTGATCTTGTTGCGGTCTTGACTTAGCTCCAAGTTTTTTTATATCTGTTGCAGGTTTTGTATTATCTGGGAAATCTCTTCCCCAAATCAGTGGCTTTGTTGTGGGAGGATGAGGTATGCTCATAACACTTCAAGGCAATGTGTTGGATCTTTTGAGTTGACAAAATGGATTATAGAATTATAGACTCCGACATGGCATTACGATTGTCCTCTTTTGTTCTTGTTAATATGCAATAACACAGCTCTGGGAGAAGATGCATACCAGATATACGATTTATATGCAATTCGCCTTCTTTGCAGTTCATAGAAAGGGAATGGTTCAACTGAAGCTATAACAATAAGTAAAAGGAGCTGCAACAATTTGTCTCTTTAGCTACTAGATGCTTGTGTCTCATATTCTAGTCCAGGCGATATTAATGTAGAGACAATTCTATCTCTCTTCAGCCAGCACCCTATGCAAGCCTTGCTACCTTCTCTTAGGGAAGACGTAGGTGATATGAAACATAATCTTACTGCGATCCATGTTTGTGTAGACTGTCTGGTTTGTCTACAGATGATGCTGTGTTTTGCATGCTCCATTGGATGGTTGAGTTTGGTTGCAATTCGTTTAAAATTTGAAACCTGAGCAAACCCATGTACCAAAGCCGCATAAATTAGTTGCTCGCTACTTTTTAATTGCTGCACATCTCGAGTATTGCATGTCTTTAAAACCAGTGAGATAAATAATAAGGTATTTACTTGAAATTGAAAAATGGGCTATGATATACTGGATAGAAGTATTGGATATTATCTTTTCTGAGCTGTGGATTCCCATATGATTAATGTCTTTGTGAAAGCTCTAGATTCCGAAGCTAAAAACCTACATTGATGATCCTGAGGACCTCAAAACAGAGTCATGGCAACAAACTACTTGGGACGACATGATAATACATGTAAACCAGCTGTCTCTGTTATGTGTCAGTATGCACAACATTTGATTTTGTCTTGAAATCTGAAACCAATATTCATCCAAATAGGACTTTTATTTCTGCCAATTTACTCTGCAGTTGTTAGCAGAATCACTTGATGTCATTCAGAGCACGGAGTGGACATTGTCCCTTGGGAATGCATTCTCTGACCAGTATGATCTTTATGCTGGGGATCATGCTCACTCTGCATTGTTACACAGGTATATCATTATAGCAAGACTCCGTTTGAATGAAGTGGGGTTTTACTTTGCTTATAGATGTAATGCACATATTGTGCACCACCAGGCTCTGCCCCAAATCTCCCCTTCCCATTCTTGCCAAGGATTATGTCTATGTTGCTGTCAGGTTTTTTAAGAACTGTTATGTCTAAAGATTTAGTGGTTTTCCATGTCAATAGATGTCTTGGTGTGCTACTCCAAAGGGTTGATAATCGATATTATGTTCGAGAAAAACTGGAGGTCATGTTTAAGAATGCGGTTGTTAGTGATGTTTCAAACAGATTGGGGCTTGCCATGGGATTTGGTCTGGTGCGTTGAATCTATGTTATAAATTCAGAGGCACGTTGATAAGGTTAGTTGTAAAATTCCCTTATTAGAGAATAGCATTTTAACAAGCCAGTTCATTTTGAAGGTGGCAGCAGCACACCTTGACACAGTCTTAGAGAAATTGAAGAGAATACTTGAGACACAAAGTCGGAACACGTTCCAGAGGTTTGTAGTTTGCTTTGCAAAAAAAACTTCATCCCATCTCCAAATGCGTGACAAAATTGATATATTGAGGCTGCAGTCGTTTTAATGAAAAATTGTACGGTAGTTTTGCAAAATAATGACTAGGTATATTGAGCCATGTTTTCTGCAACTGATATATATTAGCAATAGATTTCATTGTACGGAAGGTTTTCCCTGAGAAGATTAAGCTGATAAAGAATGTGTGCAGATTTTTCTTGTTTTTTACGGATCAGAAAAACAAGACAACTGTGGACGATGTGTATGCTGCTTTAGCTTTGATGTATGGATATGCGGCATCTTATGCACCTTCATCTGTCATAGAAGCGAGGATCGATGCACTAGTGGTACATAATTGGCTCTCTTTATGCTCTTTGATATACTTTCAAGGTCAATCTGTGTTGTGCTGCTATGAGACACTTTTTGTATTTCATAATGGGAATTGCCAAAATCATGGATTATGAACCTTGATGATTTCATGCTAGCATTGGTTTGGCTTGAGGTCTGCTTGCAAATAATCTGCGAAACTCTATCTTTGACACCACCTCGGTTTTGTTTTTCCCTCTATTGCTAGGTGAGGCCGCCTGAGGGCGGTATTGGAACAACTGCACCACCCCCCCCCCCCCCCCCCTCGGCAAAAAAAAAAAAAAAGGGCGGTGTGTTCCCTCACTCCAAGGCATCTTTTGGGTGCGCCAGTTAGGTCATGATCTTGTGAACTCCGTCCAGAGTCATGCACCACCACTGCTGGGATACAATGCCATCGGCTTGACACTACCTCCTTTATCAAATACATGCTGAAATCTTTGTGAAGGTTGATCAAGACATTTCACCAATTGTGCCACATGAGCTAGCTGATTTATCTGAGGATCGTTTTCGGTGGCAGATTTGAAAGCTGATCTTGTACTTAGTTTCAACCATTTACTTTTCTGCCTTTTGTATGCTGCATGCTGCCCTCTTGTTCTGTGCACCTCCTGGCACATTATCCTTCTTTAGTATTCTAATCTTAGTTTCCTGCTGTTTTTACTATTATCCACTTGTGCTTGGGAGAGAGGAGCATGGATGGCTGCCAGAGGCAGATGCTGGAGACAGAAATGGGTAATCTATATTGGCAAGTGTGGTACGATCTTGTTGTCTCGTTTGAAATGAGCGTATGGAATGTTGTGAGTCATGTCCGTAAGTGCAGTGTTGACCTGTAATATGCAGTTCCATAATCCGCTTGGGACAGCATTTTAGCCAATTGTTGTCATGCATGTCTTGTGGAATGATGCTTGTGGGATTTTGAGGACACCCCAATTTTTTTTAAAGGCAATGAGACACGTATGGTGGGGTATAGTGTGAAACATGTAGGTAGTAGGACAGCAGGCTTTAGCATGAGGAAGAGCTGGGTTTGGGGGGGGAGGGGGTGTGGTGCTAAAACAGTGCAGCAGCTGAGTGGGCAGGCAACATGCAGCAGCAAAGAGGCAATAAATAGGGGTGTGGCAGCTGAATGGGCAGGTAGCATGCAGAAGCACAAAGGAGGAACTGAATTTGGGAGAAGGGGGAGGATAGGAATGTGCACAGTTTGTATGTGTAGCTGGCCAGTGCGTAGGGAGGAGGTACAGGCATAATGTGATTGTAAATGTTTAGGTGCCATCAGTAGATGCCCACACTTAAATATCACAAATAATCCCCTGGGGGCTGATCCTCTCAAGGCAAGTCATTTTTCACTTGTTCTTGAGCAAAGGAAATAGTAAGGGCTCACGTTATCAATGTGTATAAGGGATATCTACATGCTATGTTGTTTAAATAAACAACTCTAAACGTACATGGGCATGACATGTCCTTTTAGTAGATACCTTGGAGAGACAGCTATCTTTTGCAACTTTACTTCCTCCTACACGAGTGAGAAATGGTGGGTTAAGAGGGCATAATTTGCATGATTGTTGGCACCACCAGATTAAACTGTCTTTCTATTTTAGAGCAAAGATCTGGTTTTCTTTTTTGTATGACTGATTTGTATCATAGCCATTGCATTCTAGGCCTTGTGATAAATTTTCCTTGTTGAAAGATATTTAATACTCAAGAAGATGCATATATAAGTATTATTCCTAACCCTCTCATTCCTTTGTGCAGGGAACAAATATGCTCTCTGGTTTGTTGGATGTCCGAACAGCCACAGCCAGGCAGGCCGTCATCACTGCAATAGACTTATTAGGTGTGACTTAAATTAAAATCCTTTAAATGATGTATTTAAATTGTGATAAAGGAGGCTTACATCGAATGGGATTCTCCTTCAATCCAATACTGTAGACTTGGACGTGAAAAACCTTCCATTAAGAACATCTGGTTTAGAAAGTGTTTTTTCAACTATCTGTAGATTAGCCATCGTATGTATGTAAATTGGTTGCATCCAGGCCATAAGGTTTGCTGTTATGTAACATCTGACTTTGTTGATAAATTAGACATAGAATCAAAGAGTCGTCGTGTCTTTTCCACTGAGCTGCTTCCTATAATCTGCAACTTGTGCCTCCTCACAAGTCACCAAGCAGTAGGAAGGAGCCCTCAAGGTCTGGCAACTTATATTTCAGGCTGTGCTTAAGCACATGAGATTTATAGGCTTGCCATGTTTTGGATTCCTAAAATTATTTCACAACAATGCCCAAGGGTGTTAATTGCTGTGAGTATTTGAGGATAGAGATATTATGCATGGGTGTATGCAGCAAGGATCGGGAGTGCTCGACCAAAGTAACAATTCGCAAGGATATGGAGGTCCTATGGCAATTGCATAGACAGGCTGTAAGGAGGTGTTTTGATGCAGGGATAACGTTGGAGATAGGACGAAACATGACATGACTCTCTCTGATAGGTTGTAGCCACACGTTTCCATGAAGTATATCCCTCCTATTATGAGAATCTATTCAAAGAGTGAGAACTCCAACATTAATATGGCCAATAAAAGTTAATTACTATGCACACTTTATCTATGTGTACTTTAACTGATATATCGAAACATTTTGTTCATTTTCAAAATGCTTTAAGAGACCGTGAACTTCTTGAACATTTAATAACCTTGGGGATGCCTTTGGGGTTCTTTTCATCATGAAGAAGCTTTAACGAATAAGACAATATCAATCACCAGGCATATGCCCATGGCTAGGCGGTAGAACCTGCTAATTGACATACTTTGCTTACAAACCATTTCCTGCTAGATGACATGCTTTGTTCACAAAACGTCTCCTACTAGTTGACATACTTTGTTTACAAAATGTTTCGTTTGGACAGAACTACCTCTCCACAAGACGAAATCTCCTTCTCCCTGAAAGTTTTCTAGACCCTTTAAACTGTGGACATTGCTGTTCCCAATAGCCTCTGCTCTTTGAAATAAATTGTATATATAGTCATGCATAACCTTTTTAATGGCGATAGGAACATTCGAGACTTGTTCCGCATGTGTCTGTCCGATGTTTTCTGTATGCACAGAATCACATGCAATAGACATAGCAACACATAAGAGCCACGAGTAATTGATGCTGCCAATCAGCTCCCCAAACTGTCTGAACTAGAAATGTGTGTGTATTGTGATGCGGGAGCTGAGGCGAAAGGGAACAGGTGGAATTTCACCCCTTTCAGAACTGTGTCCCAATTGTGCCACACAAGTGATTTCTCCCCAAGTGATGTTATATCTGAAATTCAGCACATGCCTGAGAGCATTCAAAAATAGTGTTAACCTCCCTGTGGCATCATACGCAAAAGGGCAAGATCCCTGTGACTCCTCGCCGACCTCTGCCGCCCAGGTGGTCACTGCCTCGGTGGACGTGGTTCCAAGGGTTATGGTGCGTGCTTGTGACAATGAGCTTTTTGAGGACTTTGTGCTGGTTCCGGGACCTAATGGTCTATTGAAGCAACGTATGGAGATTGCAGGTAGGCGTGACCAATGCGGGGTTTGTCACCAGATGGGCCACTTCGCTAGGAATTGCCCTAGGGCTAGGGGTTGTAGGAGACGGCGCAAATGCATCTCTCGGGTGACACAGCCTAAGGCTCCGTCTTGACTAGCATCCCGCCAGGAGTGGCGTGTTCTCTCACGGCCACCCTTGTGGTTAGAATCTTGGGACAGAGGCTCATGCTTCACTCACACATAATGTATTGCAGGATGATGATGTTGTCATGAGAATATATTTTAAGTCCTCTAGAAAAATATTATTTATCCCCTCTTGAGTAATTTGGGGACGCCTAGATTACTCTTGCGTCATGCCGGCTAGGTTAATATCGTGGGTGACACCACTATAAATATTAATACGTGCGGTATATGACGTATGTTTGAGGCCACCTATGATTATTTCAGTTAGGTTTGTATGGCAGGGTGATTCCTGGGGTACTTACGCCTGGTAGTCATGAGTTGGTGATGATTTGTGCTTGTTTAATATTTGTGGGATTAATTTAATAATTAATTGGGCTTATATTTTCAGGTGATGAAGACTATGGGAATTGAAGAGTTTACTTTGGAAGAAATGTCTTGGATCATCACATTTCATTTTTGGCAAGCATAGTAGCTTGTAATCTTATTAAATGATTTTTCCATTTTGAACTTTAGGAAAGATACATTTATTTTTGTGGAATTTATTAAAGCTTATGGCTTTACCCTAGTCCCAATTTGACACTCTATTTTTGTTAAAGAAGAGTGCCGTGCTCTCTAAAAAGCACATCTTGTATTTTGGGGGCTATGGCCTAATTTTGGTGAAAAGGAAAGCTAATAAAGAAATACTCTTGTGTGGGGAGAGGCCACGCACAAGAGGGGGGAAGATTGCACCCAATATGGTCTTTTTGGAGCTAAGTATTTTTGTTTAAGTGTTTAATTTTTCAATTGCTTTGATTTAGTTGAAGCTTACAAGCAATGGTTTTTATGATTGAATTAATTCTCTATCTTTCCACAATCAATTCCTAGAATAAGATTCCGGTTGCAGTGGTATCAGAGCTTGGGCTAGGAGATTTGTGGAGAAGGTAGGAAAGGGCTTCAACTTCTCAAAAATCAAGAAAGTGCAGGAATTTATCCAGTGGACAGAAGGGTGTTTTGCAGGTCTTTATCCAAAGGTCAAAGATTCAAAACTAGATCTACTCTCAAACCCACTCACCACCCTGCAAAACCATCCCTCTTTATCAAAAAGCGGTTTTCCCAAATTCTCAGTGAAATCAGAATCTGACCGTATGGATGAAATCCTCATAGCCAAAAACCTCACGGGTAACTCTCAGAAATCAGAAAGCTTCAAGGTTGAGCAAATCTATAGTGGACGGGGGAGATAAATCCATGCAAAAGCCATCTCAAAACTCTCCATAAACTTTTGGAACAAGAGGCGTAAGTGTTTAATTTTTCAATTGCTTTGATTTAGTTGAAGCTTACAAGCAATGGTTTTTATGATTGAATTAATTCTCTATCTTTCCACAATCAATTCCTAGAATAAGATTCCGGTTGCAATGGTATCAGAGCTTGGGCTAGGAGATTTGTGGAGAAGGTAGGAAAGGGCTTCAACTTCTCAAAAATCAAGAAAGTGCAGGAATTTATCCAGTGGACAGAAGGGTGTTTTGCAGGTCTTTATCCAAAGGTCAAAGATTCAAAACTAGATCTACTCTCAAACCCACTCACCACCCTGCAAAACCATCCCTCTTTATCAAAAAGCGGTTTTCCCAAATTCTCAGTGAAATCAGAATCTGACCGTATGGATGAAATCCTCATAGCCAAAAACCTCACGGGTAACTCTCAGAAATCAGAAAGCTTCAAGGTTGAGCAAATCTATAGTGGACGGGGGAGATAAATCCATGCAAAAGCCATCTCAAAACTCTCCATAAACTTTTGGAATAAGAGGCGCCCGGCGGCAGCCTGCCGGCGCAAAACGCGTGGAGAAGAAGAAATTTAAAAAAAAAACTTCATAAGCTAATCAAGCTTAAACCCATAATCTAATCTCTCTCTAATCTACTCTTACTTTTCCCAATCCCCATGCAAGTCACATCACTCCTTTTTCAACCTCTACTTTTCTCAATTTCCAAATTTGAGGAGAAATTCAAAGGTTTTACAATTCTGAAAATTTCTGGGTGCAGAAAAGTCATTTACAGGTTTTAAAAAGCTTGGAAATTGCCTAGAAAAGGCTAGAAAATTCCGGAATCGCTTCTGAAAAATTCTGAAAATTTCAGAAAAATATTACAGAGTTTGGGCAAGGTTTACAGGACTGTTTCAGCAGGTTTCAAAGTGCAGAAAAATTATTTCATCAACAATTCGACTAGCCCAAGACTCTTGAATCACGCGGAATCGTTCGGGATTTGTTTGAGGCGACGAGAATTCAATTCAGCCATTGAACAACGTCTTGTTCAGCTTCAACCAAGATCGAATTGCGGGAGAAAAATAAGATAAGTACTCATTTTTTTGCTTTATTTATTTACATCAAATAAAGTAAAATTTTATTTATCTACATCATTTGCACAAGCACTATGGCCGATTTGCCTATCTCGCCATCAATTCAAGAGCAACTCCTTTCTTTACAACATCAAATTGTAGAAGAAAGAGAGAAGCGTATTGAATTGGAGAGACAGCTCTCAAATCGTAGACGCAAGCGTGACTCTTCGCTATCTTTTGATGACGAAGATGACACTATTCAAAGGGCTGTAAATGCTACATTGCAAGCACAAAGGTCACAAAAAGAATCCAAGATTAGTCGGAAAGCTTTCACATTTCAAAATTATGATGGAAAGAAGGATGCTAGAGTCATTTTAGCTTGGCTTAGTCAACTAGATGACTATTTTTCTGGAGAAAGATTTTTAGAGAAAGATAAGATTAAATGTGCACTTCTTTGCTTAAAATAAAAGGAACGATAAATGGACATGAAGTTCTTATTTTGCATGATGATGGTAGTACACATGATTTCATTTCTGAAAAGGTACTTAGAGCATTAAATCTTCATTCTTCACCTACGCACTATAAAGTCAAAGCAGCATTTACTGGAACAAAGTACAATTGCATGCAAGTAGTGAAAGATTTGGATTTATGCATCAAACCTTTAACAGAAAAGAGGGATTTCTTAGTTGCACCTTTACAAGGGGTAGATATAATTTTGGGTATGCCTTGGAGACACAAATACAATCCTATTATAGACTATGACACTCATAGTATTTCTCTAAGGAAGGACAATGAAAATATTATCCTTCAGTGTCAAGTCAAAGGAGAAATGAGTCCTTTGTTGAGTCACACTCAAGCAAAGAGAGCTCTAAGAAAAAGAGACAAGACTTATATGGTATGGGTTAACCAGCTTGATGCTAAGTTGGACACATCCAAAAGACCAAAGTTTGATTCTTTTATCTCCAAATTTAGTGACTGTTTCATGAAGATTTACCTCCAGGATTACCTAAGTCTAGGCCTGAGGATCATAGCATTGATTTATTGCCTGGAAATTCCCCGCCTTGTAAAGCTCCCTATAGAGTCAACAATGTAGAGCAAAGAGAAATCCAAAGCCAAATAGAAGACTTGCTAGAGAGAGGCCTTATTCGACCTAGTAGTTCACCTTTTGGAGCTCCAGTACTTCTTGTTAAGAAGAAGAACGGAACTTACCGAATGTGTGTAGACTATCGTGCATTGAATAAGATTACTGTCAAGAACAGATATCCTATTCCTAGGGTAGATGATCTTCTTGATAAGCTTAGAGGATCAAAGGTTTTTAGCAAGATTGATCTAAAGTCTGGGTATCATCAAGTCCGTATGACTCAATCTGACATTTTCAAGACAGCTTTTAGAACCCAAACTGGTCATTATGAGTTTTTGGTTATGCCATTTGGTTTGACCAATGCTCCAGCTACTTTCAGCCGTATGATGAATCGTATATTCCTTAAGTTTCAAAGTTTTGTTATAGTGTTCTTTGATGATATTCTTGTTTTCAGCAAGGATCGACAAGAACATGAACAACACTTGGAACAAGTGTTCAATCTTTTGAGAGAAAATGAATTGTATGTCAATCCTGAAAAGAGTTCTTTCTTTCAAGAGGAGATTGAATACTTAGGACATATAGTATCGGCCGAAGGAATTCGTGTAGATCCTAAGAAAATTAAGTGTATTGCTTCTTGGCCTACGCCTAGAAACATACATGATCTTAGATCTTTTCTTGGCTTATGTAGTTATTATAGGAAGTTCGTCAAGAATTTTGCTTGTATTGCCAATCCTTTGACTGAACTCCTTAAGAAAGCTACAAATTTCAATTGGACTGATAAGCAAGATAAATCTTTTGCAACACTCAAGAATGCTTTAACACAAGCACCAGTTCTTACACTACCTGATTTTCAAAGACCATTCTTTATAGTAGTGACTGATGCTAGTGGCAAAGGATTTGGAGCTGTTCTTATGCAAGACAACCATCCTATTGCATATCAAAGTAGAAAGCTTAAGCCTGCAGAGCAAAATTATAGCACTTATGATAAGGAATTAGCAGCAGTAGTGCATGCTTTGAAAATTTGGAAGCATTATCTAATGGGCTCTGAATTTCTTATCAAGACAGACCAACAAAGCATTAGGCATTTGCTTACGCAACCTCTTATTTCAGATAGACATATCAAATGGGCAGCTTTCATTCAAAGTTTCCAACCTATGATTCAATATCAACCTGGAAAAGAAAATGTTGTTGCCGATGCTTTGAGTCGAAGACCAAATATCAACAACATTTCTATAATTGAAAGTGAACCATTCGTTCTCATGAAAGAAACTTATGAAGTTGATCCAGATTTTTCTCAAATATGGATTAAATTACGTGAAAACAATTGGACACCTCAAGGAAGTTATTCACATAATGATGGTTATCTTTTCTTTGAGAAAAGATTGTGTGTTACTCAACCTTACAGACAGCTTGTCTTGGAAGAGATGCACCAACCACCATTTGTGGGACATAGAGGAGTTTCCGCAACACTTCAAGTAGTTTCTCGAGAATTTTATTGGCCCCATTTGAAGAATGATGTAGCTAAGTTTGTAGCTGAATGTAACATTTGCCAAACAATCAAAAGCTACAAAGGCAAAGCTTTAGGATTGCTTATGCCTCTACCTATTCCTGATAGACCATGGGAACAAGTGTCTATGGACTTTATTACTGGCTTCCCTACTACTTCCAGTCACCATGATATGATTTGGACAATAGTGGACAGATTTAGTAAGCAAGCCTATTTCATTCCATGCAAAAAGACACTAACTTCTCAGCAAGCCGCGAACATATTTGTTAAGCAAATTTTTGTTCATCATGGTCTATCCAAAGTGATAGTTTCTGATAGAGATTCTAAATTTTGTAGTCACTTTTGGGTTGCTCTTTTCTCAAACTTGGGCACTAAGTTAGATTTTTCTACGGCTTTCCATCCGGAATCGAATGGACAAACCGAAGTTACAAATAGCACTATCTTAGATATGCTTAGAGCCTATGTTTCCCAGCAACCTAGTGCATGGGATAAGTACATACACCTACTCCAATTTGCTTATAATAATACTCCTCATACTGCTACTGGTCGAGCACCATTTGAGATCATCTATGGAAGAGCATTGCCTATTCCGGCTACTAGACTCTCTCATAAGATTGAAGCAGCCGACCAATATGTTAGAGACTTTGATCGCATTCTATCTGAAGTGCGTGATTGTATTCAAAGAGCTCAAGAGAAGTATACATCTCAAGCAAATAGGAAGCGCAAAGATTTTTCATTTCAAGAAGGTGATTATGTACTCTTGAGAATTGAAAAGCGTCGATTAAAGAGTGTGGAAAAATTCCCTGCAGTGAAGCTAGCGCCTAGATATTATGGGCCATTTAAAATCCTTCAAAAGATTAATGATGTGGCCTATAGACTAGAGCTTCCATCTAATTGGAATATCCACAATTCTTTTCATATCCATCTCTTGAAACCTTTTCGAGGAACACTTCCTACTCACCCAACATATGAGGAACCACCTCTTATTGAAGGAGAGGAAGAAGTACTAGTTCCTGATGCGATCATTGACCAAGAGATAACAACAACAAGGACAGGTAATCAATACTTCAAGTATCTTTTGACTTTTAAGAATCATCCACAAGAAGATGCTAAATGGATGCCTGAGAAATTTTTTCGAGTTTACCCTGAAATTCTTCATTCTTTTCAAACCCAGCAAATCCGCAATTGAGGACAATTGCAAACTCAAGCAAGAGGGATGTCATGAGAATATATTTTAAGTCCTCTAGAAAAATATTATTTATCCCCTCTTGAGTAATTTGGGGACGCCTAGATTACTCTTGCGTCATGCCGGCTAGGTTAATATCGTGGGTGACACCACTATAAATATTAATACGTGCGGTATATGACGTATGTTTGAGGCCACCTATGATTATTTCAGTTAGGTTTGTATGGCAGGGTGATTCCTGGGGTACTTACGCCTGGTAGTCATGAGTTGGTGATGATTTGTGCCTGTTTAATATTTGTGGGATTAATTTAATAATTAATTGGGCTTATATTTTCAGGTGATGAAGACTATGGGAATTGAAGAGTTTACTTTGGAAGAAATGTCTTGGATCATCACATTTCATTTTTGGCAAGCATAGTAGCTTGTAATCTTATTAAATGATTTTTCCATTTTGAACTTTAGGAAAGATACATTTATTTTTGTGGAATTTATTAAAGCTTATGGCTTTACCCTAGTCTCAATTTGACACTCTATTTTTGTTAAAGAAGAGTGCCGTGCTCTCTAAAAAGCACATCTTGTATTTTGGGGGCTATGGCCTAATTTTGGTGAAAAGGAAAGCTAATAAAGAAATACTCTTGTGTGGGGAGAGGCCACGCACAAGAGGGGGGAAGATTGCACCCAATATGGTCTTTTTGGAGCTAAGTATTTTTGTTTAAGTGTTTAATTTTTCAATTGCTTTGATTTAGTTGAAGCTTACAAGCAATGGTTTTTATGATTGAATTAATTCTCTATCTTTCCACAATCAATTCCTAGAATAAGATTCCGGTTGCAGATGTATTGTAAGGTTCCTCCTCCTAAAATAGGAGAAACACTTAAGATAGTCCACTAAGTCTTAACTTGGAGAAAATTTCCTATTTATCGACACCTTGACCATGTAGAGATTCAAGGATACGATTCATAGGGTAAGACCTAGTCCTATCCCACAGGGGAAGCGTGATCTTTTGGACGTCGACTTGTAGGGCTCGCTGTGCTGCGGTCGAAACGCTTCAGTCGGATCTCAATCCTGAGATCGTTTGCTCACCGTATGAGCAAAAGACTATAGCGTATGAACTCTATCTAAAGGCAAAAATCCCTTATTAAAGTCTACGCAAATGGGGGGGGGGATTGTGAGATGTCCTTAAGACTAAAAACGTGGAGGAGGGCCGTGAGGGCTGCTGTAAGTCTATTCATACGGGGGGGAGGGGGGAGAAGAGGTAAGGACACTGCCTCTAAGCAAGAGGGGGATGGAGGAAAATTAGCTTATCTGAAAAGAGGCAAATGAGGGGGTGTGAGAGGGGCGGGTGTACTGCAGCAAGTACGCTACACAGGGACGGACGGCGGTACGGACGACGGCATAGGGCATACGTTGCACAGAAATGCGTGTAGCCTGTGGAGTACCCGGGGGGGTTATATAGCTGAGGGGTACGGGTACGGGCGCTGCGCAAAGCAAGGACGAAAGGACGGTGTACCGTCAAAGGCTATGGATCAGTGGCCTGCATGGGTCTAGGGGAAAGGTACGGTGTCAGTTGTCCGGGAAAGGAGTGGTACGCATGTACCTTATTTGGTCTGGGGCAGCATGGGTGTCCACGTAGGGGTACGTGTGGACCATACAGTGGGCGGCCGTCCTTTGGTTCTTGGGCGGCCATCGTACGGGCACCCTAGTAAGTGTGTACGGCCCAAATTTTGGGGCGGGGTATCCAAATCTGGGGCGTCCGCCTCGATTTGCGTACCGGACCGCCCCGGGGGGCATTTTTTTTTTGGTCCGGGAGGTTCTCCTGGTCGTTGGGGTTCAGACCGTTCGTCAATCGGACGCCCGATCGTGCATTTATTAAGGTTTAAAGGTCGTCGCTTGTTAACTAAAATGACTGAAATTTGCGTATAAGTTTGATCCGGTGTCCGTTTTGGATGCTGTAAAATCCTATATTAGGGTAAAATCGCGCGGAGATTCCAAATTTGGGCTCAGAATTTGAAGATTCTAAGTAGAAATGACTCAAATAATAAAATCATTGATTTTTATACCATAAAAACTCATAAATTTATCTATTACATGAACATTTCTTTATTAGTGAAGATGGGTATGTTGCGTGTATTGGGTCATAGTGATGAAGCTGCTGAGTCATCTTCGCAGAAGGATGATGCATGAGGCAATAATGACTTTGTTGAGTCCTTCCTGTTGGGGTCGGATAGTACGCAGGATGTACATGGCATGGGGGATCAAGAAGATGCACACCAGGGCATGTCGCCATCTCAAGAGGCTTTTTAGGATGTATCGTGTACACTATGATATATATGATCATGATGCCTTGCAAGGCACTCATGTATTGCGCACGCATGCAGAGACTATGCATAGTGACTTCCCCCTCCTTCACCATTATGAGAGGGGGACATACACAACGAGGATTGTCTCGTGGAATGTGCAGGGCATCGGTGGGCTTTCCACCACCGGTAGTAGGAAGGGCCTCATGAAGGACCAGCTCCATCCTGCTGTTATCGGTGGAACTGTGGATGTGCTCTTGTTGCAGGAGCACAAATTGGATAGGCACCATCGTGGTAAAACTGGTAAGATCCTTTCTTGCTACACTTATTGGTCCTGGGAAGATGGGACCAAATGGGGGGCTATGCATTTCTCTTGCGGCGTCACTTATGCCTCATGTTATTGGACATGGTGTTATCGTACCTGCTAGGACATAATGCATTGTGGTCTTGCATGAGGGTCAAAAATTGGGCATCTTGAATATTTATGCACCTAATCTGAGAGGTGAGAGGGTGGCCTTTTGGGACACCATTACAAACCTCCTCCCCCGGACAGATCATTGGATAGTTGGAGGGATTTCAACATGGTTGAGCAGCCCTTTGACAAAAAGGGTGGCCATGAGTGTAGAACACACCCCTTGGAGAGAGCGTCATGGGAAAGATTTACGCTCTCTTTCTATGGGAGGGATTGTTGACACAGGATGACTTCTAGAGGCGGCCTAACTCTTTATCTTACTCTTGGCATAACCGCAAAAGCAGGGATGGATATGTCTTGGCACCATTGGATAGGTTTATGTGGATGATTGGAGTCTGGATAGGGGAGGCACCATTTCTATCATGCCTGGAACCACCAAGTCAAATCATTGCCTAGTTGTTTTGTGCCGTAAGGAGCTGGGGACTAAGATGGCATCCCCCCGTGTCTGTATCCTGGATTCTCTCTATCTGGGTGCAGGGATTTCACAGGAGGTCGGAGAGATTTAGATATCATGTGACGATTCTAACCCTTGATAGAGAGTTGCTTTGGTCCTTCTAGCAGATGATATCGTTATCTTTTTGATCGGGAGGAGACTATGGATGCCCCCCTTTTTGCATACACAGCGCGGCTAGGCCGTTGGATTCGGATGCCAGAGATTGATGGCACCTCAGCAACAGCAACAGTACATTGGCAGTCACAGAGTCTTTCCCAACATTTCCTCATAGATTTTTGGAAGAGGCTCAAGGACAGTTTTCGTCAGTTTTGGTGAAGATGGATAAATATTGAAGAGGTGACCAACATATAACACATCAGTTTTTGTGAAGTTGGATAAATATTGAAGTGGTAACCAAAGTCTAAATGTGCTTCTTTATGGTAGGAACTGAAAGGGGACCAAAAATCCAACTTGTGACGTTTTGTACTTCTAGACATTTACAAGACATGCATCCCATTGTTCCATCATCCAAATTTATAGCTTGCTTTATTGAACTTTTTTTTTTTGTTTTCACACAATAAGATACTCTTTATACAAGTGGACAACAAATATGCAAAGTAATCTATTATCAGTAAATGAGTTGTCACTTGGTTCATATGTAATCAAGGGAAAAATAGGGGATATTTTATGCTAGACTATATTATATGAGATATTTCTAATCATTTTATTTTTAAAGAAAAATCACATAAACTTACTAGCTTGAAGTGAATTATGAAGACACGATTATAAAAAAATAAATGTTATGCCAACATATAAGAAAAAGAATTTAAATGATTCTCCCAAGGTTTCTATACTTTCGTATATCTAAAAATTTGTATTTGCCAACCTATTTACATCAATACCATGATATTGACTTCTCTATTTTTCCAATGATGGTGATCAACCTCTTTCTTTGGCTGATGGCACATAGGAGCTTGGGGGTTGGCACGTGGTTGGCCATTGGAGGTCGACCAACAACTTGCCCGAGGTGCGGCCACCCTCAGGAGTCTTACCGACATTGTCTTTGGGATTGTCTGAAGGCTTAGCAGGTTTGGCAGCGGATTCTCCGCATTTTCACGATGGAGAGGGCTTCGACTCGAATCATTACATGGGGCACTATCGCTTGGGCCACAGAGGCTGAGGTTGTTAGGTCTTATGAGGAGGATGGTGGGGGGCTAGCCCTTAAAGTCTCGCACCTCCGCATTTTGGCAGTACCAGTCACAGTCCCTCCCATCTATTGACCACTGGAGACTAGGCTCATGCCAGAGATGGGAGATTTGCGGGAGCATTGCAACTTGGCACATATGGCGAGCTAGATCATCGAGGGTACCCACACTCCGCCTACGGAGTCCATCAAGAGCATTTGGCTCGACATCATTTATACCGTCCGTAGTTAGTGAGGGAAGTTGCAGGGTGGCTCTAACCGCATGCGGAAGCGGCGGGAAGCTTTCTTGAGGCTCTGGCGGGAACCTTTTCTCCCTGATAGAGGTGGTGATCCCACTTGGCATTATAGACCATCTGTGTGGTTATCCCCCCCCCCCCCCCCCCCCCCCCCCCCCCCCCCTTGTATGAGATGGCCTTCTCCTCATAGAGCGGCTAGCCAGGGGGGAAGTGCATCTTTCTCCACCTTTTGATTATTTTATCCCCGCCCCGTACATGGAGGCGAGTTTGTATCTAGCCCTTCGTGGCTGTTTTTCATTAACTAATGGATCTTCTTCCCCCCCAAAAAAAAGATGATTGTTAGAGGATTTCTTCTTGGCACTGAGCCATGGAAATAATTTCTCATATAGCAGGTTACGAGGTGTACTTCGGTTAGGGGAGGTGACTGGATATACAGCCCTTGTTTTATCTTTTCGGAGGCAGAGCATCGCCCCCATCCTCCCCCTTGGTTAGATCCCTTCTTCGGGCTTGGGATTGCATGAGGAGGTTCTTGGTTCACATACCTCTGTGGTCATCTGAAGAGGCTAAGAGACAACCCATTATGTGGAAGGACTTGTTCTTGGATGAGAACAGTAGACCTATTGGGGAAGCTACGCATATTCAGTGGGCTGGCTGGGAGACTCTTCCCCACAATGCTGGATTGGAAGAGGCTTAAAAGCCTCACGGAGGATCGGAAAGGTGTGCTTACAGAGCAGTTGTTGTCGTATGCTGTACGACACAATCGTATGGTATGGCACCGTACGATATCGTGTGTTGCGAAACATGCCCCCCCCCCCCCCCAAAAAAAAAAAAAAACAGTTTCTGATCATTTGTTTTTTCAAAAAATGGCCGTTTTTGGCCATTAAAGGCTGATTGTGACTGTTATGGGGCTTGCTTGTGTTGGGTCTCGCCCTTGGGTGGGTGCCTTGGCCTCCCTTTAAAAAGCTATCCACCCACTTTCTCTCCATCACAAATCAAGCTCTCGAGCTCAAGCTCTCATAGATGTAGCCTCTCAAGTTCAAGCTCTCATTGCTCTCAAGCTCTCCTCTCTTGGGCCTTTGTACTTGCAAGGTGCCCAATTCCAAGTCTCCAAGCATTCTCTCTTCCTCTCTCTCTCACATGGCATTCACAGTGCCATTTGTCAAAATCCCAAGATCTCTCCGTGAGGGAAACCTGCAAAACAGCCATGTGAAAAGCAAGACAAAGCAGTGAACCCTAACCCTAGAAGGCAAAGTGGAAGAAACATATCTGGGTGCAGGCATACTCGCCACCCAACCATGACAGCCGTGGCCAAGCCCACAAGACTTGGCTGTCCCCACCGAGCCACGAGCTAGAGCGTCATGCTCTCGTGAGTGCCATGCCATCGTTCTTATCCGGTGTCCTCTACCACCTGGGGTTGTTCCCCAAGGACGTCGGCCTCTTGCGCGATGGTGCTCTTGCTCCACGCGCTTTGCACTACTGTGCTCCATCCGTCGGTGTGTGCCCAACTGGTACCCCTCTCCCCAATAAATAGGGAAGGAACGCCCAAAAAACACACGCTATCAATAGCGGACCAAAAAGCACATGTCCGCCCACAACATATCATACTCTAGCTCGCCAATCTGTCTGTCCCTAGCGTGCACATGACATACTCCCCTTCCTCAAAAGAGCTCACTCTTGAGCTCAAGAAAAAGAACTCAAGGAGAAGTTGTCACACTCGCAAGCAACACTAGAGAAACACCCTCTATTGGTCGAAACCAGTAGTCTCAAGGACAAGCTGACTAAGAGATTGACCTGCTCAAGTAACATCACATGAGCGTCAATTCCTAGTCACAAAAGCCTAATCCGGAGAAAATGGATCATTTGAGTAACTCTAAGCTGACAATGCTACCAATACCAAAGGTAAGCAACCAGTGTCCTAAAGAATTATCCCGAAACCAAAAGTATCTTCCATTTGACTACCATGCTTTCATCTTGATGTCCTCTATAAATCTAGTCTGGAAAACATTTCCAACACCCTCCTTAAGTGGACACTAGGAGGACCATCAGAATAAGCTCGACTGCGCTGCGCGATCTGCTCTTGCGCCTACCCTCCCCCTGCTGCCCCTCGCCGTCGCGCGCCCTCCCTGCCCCCCGCCTCTCCTCCGCCTCTCCCCCCCGCCGCCCGCCGTCCACGCTTCCTCCCCCCCCTCCTTCTCCCCCCCGCCTTCTACTCTCCTCGCTTCCTCCCCCGCCATCTCCCCCCCCCCCCCCCCCCCCGCCTCCTTCCTCGCTTCCTCCCCCCCCGCCATCTCTCCCCCGCCTTTTTTCCCCCGCCATTCTCTTCCCCGCCAGTTCCTCCTCCCGCCATCTCTCCCCCGCCATTTCTCCCCCCCTCCCCGCCTTCTCCTCCGCTTCGAGGCTCTTCCCTCCGCCTTCTCCCTCTCCTCCCCCTTTGTCTCCGTTTCGCCCTTCCCCCCACCGCCCGCTCCCCCCCCCCCCCCCCCCAACCCCTCCCCCCTCCCCCCGCTCCGCCCCCGCTATCCTCTCACCGTCCGCCTCTCCGTTTCCTCGCAGGGCTGTGTCCCTCCCGTTAGTGACCCCGGTCTCTGGCTTTTTCCCTCTGGAGGACTCCATGGAAGCCGCTCTGACTACCCCTGCCGATTCCGGTCTCCGTCTGGAGTTCACAGCTGCAGATCAGCAGTTGTTTGTTTCTAGAGTATCTGCTCTTGAGGCCTCCTCCTTGGTCTGCAAGATAGTGGGTAGCCGCCCGATGCGGAGAGAGCTTCGCGACCTTCTGCAAGGCAGCCTCGTTGGCGTGCTTGCCAAGATCGTCAGCGTTGATTTTTTGGGACGTGCCCCCCAGGCAGCTCAGACGGTGCTGGCTCGGAGCCCCATTGCCCTCCGCTCATCCCGGGCGTTCCTGGCGCGATGGACCCACGGTTTCGACCCCGCTTCTGACCCGCTAGCAGGCGCGACAGGTTTCCCCATCACTATCTACTTTCCTGGACTCCGCAGGGAGTACTTGCCCCTCTTGTCATCCATTGGCAAGGCGTTCGGGCAGGTGGTGGAGACGCCTCATACAGTGGCCTCAGTGATAGCTCGGGCAGCAGGACTTCCGGCCATTCGTGTTGTGGTTCCTTCACCGGAGTCCCTCCCGAAGACGATCCTCCTCCCTTGTCTTTCTGGAGGACATTTGATACAGCGCGTGGAGTATTCGGGCCTCCCCGGCTAGTGCTACAACTGTCGGGAGATGGGCCACCTCGCACGCGCTTATCCCCGCAAGGGGGTTCATCCTTCACGCTCTGCCGCCTCTGGACCCCCTTCAGGAGGCCCGAGGGGTGGCCATCCACCTCAGAGACCGGACATCCCTGGCTCGTCTCAGCAGGCGCCATCATCTGACGAGCAGGCTCCGGCGGAGGATGCCGCGCAGTCCCAGGAGGCTGGCGGATGGCAGGAGGTTCGCCGGCGGAAACGCCAGGCCCGTAGGGAACGTCCTCGCAGACGCCAGCAGGCAGCACAGGCTGGCGGACAGGCGACCCCGGCTGGCGTCCATGCACCTACCCGCACTTATGCTCCAGTCAGGGATAGGCGGTCAGCAGGTCCCACCCCGATGGACGAGGATTCAGTCTTAGTGCCCGTTGAGGCCGCTGGTGGAGCCCCCCACGTGGAGACCCCGCTCCCGCCCCCCTCCCGCGGGGGGCCTCGTCCCCTCCATGGAGCAGATTCCTGAGGATCCCAGGCCGCACTCTACGACACCCGGCCCCTCTTCCCTTCACTCGGAGAGCACTCCTTCCTCCCCCCCTCTCCCCCCCCAGCCCCCCCCTCCCGCCTCCCCCGGCGGCCCCCCCTGACTCCTCTCCTCTGGCAGATGCCTCTCCATCCTCTCCGCGCTCTCCCCCCTCCTCTCCGCGAGCGACCATCCCTCCCTCGGCCTCTCCAGGATACTCCTCCAGACCACCCACTGCCCTGGGGCAGCGCAGCTGGGTAGGCCAGAGTTCTGTTCAGCGGCTGTTCCACCGCCACTCCGGGCCGGTGGAGATGGCGATCATAGCTTCGCCCGCCACTGAGTTCTCTCCAGCCTCCCCTGGGGGGCCCCCGCGAGTGATAGGGCTCCCAGTGGATTATGGTTTTTTCAGGTGTCTCCAGTTGGATGCTGGCCCGTTTGAGACACTGGTCGCGCCCTTGCGAGTTTGCGTGGTGTGCCATCCCTCTCGTTCTCCTTCAGTGGTGAGCAGCATGGTAGCCTTCTCCTTTCCTCTCAGTGTTGCCCCAGACACAGCATGGGATTGCAACTCTGTAGAGGAAGTTCTGCGTGATCAGATACTGGAGTTTTCTCACCACTTCAGTGACCTGGGGCTCACGGACCTATTGTAGACCCGATTACACTCAGCCCGCATGAGCTTGTTTGGCATAGGAGATTGGCGTGCGGATCCGGTCCACACCTCCGTTGAGGCGGTGCTACTGATTCTCCTCCACGCCGCCCCGAGGGTGCAGCCTACCTTTAGATACATATATGCAGAGGACTGGTCTCACGCCTATGCCCTGGACAGGGCGAAGGCGGAGTGGGGCTGGACACAGAGACAGGTCACCCTTTTTTTGGAGAGACTCCGCACCCGGACTGACAGTGACTATTCTCCCTCCAAGCCGGCGCCCAAGACTCACAGAGTGGAGGGCAGCTCATCCGGGCCGGCTGAGAGGGGTGAGCCAGTGGGGCGGCTGCTTCACTTGCCATAGCTCATCCATGAGGATCCTCTCATGGAACATCCAGGGTCTTGGTGGACCTCGCTGCTACATTGGTAGGGGCAGACTTCGCCAGGAGATCCAGAGGGCTCTCGTTGGAGGACCCATAGATATCCTTTTCATCCAGGAGCACCACCTTTCTGCCGGGCGTACCCGCACCTGCGGGAAGATCTTGCCAGGCAGGAGTCACACTTTTTGGTCACCGGCATATGGCTCCCAGGGGAACCAGGGTGGAGTATGCATCTCAGTCAGCGAGCAGCTTCTATCCGAGGTTGTGGATTCTGGCACTCTGGTCCAGGGTCGAGCGTAGTGGATCATCCTTCGGGTTGGGGAAGACCGCATTGGCTTCCTCAACTTCCACGCCTCTAATGGGGCGACCGGGAGAGCTGAGTTCTGGAGCACCATTAGGCAGTCCCTAGCAATGGCAGACCATTGGTGCCTAGGGGGGGATTGCAACATGCTGGAGGATGCAGAGGACAGGATGGGGGGCAGCCAGGAGACCATTCATGGGCCGGAGCTCGCTGCCTGGGAGGAACTAGTGCTGCAGGTGAGAGGCCAGGATCCGTGGACTCTCTCGGAGTTTGGCAGGTTGCAGGGGAGTTTATCTTTTTCGCGCTCAGATAGACGGGCCACAGGAGTTAACCTTTCCTTTTTTACATTGATGAGTGGGCTTGCGATAGAGGTGGCACTGTGTGTATACTTGCAGGCTCCTCGTTTTCAGACCACTTTTCAGTGCTTCTCCAGATCGATGACCCCACGAGAGGAGAGCGAGGCCAGAGCGTCCGGATTCCAGATTGTCTTATAGAGGAGCCCGAGATTGCGACCAGAGTTGAGCAGGTCTGGCAGGAGCTTCAGTTCAGGAGAGGATCGGCAGCCAGCGATCTTGACAGGGGTTGGCAGGAGATCAGCAGGATGCTCAGACAGGCTGCCCTGGACCGTCTGGAGGCTTTCAGAGAGTAGGAGAGGAGCCTGCGGAGGAGTCTAGCTTCCCTCCAGAGACTTCAGGAGAGGGAGCCTACGAGCCCTTGGATTTCAGAGCAGATGGAGTCAGCTCGCACAGAGATCAGATCCATCGAGGAGAGGAGGGTGGAGTTCCGATTCCATGCTCGGGCTTCTTTTTGGACACAGGCTGGAGACAGAGTGACTCGAGACTTCTTTGAGGCGACAGGACCCCGTTTCAGACGAGAGGGTCTCAGGCGTCTTCGGCAGGCTGATGGCCAGGTGGTGGTGGACCCCCCCAGGGTTCGGGCGATCGCCACAGATTTTTACAGGGATCTGCTCTCTGCTGAGCCAGCAGATGACAGGGTGAGAGAGGCTCGGGAGGCAGTCTGGAGCTTCACGAGACCGGTTGTGCCGGCCCATTTGCAGCACTCCCTTCTCTCCCCCTTCTCGGATATGGAACTGGAGGAGGCTCTTCAGGCACTCCCTCGGGGCAAATGCCCTGGTGAGGACGGTCTCTCAGTGGCTTTCTTCCAGAGGTACTGGGGTCTCTTGCATAGGGGCTTCAGATTGGCATTCCAGGAGATCATGGAGTCGGGAGACATGCCGGACAGCATGGCAGAGGGGTTGATTCACCTGATCCCCAAAGAGGGAGGAGACAGACTGGAGATTAGACAGTGGAGACCGATCACCTTGCTAGGCACGGCCTACAAGGTCCTAGCTAAGGCGATCAGCAGGCGGCTTCAGCCTCACCTCCCGGACATCATCCACTCCACGAAGACAGGCTTCATCCAGGATAGGAGCATCCTGGATAACATCTTCTCTTTCTGGGAGGCTACGGCTTTGGCTAGATTTCGGCAGGAGGATCTGGCTGTGCTCCTTCTCGACTTCGAGAAGGCATATGATCGGGTGGACTGGGCCTTCTTGGAAGGCACTATGGAGAGGATGGGCTTCCCCCCTCAGTGGATCCGTGGGGTCTCTGCACTCTACACATCGGCCCATAGCCAGGTGCTGATACAGGGCGTGCGCGGAGAGAGGTTCCAGCTCTCGCGCTCGGTGCGGCAGGGGTGCCCCTTGGCGCCCTTTCTTTTTCTTTTTGTGGCGGAGGCCATGAGCACTTTCTTGACGGCACAGGATACAGGTTTGCGGGGCCTCCAGCTCCCCATCCGCACCTCGGAGGAGCTCCTAGACTCGGAGTTTGCGGATGACACTGCTGTCTATCTTCAGGGAGGGGAGGAGAACCTCCGCCGCTTCGCCTCAGCCATGGACAGGTTTTGCAGAGCTTCGGGCGCTTTGATCAACTGGCACAAGTCGTGTGGGTTGTGGGTCAGTTCCGTGCCCCCCCCCGACTTGGAGGCCAGTTGATGGGTTTCAGTGGCTGCCCCCCGGCACTACAGTGCGCTATTTGGGATGCTATGTGGGCATTGACATATCTCCGGAGCAGCAGATAGCCCCCCTTCTTCTAAGCATTCGGAAGAAGCTTCTGTATTGGAGTACTGCTCGTTTATCTCTGGCTGGCCGAGTGGTTGTGGCCAACCAGGTCCTGCTTGCTACCATGTGGTATATCACTTCTTGCTGGGCCTTCTCGCGGGCGTGTATTGGCCAGGTGCAGAGGCTCATCAGGAACTTTCTTTGGTCCGGTGGCGACGGGCGGCCCGCCAGGGCCAAGGTGGCATGGGCTGTGATCACCCAGGCGAGGGAGAGAGGCGGCCTGGGCATAGTTGATCCTATTTGTCAGAGCCGAGCTTTGCTTGGCAAGTTGGTGGTTCGTGGCCTCCTACCAGGCGCTGAGCCGTGGAAGGAGTTTCTTGTTGCCAGGATTCTCAGCCGCACTCCTCCTCTTAGCGGCCCCTGGACCCCCAGTATCAGGTGGATCTTTACAGAGCAGCGATCCAGAGGAGTGGGCCTTGGCTTCGAGGAGCGCTTTGCAGCTAGCCTTCTGAGGGCTTGGGAGCATTTGAGGCCGTCACTCTTCCAGACGCCCCCGAGCACCGATGAGGAGCGCCTGAGGTAGCCATTGATGTGGAACCCCTTGATCCGACTTCCCAGTGGTCATATGGTTGGATCGCGATCTCACGTGTCATGGGGCCCTTTGAGCTCCGGCCCAGCCCAGTCCCTAGACGACTGGATATGTTTTCAGCAGCTGCCTCTAGAGGCTCAGGAGAGGAGACTCAGCGGGATGAGGGGCAGAGAGTTGATGAGGCAGGACATTGAGGCGGCCATCCCCCGAGAGTGGCGGACTCCAGTACAGGACCCTCCACCTCCACAGTGGATGGGCGTCTTTACTCGGCATGAGATCCTTCTAGCGGTCTGCGGCTCAGCAGAGAAAGTTGCCCCACTCACCTTCGAGGTGGGAGAGGGAGGCCAGCTTCAGAGGACCCGACTAGTTTTGGAGGAGTTCCAGGGTTGTATCTTTCAAAGGGTGCGGGTGGTCGGCTTTCATCAGAGACAGTGGCATGTAGACCCCTCACCGGCCTCGATAGGGAAGGACTATTCTTGGAGATTATGGGCTTGGGACAGCAGGCCTCTTATTCGCCTTTAGTGGGATCCAGGCGAGTGGCTTTGGCGAGATCCCTACTCGGCCCCTACCAGCCCAGGCACCCCCTTCTTTCAGTACACAGCGAGGCTGGGACGGCGGATCCAGAGGCACAGGACAGCGGGCACCCCGGTGGCGGCCGAGCATTGGCGGCGACAGGGACTCTCCCATGCCTTCCTTAGGGACTTCTGGCAGTGCCTCTGGGCCAGCTTCCGGCCCCGGAAGGTGACGCTTTTTATCTGGCTTACAGCGCATAGAGGACTGGCTGTGGGGGCTTGGCTAGCTTTTGGCAGACACCCAGCGTCCTGCCCTCGGTGCGGCCATGCACAGGAGTCGCAGCGGCACTGCTTATGGGATTGCCCACAGGCACAGCAGGTCTGGCAGCGCGCTCTCAGGATGGTTTTTGCAGGCTCACCAGGTGAGATGATGGCGACGTGGGGTGCGGTGGCTTGGGCCACGGATAGCGGCCCGGCCCTTGGATACGAGGACGTCCCTGGCAGTGTGACCATCCAGGTCTCTGACAGGGCGATGGCGGTGGTTTCGACGCCAGACTTCTCTTCGGCAGTCTCCCAGGAGGGGGACGGCACGAGATGATCAGCAGCATGACGGCTTGGCACATATGGAGAGCCCGATGCAGGGAGGCCATAGACCGCCAGGCGACTCCACCGGCGGAGGTCATACAGGCCCTCTGGGTGGACATCATTCACACCTTGAGAGGACACTGGTGAGAGGACACTGGGGGAAACTTCAGGGCGACTCGGATCGCATGAGAGGTCGCCGCAAGGCGTTCCTCCGCACTTGGCAGCCTGGCCCTTTCCTCATCGCGAGGGGCGAGGATGTCACTTGGCACTACAAGCCTCCAGTTTGGCTCTTCTCACCTCCAGCATGTACTACTAGGTAGCCCTCCCCAGAGAGCGGCTAGCCACGGGGGTGGAGCTCCGGTGTTCACTGTGTTTATTATCCCTCCTTGTGAGGTGAGCTTTGTAGCCTTATGGCGTTTTCTCATTAACTAATAGAAGGATCGTTTTTCCAAAAAAAAAAAAAGTCTAGTCTGGAAAAAACCACAAAACTGGGAAAACCCAACACCTACTACCGAAGCCTGAACCAAGTGGAACACAACAGTAGTCTCTTCCCAAACAAGAGAAGAACCAATCTTCTAGAAAAGATCATCAATCTGTCCCCCGTCACCAAACAGAGCTCAGAAAGTCTATGAGTACCTTGGACATGAAAGGAACAACTGTTCCAACAGACCTGGTTATGACTCAAGCTAGCATCTATCATAACTGTCTGTATCAAAAGTAAAGCATCTATCCCTCAAAAATATTGAGATAGCCTTGTGTTTGTAGGCGCAGAGTCTGAATAAAGTCTTGACAATTTGGCGTAGCCCCGTAACATGCTATGGATCATGGCGTCCCATACCACCATGATACACCCCATACACGTGCTACGATTACTACAAAACACCAGTTTGTGTATCTGTCGGGATCTATCAAAAACAATAAATGCCAATGGCTGACCATGTGCCACAAACTGAAACAAGTTCTCGAAAGGAAGAACTCCAAACGAGACTAGTGATCATAACTCGGTCCAGGGATTAGACAACATCTGTGTACACAAAGAAGAACAACCTTGACCAGCGTCCTAGTCAAAGCATCTGTCTAAACCTAGAAAATCTTGGAAACCAAAACTTACTTCCAAAAACTTATGCGCATCACGCAAATTCTTGAATAACCATGATTCAATAGTCTTGGTATAAGAATAGTCGGGTATTCTTGGAATAGCGTGAATATGTGTACACACTCCTGCTATGTAGAGGACCATCAAAACCTTAAGGGTTGTAAGGCTGAAAACGTACATATTGGGTATTGTCGCATAACCATCCTTTCATGCAATCTGACAATGAATCCCAACACGTAAATTTAATCTAGATGCCCTCTATCAAATATCTGTGTAGCCACAGTGTCAATGTGTGGTTAACTACTCCTCAATCTTACATATGTAGATAAGTCTTGCCTATCGAAGCCCAACAATGAAAACAATGGTCATTCCAATATCTGTAGGGTATTAGGTCTATGTCTTGCATGGTACAAGTCCATGACTAACTCGTGTGTGTATGTCCACAAAATTCTTGGAGTAGAAAGTCCTATGTGTACCAAGAACAACTTCGTATACGAGCAAAACAAGATACAGTACTATGCTTCTACTATCGTTCCATATATAGCATGTGTCTGGAACGAACGCATACCTCTTAACATGGAGGTTCAAATCAAGGATACGACAAAGCATGTGCATCGAGTCGTGCAAGTACACCTTTTATTCCGTACACGAGCTTGTCTTGTTTCACCTTGAGATGAAAGTCAAAACTTAACCCCCAAATCTGTGAAGAACAGTCCAAACTTTTGCAAGACAAGGGAAAGAAAAAATTCGAGAGAAGAAAGGGTTTGTGGGAACCCACTTGCTGCTGGACTGATCAGGAAAAAACCCCCTTGCTTAAAAAATAAAATAAAAATCCTTCTTCTTAATGGCGAGGTGAGTTAAAAAAAAAACCCTTGCTAAAAAGAAAAAAGAAAAACTGCTGCCTGAGAAAGCAACTCGCCTGCTTTCCTGACTGCCTACCTGCGCCATCGAGAGAGGGGAATCCCCTCCAGATCTGGCTGCACCCATCACCTCGGCCTGCTTGCGCCGCCTGGCTGCCTGCTGGCCTGTTGCTCGCTGGCTAACTGCCCTGTGCGCCTTGGGCTGGCCACCCACAGGCCTAAACATGGCCGCCTTGTGGGCTGGCCTTTGTCCGCCTTGCAGCCCAGCCACACAGCCGTGGGCTGGCTGCTGGCCACAACTAGGCTGGCCACCATGCCACCAACCCGCCCACAGTCACACAAGCAAAAGCAACGCAGCAGCAAATCGAGGACAGTTCATGTCACACGAATCCCGAGAAGCTCTACACGCAGCCATCACGGGCAAACATGGCGTAAAATAAAAAATAAAAAAATAACAGCAACCACGGCATAGAAACCACGTGCATCCATGGTGCTTTTTCTTGCACACCCGCTAGCTCTCTCTCTCTCTCTCTCTCTCTCTCTCTCTCTTTCTTTATCTTGTAATAAACCTACACATGTACGCTACAGGAAACATAGAAAGAACTCACCCGAAGGTGTCCCGCTCACATCTTCCTCCCGGAGAGGCTTTGATACCACTGTCAAATCCCGAGATCTCTCCGTGAGGGAAATTTGCAAAACAGCCATGAAAAGCAAGACAAAGCAACGAACCCTAACCCTAGAAGGCAAAGCGGAAGAAACATATCTGGGTGCACGCATACTCGCCACCCAACCATGACAGCCGTGGGCAAGCCCACTAGACTTGGCTGTCCCCATCGAGCCACAAGCTAGAGCGTCATGCTCTCGTGAGTGCCATGCCATCGTCCTCGTCCGGTGTCCTCCACCACCTGGGGTTGTCCCCCAAGGACGTCGGCCTCTTGCGCGATGGTGCTCCTACTCCACGCGCTTTGCACTACTGTGCTCCATCCGTCGGTGTGTGCCCAACTGGTACCCCTCCCCCCAATAAATAGGGAAGGAACGCCCAAAAAGCACACGCTATCAATAGCGGACCAAAAAGCACATGTCCGCCCACAACATATCATACTCCTTTGCTCGCCAGTCTGCCTGCCCCTAGCGTGCACATGACACCATTGGACAGATTGGTACTTCATCACATCAGCTAAGGGTAGAGAGTGGCAGATACGAGGGGATGAAGCCAGAAGACCGCATTTGTCAGCTATGTCACCAAGAAGTGGAGTCACAGGAGAACTACATGTGTACCGTGTACTATGAGATACGAGGGAGATACTGGTGTCTCATCTGAGAGGGTTTTGGACCATTACGACACGTGATGGAGTTTGAGGATCAGAGGTGTTTGGGGCTTTTCTTATTGGAGCTTAGACGCCATCGAGAGGCTCTCCTACGAGCCAGGACAGCACACGAGGATCCACCCTGCCAGCGAGCCATGACAGCTTTTTTCAGGGCCAGGACAACCCGGCAGATACGACCAGGACTTCCACTACCCCCTCGACGAGCCAAACGTCCTTCAGGAGGAGTCACCCTCGACAGACCCATAGCACTTTGTTGAGCGATACGCCCATGCTTACTAGGACCTCGTCCACGGCCACTTCATCACCGGTGGATTAGAGCCATCATAACCCGCCACAGGAGACGACTGTCCCGCCACTTTAGTTTCTCTATCTTACAGCACCCCATGAGAGAAATACTGAGATGAGCAGATTACACCAGTCTTTTGCTAGTTGTAGATATTATACACTTTTGTACCTCACTAGGAGTATTTTCCTTTCATAGCTGCTTAGGATTGTTTTAGGACTTTTTTAGTCCTTTTTCTCTTCCTTTTGATGAGACACCATCAAGTGTGTACTACGTTTTGGTCTCATAGGCCACTTTGGCCTTTCGCCAGACGTTAATATATCTATCTTTCTTTCTTTCTTTCTTTCTTTCTTTCTCTCTCTCTCTCTCTCTCTCTCTCTCACCGAGCATTTCTCCCATGCAGACTAGGAGAGCACAGGATCATGATGGACTCCTCACCGAGCATTTCTCCCATGCTAGGGACATGCTAGCCCCTTTACTAGTTCACATGTTTAACAGGGCTTTATGTGAGGGCTTCCCCGTCAGCTGGTCATTGAATACTATTGTACCTATCTTGAAAGTAGGTGACCCCATGGACCCCAACAACTACAGGATTATCATGATTGGTCACACCTTGGCCAAGATTTATGGTTCGATTTTGGAGCATGAGCTTAGTAGATGGTCCGAGGAGCAAAGACTCAGAGCACCGGGGTAGGCAGGCTTTAGGACAGGGCAGTCCACACTATATCATATCTTTACACTACGGGGGATTATTGAGGAGGGGAGAGCTCACGGGCATCGGATATACTGCTGCTTTGTGGGTTTCCACAAAGCTTTTGATATTGTCCCACGGGCAAGACTGATGAGGAGATTGCAAGATATGGGAGTGCCAGCAGAGATGCTTTGGGGGATCATTACACTCTATGAGTCAAGTCACAGGCAGAGTACCGGCTCCAAGAGGTGACTCAGAGATCATACACAGCACTATCGGGGTGAAGCAGGGCTGCCCCTTGTCTCCTACTCTATTTAGTCTATACATTGACGAGGTCTCGGATTACATAGACAGACAGGGAGGACTAGGAGCACATTTGGTAGGAGTCGTGATACCGATCCTCTTGTATGTAGATGATATTGTTCTTATTTCTGATTCACAAGAGGGGCTGCAGAGGCATTTGGATGTATAACGGGCCTTTTGCGAGGACCGGGACCTCACTGTGAACCTTGGAAAGACCAAGGTCATGATCTTTAACACCTCCTCACAATGGATAAGTAGATTTGCAGTACAGTTTACAAACAGTGGAGAGCCTGTGGAGTATGTTACCTCATATTTATACCTTGGGATCACTTTTGCTCGACCTCAGTTCTCGATGTCGAAAGCGGCCGAAGCTAGAGATTGATGAGGGGATATGCAACCCTTGGCGTGCTAGAGAGGCAATGCTCACAGATAGAGTTTTAGGAGCCGAGGACAAAGCTTTGGCTATTTGTTACTCTAGTTACACTTGCACTACTGTATGGTGCCCCCATCTGGGGTCCTAGCTTATACCACAAGAGGAGACAAAGGAGAGAGCCGTCCGAGACAAATACAAAGGAGGTATATGATGGGTGGAAGCCGATGGAGAGGCCACTAGTGGCGATGATCTCATGCATGATTAGGAGTTGCCCATCAGTGCCACATGAGATTGTGCGGGTAGAGATGGGGGCTGCACCGATAGTGACGGAGGCGCTATTCTAGACAGTGACATACTGGCACAGGCTATGGGAACTTCCACTTGATAGATACCCCCGACTATGCATTGAGTCCTTGAGATAGTTGACACTTGAGGGAGATATAGAGTGTTGGTAAGCACAGGTAGGCACTTGGTTTGGCATGCAGGGTATGGAGATGGAGGCACTCCCCCGTTCCAGTAGAGCATAGAGGCCGCATCATTTGCTCTCGGTAGCACAGAGTGGAACAGGGTTATCAGGAAGGACTTTGTCAGATTGGATACTCAAGGACACGGAGTTCACCTAGTCGTCCACTTGGACGAAGATGGCCTTCTACAGAGATCACATGTTATGCCTGACACAGGATGGGTTCATCATCCGCCCACGCTACATGGACACACACCTATCCTTTGGGGTGAGATGTGCGATTGGCCAGATCCGCACCTCGTCCCACCAGCTGAGAGTGGAGACTGCCAGATATGGGCCTAGGGCGGCCGCACCAAAGGAGAGGATATGCTAGCTCTGCCACACAGAGCTCCTGATAGAGGATCATTACATATGCCGATGCCCTGCATACTATGAGATTCGGGGGAGGTTCCATTGCCTCCTTTGAGCTGGGTTCGGACCACTTTCCAGGATCATGGACTTCCCGGATCAGAGATGCCTTGGACTTTTTCTGCTAGTGCTCCGTAGACTCAGGGAGTCCTTAGTGAGATCCAGATGAGCTATACTTACTCGAGGACGAGCACAGACAGCTGTCACCAACTTCTTCCATACCAGCACTTCGAGGGCCGATCCACCCATCACACCTAGACCACAGGCTAGTGCAGGAGCTCGGTCGCCGAGAGGTGTGACACTCGATAGAGCCACTGAGTTATGCAGAGCTCGACGCCCCAAACCCCATTGCCCTCGCCCACGGCCACGCCACCATAGGAGGATCCGGGCCATCATCTCCCATCATCGCAGGACCTTCTTGTGCTTGCCAGCTCAATTTTACCACCTTGAGCACCATGTCATAGCGGCCATGAGGGATGTATTAGTGTGATATGAGAGCTCTGTGCTCATGTACTTGGATCAGATTTTAGAGTTCTAGATTTTTGTTATGTTTCTTTATTACTATTTTGTACCCAGGATGATGTACCTCATGGATATGATGTAACCTTTTGGCTCATAGGTCATTTTGGCCTTTTGAAGACGTTAATACAACTCTCTCTCTCTCTTTTCCAGATAGTGTATTAGATGTCATATGGTTGTAACTTTGGTCTCATAGGTCACTTTGGCCTTTTGAAGACGTTAATATAACATTTCATTTCATTTCATTTCTCTCTCTCCAAGTCGCAAAACTGAAAATTACTGTGAACTGTCCACAAGGCAGTAGCCTACTTTGGACTTTCTACGGGAGGTCTTGGGTTGAAATCCTGTTAGGGACATCTTATACTAAGGGTGTGTTCACGTGCAGGTGGGCACGTAGGGAGCCATCCGCACACCTTAGTCCGTCATCATTCGATCGTCATGGTGCTTGCTTCCACCTTCTTCATCTTTGGCGATTATGCGGTGACAACAGTGTGCAATGCTTGCCCTTCAAGCTCACGCTCTGGATCAAGGGCGATGGTTGCCATGGACTTCAAAGATCGTGATTCAACTTGCGACGCCCAGTTCTGCCAAAATTGTGCAGGGTGTTCACTCCAATCAGTTGAGCGTCTAACTTGTGGGGTTCGTTCTACGGCCTGTCCATTGCCTACAAAGTGGCCGATATTTGGAAGGGTGGTACCCCCTTGTGGTACTTGCGTGTGTGTGTGTGTGTGTGTGTGTGTGTGTGTGTGTGTGTGTGTAGCCAGGTGAAATTCCCGTGCGCAACTAGGAATGGAATAAGACCTCATGATTTAAAAAAAAAAACTGTGAACTAAGATGCAGATCAAAGCATGAAGTGTGACACCGTTCGAAGGGGTAAAGACGAAGGGGACCCTCTCTTTAGTACTTGCTAGCTAAATAACCAAGGAATCTGCAGAGACTTGGATAGGTTAAGCTAGCTATACATTACAATATAGCTAGTTGATGGGCATTTTTAGAACTTAGCAGCTAGGAATGCATCAACATGTGGCCAAGTAATTACGGAGCACAATGCACTGCCTAGTTGTCTCTGGGATGCATCCCGCTCATCAGGTACGTGAAGGCCGAAACAAAACGAAACTGCTTGTAACAAATAGGAGCGAAACAAATTTTTTTCAAAATGACGACCCATAGTTGGCGCACAAAACGGTATGTTCCATACCGTTTTGGTACGAAACGATGTGAAAAAGTAGCCTTTTTTTCAACCGTGTTTTTGGCGGTTTTTCCTAGCCATTTATGGCTTTTGTGGGTGCTTGCTTGCATGCATTTTCCATTGAGTAATGACTCCTATAGCCTATATAACCTAATCTAAGTGCTCAAGCTCTCTCTCTCTCTCAAGCGGCAAGCCCTCTCTCAAGCAGCAAGGCCTCTCTCTCTCTCTCAAACTCTCTAAACCTTTGAAGGTATGCCTTCAAGGCATTCCGTGGACGTTAATATGACTTTCTTTCTTTTTTTCTTTCTCCCTCTCTCAAGCTCTCAACTTTCTCTTTCTTTCTCTTTCTCAACTTGGATCTCTTCCTCCCTCTCTCCCTCTCAAGCTCTCAAGCTCTCAACTTGGATCACTTCTTCTCTCTCTCCCTCTCTCAAGCCCTAAACTTTCAAGACTCACGCTCTCAAGACTCAAATTTCAAGCTCTGATGAGTCTGATCATGATGACTGCGCCTCTAGCGAGGGCATTCCTTCCCCTAGAGATTCCTCTGAGGACGACTAGAGAATATTGTTCTCTAGTCTCTACACACTTTTTTGCATTTACTATTGCGGGGAAGTCTCCTATTTATGGCATGGCGCATATGTTTACCATTCATGACTCGTAGTGTTTTTCACTTGTTTCTAGTTTATGACAACTTCTCTCAGCTTTGCATCTCTAAATGTGTACAAATATCTATTTTTCAAGTGTTTTTTAAAGTGGACAGTACCTCTATCCAACTTATTTTTCTGAAATAAAAAGTCCCATATGGGTACCATTTTCGTACCATTTGTTTTGTACCCTTCGTTTTGACCTGACAACTATGACCCACTGGCAACTCAAATACAATACAGCCTCGAGAATCGATAGAATTTGATAAATGCAAGTGGCAAAAGCCACAATTGCAAGTTGGCCAACTGGAAAGTTCAAAAAGCCCATCTCTAGAATGCAGTACAGATCTGGGATTTCACAGTACATGGTCATTGATAAATTTGTGGTGTACAAGGCTGAAGCCATGAGGTTGGTTTGTACAAATAAGAAAAACAAGGCATTCTAGGGCTGTATCAGGTCACGTGTGGGAGGTCTCTGGGTGGTGTGGAGTCTTGCAAGTTGGCCAACTGGAAAGTTCAAAAAACCCATCTTTAGAATGTGGTACAGATTTGGGATTTCACAGTCCATGGTCATTGATAAATTTGCGGTGTACAAGGCTGAATCCATGAGGTTAGTTTGTACAAATAAGAAAAACAAGGCATTCTAGGGCTGTATCAGGCCACGTGTGGGAGCTCTCTGGTGGTGTGGATTCTATGTTCTATGGTTGTGATGTTTAGCTAAGCAAGGAGTATTCCAACCGACTATGTAATGCCATAAAGCAGTGTTTAAGAAGTAAAACACACTTCTTTGTTTTATTTTAGAGGAAAAAAGCTAGGACCTATCTTAAAAGCAACCTTCTATTTGATGCACAGGCCAGTCAGTGATAAAAGCTTCAACTCATGGAGCACCCTTTCCTTTGAAAAAAAGAGACCAATTGCTCAATTACACCTTGACATTAATGGCAGGGCAAGATAGCAATATCGATCCAGAACTCCTTCACACACAGGCATGCTAAATGCTTCAATGCTTTTCTCTGCGTAATTTTTCTGTTGGTTGAAGCTTAATGGTGAGCTGCAGTGTAAAGAACACTTGCAGATTGCTATGCAGAAGGATACTCACTGCATTTGTATTGCAGATTCTAGCCCTGAACGCATGCACCACTTTGGTCTCAGTTGAGCCCAAATTGACAGTTGCGACGAGAGATGTAATACTACAGGTAGTGGTGGGATGGGTTTTCTTTGTGAAATATTGAAACTTTTGTCAGATCAGAAATCCCTTTGTAAGAAAGTATCTATGGAAGCGCATGTGACGATAACCCCATCTATTGTAGAGTAATGTCCATGCACTTGAATGTTGTTTTGATAGGCAACATTGGATTTTTTTGCACTCCCTATTGAGCCTAGGCTAGTGATCGAACCTCTTCTTTCTAAGCTGATTCGATTACTCAGATCAATATTGCTTACAAGGTAGAGTTTATAAATTATAAAACTTCAATGCTCTTTTTGTTGTGAAGGATATTATGTTTTTGCAATGTAAAGGTTTTATATACTGATGCCTGAGCTTTTTGCAATCACATGTGCTTATTTCTATGGTGTGGCTTATAATGATTTTAGTGGAGAAGATGGCAAAAGCAGGGCAGATCAGTTACAATATTTACTGAAAAGCCTTGACCAATATGTATCCTCTTCAGTTGGATACCAGAGATCAAGAGCTTGCTCTGCTGTACTAGATTTGCTTTCAGAGTTTCGGGCCCTTTGTGCTACAGGCACTTGCGCCTTGGGATGCATTGGACCTTGCATGCACCTTCGTTCCTCTACAAATCGATTACAAAGGAGCACAGGAAGTAAGCAAAAGCTTATCTAGCTTACTTGACTGTAGGTTTGCGGCCGTAAGGCTCCAATTGAATCGTGTGGCATGCAAGGTCATTGAATTTAACAAAATGCTCGTAAGAAAATTATACATATTAAGCCGATAGTACATTTTTGTCAATCTTTTGGCAGGTCCAGAAACCACAGGTGTTCTTCTTTTACCTCCTAGAGAGTCATTAAATCTTGGAGAAAGGTTAATGGCATACCTACCTCGCTGTGCGGATATAGTGCCATGGGTACAAAAGTGTTCTGCTCAGGTTGTGCTTTTTCCCTGTAAAAGGCACCTGTCAGTGTCGTGAAAGCTGATTTATAGGCTATAGCAAATTGCATGATTATATTTTCCAAATCATCTGATTCTAGTGAATGTTTACCACAGATAATTGATCTACTTTTCAGCATTGCCTTGCTGTTGCCAAATCCAGTGGGTTCAATAACTGGTGGAGATAAACAATCTTCGTATGCTGCTCTATCGAAACTAGAGGAGCTCATTGCAATCTCAAAATGGGTACTTTTTCTTGTACTATTTGATGTACACTTGTGCATCTTTTGTGGTAAGAAACTGACTTGCTATCTCACAGGAGCCAGAAAATCTCAGCCATGACACATTTTTTCAAATTGTGGAATATGTGGGCAACCTTTTGACATCACAAGAGGTAGTTGAGCTGTGTGGGGCCAATCTAATTAAATGCTATTTTTTTTCTGATTTCTGTATAGCAGCCAGTTATTTACATAGGGATGTTACTCTTTGCAGCTGGTAGTTGCACTACGTGGTTGTGTGGCAGCCATCTGCGATAAAACACATTCATCTGCAAAAGCCACTGTTGGGGCTGTGGCAAAGCTTATCCAAAGCAGGGGCCGAGACTTGCATGAAGGAGATATTGAAAGGTAATTTTTCATAAGTTTTGTCAATACTATGAAAGTTGTGCACATGCCCTGGTTATAGCGTTTCTTTTTGGTCTTTGTCTACTCTTTTGAGTAAAGAAAACTTCTTCTTGTAGCAGAGGGTACAATTCCACGAGAACCTAAAGAATTTTAAAATAGGCCAACTTAAAGGCTAGCTGTAGTTTGTCGACAGGGCCACAATGCTAGAGATTGTCCTAGATTGAGAGGCCATGCTAGGAGGCGGCGTGGTCCTACCCATCAGATGCCTTCTGCAGTTGCCCCTATGCCACAACAGACCACACAGCGTTGGTTTGTGGTTAGAGATGGCAGGCGCCCTCGGACTCCCGTACCTGCCCCTTGACCCGCACTCTTAGTGGAGCATCCCAACCCTTATGCAGCTCTTGCTTCACAGGATGTTGATCCTTCTTTGGAGGATGAGGCTCTGTAGGCACATGATTTAGATCCCTCAGAGGAGGATGTTGCATTACAGTTATAGGATGATTGCACTCCTGAGGATAGGATGATTGCACTCCTGAGGATGATGTCGTGTAGTTACGTTGTCATGGTACCTCCATTTTTGCGGACCAGCCCTAGGTTTTCCCCGGAGTGGGAACGAGAGGTAAGGTTTACATTATCAGATTTTCCCTCCCTTACCTATGCGAGACGTACCTCCGTCTCTAAAGAGGGTCCTTCGTCGACGATGAGATCTGGTCGTTTCTACTCTGAGTCGTTATGAGGATTGTCTCATAAAACATTCAGTGTCTTGGGGGCTTTTTTTTCGCGTCGGCAGAAACAAATAGTCAAAACTCAACTTAATTGTGTAGGTAGGTGGACCTATGGATGTATTGCTCTTACAAGAGCATAAACTGGATGCTAGCCAATGTGGGAGATCAGGCAACCTTCTCTCAAGACACCTTTTGGTCACGAGCTATTGGTACCAAAGGTGGTGTCTGTATCTTTGTTTCAGCTTTGGTCTTGCCTTCCATCATTAGACATGGTGTCATTTTGCGTGCGAGAGCATAGTGGATCCTTCTTATGTAGGGTACCACGTGCATTGGTATTCTAAACCTCTATGCTCCTAACCGTAGAGGTGAGAGGATTGTCTTTTGGAAATCTCTCACCACGTTGATGCCTTTTGCTGACCATTGGATTATTGGTGGGGATTTTAACATGGTTGAGATGCTAATGGATAAAAGAGGTGGACATGAGGGCTTGGTGCATCCTCTTGAAAGAGCGTCTTGGGAGAGGTTTATACTCTCCATTCTCGGTAGGATTGTTGGCATGAGGATGACATTTTGAGGAGTCCATCCACTCTTCTTTATTCATGGTCTAACAGGAGAAGGGATGCATGATGTATTTATTGCACGGTTAGACCGGATTTATGTGGATGATTGGGTGCTCGACAGAGGGGGGCATACTTTTATTTATTACTGTAGGCACCTCTAAATCAGATCATTGCCCAGTGGTTTTATGCATTAGAGATCTGAGTCGCCATGGATCAGCACCCATGTACGCATCCTTGATCATTTGTTTTCAGATGCAGAGATATCACGTCGTATGCTTGATATTTTGAGATCTCATGATTTCTCATGGGCCTCGCAAAGCCTGGTCTCTGCTCTCTGTGATATTAGTGACTTTTGTCACACATGTGTCCTTTCTAAGAGGCAAAAGGCCTTGGATTTAGAAAGGGAAATGAGACGTAGACTGACTGCCTTACAGAAAGAGCATGAGAAACATCCTCATGCTCAAAGGGTTGCAGATTCTTTATGTACTGTTAGGGTAGGACTCTCTTGAGCAGCGTGTGGAGTATTGTTACCATGCCCATGAATCCTTTTGGACCCAAATGGGTGGCAGATGCAACAAACATTTCTTTGCTTCTCACGGCCCATCTCATGCTAGAGATAGTGTTGGGCAGTTGCAGGATTCACATGGCACTCTTCATTCAGATCCTCTTATGGTTAGACAGATTGCCACTAATTTCTATCGTTAGCTTCATAGTGCCGAGGTGCACTCTGATTTGAGACACACGGCACAGAGGAAGGTTTGGAAGGCATTGTCACATTTGATCATTAAGGAGATGTGTGCCATTCTAGATGCCCCTTTTTCTGTGCAGGAGTTCCGTTGTGCTCTTCATGCCTTACCTCATGGTAAGTGTCCAGGGGAGGATGGCCTCTCCCCTAATTTTTTCATTACTTTTTGGATGAGATTGGGGTTGAGATCACATCGGCTCTCTAGGAGATGTGGGACACAGATTCTATGCCTTAGTCTCTCACTGAGGGGCTTATATATCTTATCCCTAAGAGTGGGGATAAGACATTGATTGGCCAGTGGAGACCTATGACCTTACTTGGGACTGCATATAAGATTCTTGCTAAGGCAGTGAGCATTAGATTGCAGCCAATTTTGCAGGATGTCATTCATGATACTCAAAATGGATTCTTACACGGAAGGAGCATCGTTAATAACATTTTCTCGTTTTGGGAGGCCGTGGAATGAGCCAAAGCGAGTAATCAGCCCTTAGCCATTCTGCTCTTGGATTTTGAGAAGGCCTATGATAGTCTGGATTGGGACTTCCTTGAGGGTACTCTTAGCCATATGGGTTTCTCTCAGAGATGGATCGAGTGAGTTTCATGCATGTATCACGATGCCTACAGTAGTGTGCTTGCTTGTGGTGATAGAGGAGAGCGGTTTCAGATTCTCGCTCAATACGCACGGCAGGATTGCCCTTTAGCCCCATTATTGTATATCATAGTTGCAGATGCCATGAGCATCTTCCTCCGCTCCACTGCTGGTATTTTTTGATTGAGGTTTCCTCTTCATAGTCAAGAGGAGCTGGTTGACTCTGAGAGTTAGATGACACAGCCATTTTCTTGGAGGCCTCACACATATGCTTATGTTCCTTCCAGGTAGCACCGGAAGAGTTTTGTTTGGCAGTAGGGGCACTCATTAATTGGCACAAATCTGTTGGTTTTTGGATTAGTGACTCATCGAGAGTTCCTTGGGGTGCAGAGCTTGGTTTTACTTGGATCAACAGAGTATGCACTGCTAGATATTTGGGATGCCAGGTTGGGGTTGATATTTCTCCTGCGCAATAGTTTTCTTTGGTACTTGTGAGTATCGAGAAGAAGCTTTTTGATTGGAGCTCCAAGAGATTAGATTTAGCCTCCAAAGCTTTGGTGGCTAATCAGGTATTGCTTGCCTCGGCTTGGTTTACTGCCTCTTGTTGGTGCTAGAGGCTATGTGAAAATTAAGGTTTCATGCAAAGAGAGAGAAGTGCAGTTTTTGTGGTTTAATACCCAAATTTCAATCGGTAATTACTCATCACTCGGGTATTGGTTTCTAAAATTGATCATATTGTTAGGAAGCTCTTTATATGCTCTTTCCACTCATATAACAAATTTCCTAATCCTTTATTTCATTGATGATTAGAATTTCTCCCAAAGTTGTTAACTTTTAGGCGAATTTTGACAGTTTTATAGTCTTGTAATAAAATGCTCACAACTTTTTGCTCGGTTGCCCATTTTCGAAAGTTTTTATATAGGCATGAAGCTCTCTTCAAGCTCTACGTAGCTATGTAATCCTCTTTTGTACAGTCAATATGGATTTGAAACTGTAATTCTCTGTGTATCTCTGTTTTTATAGACTTTTGGCCATTATGTCTTCTTAATAATGATTAATTCCTCTTAATCTCTTATCAAAAAGTAAATTCCATGTATCTTATACTCTTATAAGTGATTGCTATATTCTTTTACTTTAAGATGTTCCGTTCGAATTGGGATGTAATCCTCTTTTATACAGTCTATATGGATTTAAAACTGCAATTCTCTGTGTATCTCTATTATTATAGACTTTTGGCCATTATTTCTTCTTAATAATGATTAATTCCTCTTAATCTCTTATCAAAAAGCAAATCCCATGTATCTTATACTCTTGTAAGTGATTTCTATATTCTTTTACTTTAAGATGTTCCGTCCAAATCGCCCAATTCGAACGGATGAACCTTACCAACATTCCCCGTATGTTTCCGTTCACATAATCCTGAGTCGGAAGATTTTCTTCCAACAAAGAATTGTCCTCTTGTTTGGAGCTGTAAGATTGGCAGAAATTCTTGCTTCTCCCAAGCTTTTCCTCTTTCCTTCCATGAATTATGATCTCAGCTTTGATGTGCTTATCTTTATCTTAAACTAGGCAGAGAAAGGGAGGTGAGGAGACTGTGAGGTTTCGTACAAGTGTGTTTTGATTCTAAGAAGTGACCGAAGTCAAAACTCCAACCTTGTGTCACATCTTTTGGTGGAGTTGACGGGCAGGTTTTACTTAGAATTACTCATCTTTTGGCATGGTTGTCACGGTACGAAAATACGATACCCTACGATACGATACCGTACGAGAATTTTTGGTACGATATGAAATTTTCGGATACCGTACGATAAAATACGGTTTTTATTTTTTACACTTACAAGCTATGGAGCTTCAAGCTTGAATGTGAGGGAAGGTTGGGAGGGGAGGAGTCTACAGTGCTTGAGAAACCAATACATGGATATGTGTCTCTCCCGATTGTCTCCAAAAAAGAACCTGGATGGGTAATGCAATACCAAAGGTCTCCCAGTGTAGCGTTTATGATTAATGGACCGTCCTTGCACAAATACGAGGAGTGCATCTAGGGTAATAAGTTTAGGGACTCCTCTCTAGATCAAAATGGCCATGTCCAAATGTTCTCCCTCGTGCATAACTTGAGAATCTAATTGTCTAGCCTACCTATACCAGGGATCCCGAAGTGATATAGCAAGATTCTCTCATCCTACCAATCAAGTGTACACTACCAGTCTACCTCGCCAGATTTTTTAGGTCTCTCCACAACCCCATATGGAATACTGAGTGGACACGAAAGTTGCGAAGTATTGCGAGCATTTGGGATCTTTGGAAAAAAAAACCAACTCGTACCGTACGATACCGTACGAATTCGTACGGTATCGTACCGTACGACTCGTACGTACGAACCTGTTCGTACGCGTACGAGAAACAACTATGTCTTTTGGTGCAAGATGTTCAACATTCTGGTGTTCCAAGGATCGGAAAGAGAAGACCCGGGGAGTTATCTCCGAGAGTTTAACCGAGCATGCCGCTTGACGGGTTAGTCTATGAAAGAGAGGGTAGAAATACTTCCAGATTTCTTGGAGGGTGTGGCCTTAGCTTGGCATGAGGCTTTGCGAGAGGAGTCTAAGAATGATTGGGAAAGGTTGACCAAAGCAATGAAGGAGAGATTTGGGACAATGGAGTCACCAAATGCTTTACTATTGCAATTGGATCAGATTTTCCAAAAGGAAGGAGAGTCAGTTTCTGCCTTTTCAGTGAGGAATGAAGCCTTATTCATCAACTATCATCAAGCTGCTTTACATGTTGTTGCTTCTTCTTTTTCACCTTCTATGGGAGATTTAAAGAGTTCTTTAGCAATGGAGCACCTTAAGATGAGCAAGTTTATCATGGCTCTGGATCCCCGCTTGCATGGAAAAGTTCTTAGCAAAGATCCCACTAATTTTAAAGAGGCTCTTCGTGTTGATTTGAAGAAGGAGGCCACTCTTCATATTAAGTCCACATTCCAATCTTCTCCGAGTGTGCCGACCCTACCACGAGTAGAGATAGCCTCAACATCTCAGGTACAAGCTCCATCCTTGGATCATAACATTGCACAACTTATGGCAGAATTTACTGATTTGAAGTTATACTTAGTCAACGCAAGGCCACCTAGGGTTCCACGAGTTGAGGATAAACCTAGGGATAGAAGTAGTATCACATGCTATGAATGTCAAGAGAAGGAGCACTATCGCACTGAGTGTCCAAAATTGAGGAAAAGAGAGGATAAAAGTTTAGCACTTTTAGAGGAAACATACTCAGAAGAAGAAGAGGAAACATTGATGCCGTTAATGGCAAAAAGGGGTCGTAAAACTAGGAGCCAAGAAGAAGAAGATCAAGAAGATAAATCTGAAGAAGAGGAGAAAAATAAGAAGAAGAAGAAGTTGTCTAGGAGAAAAATTGGACAATCTGACTTTCCTCTTGGACAAGGATCTCTTAGTTATGACCTCTTAACAGATCTCAGGGAGAAAACGGCACAAATCACATCTGGGCGGCTTTTGACACTCTCCAAAGCTCAGAAAGGAATGGGGTAAGCTGGCTAGCACAAGGGAATCTAAGAAAAAGAAGAGGGATAATGAGACTCATGTGGCTCAAAAGGTGGATATTGATGTAGGAGATGATGTACGTGTGATTGATGTCATAATTGAGGGGCAAACAATTTCTAATGTATACATTGATGGAGGTGCGTCAATCAATGTCATGAGTGAAAAAACAATGAAAGATGCTGATTTAAAGTTGTCTTCTACTAACTCTTCCTATCGCATCAAACTTTGTGATAATACTAGGGTGAAAGCCTTAGGAATTGTCAGGAATTTGGGAGTGGATGTATGTGATATTTCTGTGGCTACAACTTTCCAGGTCATTGCTACAAAGCCTGATGCTAGGGCTTACCCATTGATATTGGGTAGGCCATGGCTTTGCCAAGTGAAGACAATTCAAAAGTGAGAGACAGGTGATCTTATTCTACAAGCTGAGAATAAGAAGGTCGACTATAACATCAAGAGTCGTCGCAAGAAAGTAGTGAGAGGTGAACCTTCAACTTTCGAAAGTTCAGAAGAGGAGACAAGTGGTAGCTCCGAGGATTCCATCTCAGAAGGGAAGGTGGAGGGAGTTGCATTTGGTCTTTCCCTGGGAAGGGATCGAGGAGATGCTGAAGACAATGGAGCCTTGGAAGGAGAAGCTTCTTCAATCATGTTCAAGAAAGGAGATGTGGACCTCACTAGTCTTCACCAACAGAATGAACTTCTTCTTGATGAGTCCATAGCAGGTATTGAAAGGGAGAATTACTTAAAAATGTTGGATGGATTTCCTAACCTTTTTGCAAATAGCTACTCACAAGTACGCCAAGTTACCCTCGAATGTACCAGCAACTTTTCAACGCTTCATGAGTCAAGTATTTGCACCTTACTTGGGAAAGTTTATAAGGGTCTTTTTGGATGATTTTTGCATTTATTCAAGCCGCATGGATCAATTGGAAAAGTTGAGGTTGGCCTTGCAAAGTATTGATGATGCAAAAGGGTATCTTAATCTTGGAAAATACCGCTTGGCAGGAAGGAAGGTGGTTCTCTTGGGACATGTTATCTCAGAAGAAGCAGATGGATCCTGAGAAGGTGCAGGCAAATGTGGGGCCACTTCCTCGTTCCGCACAAGGGAAGTATTACATATGGGTGGCCACAGACTATGCAACAAGGTGGGCAGAAGCAAAGACCATGGTCAATAATAAAGCAGTGGCTGTGGCATCCTTTCTCAGGGAATACATATGTGCCCGATTTGGGTATCCATTAGAAATCCTTACGGATGGAGAGAGGTTTTTCAGGAATGACTTGATTGAAGCTTTGGTGCAGAAATTAAAAATAAAGCATGCTATGTCAACTCCCTATTATCCCCAATGTAATGGTTTAGTAGAAAAAACTAATGGACTGCTTTGTGGATCTTTGTCTAAGCTAGTGGATACTATGAAGAGAAAGTGGGATGTGCATTTGCCAGAAGTCCTATGGGTCTATAGGACAACTCACAAACTCTCTCTTGGTTTCACACCTTTTCAGTTAGTTTATGAAATGGAGGCTATTTTGCCAATAGAATTGGAAATCACAAGCCTTCGCACATCTTTTGCACGCTTGAATAATGAAGAAGAAATACATGTCCAACGCCTAGTACAACTGGAGACCTTGGATGAGAGGTGACTTCAGCCACTTCAAAATTTGGAGGCTACAGAACAACGGCGCAAGGCAAGGTATGACACTTTGACGAAGAAGAAGAAGAAGCCAGAACTCAAGCGAGAAAGCTTAGTAATGAGGTATGATGGCCGTGTGGAGAAACGGCTAGATAAGAAGCTTCTTCGACGTTGGGAAGGCCCCTTCAGGATAAAGCAAAAGTTCAACACCTATCTTCTAGAGGATGCAAGTAGCCAGGAGGTTCTCGGACGTGCCAATGAGTACCGGCTAAAGATATTTTACCCTCAAGCATCATGGCCAGCAGACCCCCAAGACAAGCATGGAGGATCTGTTGGGGGGGGGGAGGGTGGGAAGATGTGACATGAAAAATTGATATCTTTCATTTTTAATTTTGTACATATTTTGATGGTTTCTCAATGGTAATAAGATGGAAGCTTGTCCAAGAAGATTGCGGCGCCCAGAATGGAATAACGGCGTGGTGATGCGGCGGCTTGGCGGCTACCCTGATAACAGCATTCTATCTTCAAATATAGTGATTTTACTTGACTTAGGGTGCACACGTTGTAAATGCCACAAGTATGCTTGATAAATACTTTGGTATGGTAGATAGACTAGTGATGTGGAAAATAAAAGTGGGCCTTCATGCTCACATGGATTTTAATCGTATTATTAATATAGTATTCACCATAAGGCTATAGCCTATAAGTTGGGGAGTGTGGAAGGCATGTGGAGGAGTGTGTGTAGGTGCATAATTGGAAAAGATTCTTGTAGAATGCCTACATGGAAGAGGAGAATTCCGCCATGTGTAAGTGGAATCTCCACCTACATGCCACTTAGACTTGGCTATTATCTCATCACACTTTCAAAGTCAAAAAGTCTTCAATTTAATAATCAATAGAAGACTTAGCCTAAGAGGACAATTGATGGTGACATCTACCCTTATGTCACTACCCTGATAACAGCATTCTATCTTCAAATATAGTGATTTTACTTGACTTAGAGTGCACACGTTGTAAATGCCACAAGTATGCTTGATAAATACTTTGGTATGGTAGATAGGCTAGTGATGTGGAAAATAAAAGTGGGCCTTCATGCTCACATGGATTTTAATTGTATTATTAATATAGTTTTCACCATAAGGCTATAAGTTGGGGAGTGTGGAAGGCATGTGGAGGAGTGTGTGTAGGTGCATAATTGGAAAAGATTCTTGTAGAATGCCTACATGGAAGAGGAGAATTCCGCCATGTGTAAGTGGAATCTCCACCTACATGCCACTTAGACTTGGCTATTATCTCATCACACTTTCAAAGTCAAAAAGTCTTCAATTTAATAATCAATAGAAGACTTAGCCTAAGAGGATAATTGATGGTGACATCTACCCTTATGTCACTGAAGGGTTGAAGATTTCTATGTTGTAATTTGTAACAATGGAAGAGAGGGTGATTCTCCACCTATAAAAGGAGCCCTCCTCACCCTTTCAAATGAAGGAATGAAGCCTCCTCAATTGAGCATTTTGTGTCATTGCCATTCTCTGATCTTCAAACCCTTATTCAAACACTCTCTTTACATGTGAATGTCTCATTTAGCATTAGCTTCTCATGCTTAACCCAATTTTGGACCTCTTTGATGATTCATGATAAGTGGGATAAGGAGTTATTATCTTGGTGGGCCTGTGACTTCTCAAGGTAGCCCTTGCCTTATTGCCGCCCTCCTTTGGAGGTACCAATGGTTTTAGCGGTAATGAGCATGTGGAAAGACTTTGGGGACCATAGGTAAATCTTTACGATTGTCCGCTGAGCAATGTTAATCGTTACTCTCTAGCTTGAATCACGAAGGAGATGAAAGGCAAGAGGCTATGTGAAAATTGAGGTTTCATGTAAAGAGAGAGAAGTGCAGTTTTTGTGGTCTAATACCCAAATTTCAACCGGTAATTACTCATCACTCGAGTATTGGTTTCTAAAATTGATCATATGGCTAGGAAACTCTTTATATGCTTTTTCCACTCATGTAACTAATTTCTTAATCCTTTACTTTATTGATGATCAGAATTTCTCTCAAAGTTGCTAACTTTTAGGCGAATTTGGACAGTTTTATAGTCTTGTAGTAAAATGCTCATAACTTTTCGCTCGGTTTGCCCGTTTTTGAAAGTTTTTATATAGGTGCGAAGCTCTCTTCAAGCTCTACGTACCTATGTAATCTTCTTTTGTACAGTCTATATGGATTAAAATCTGCAATTCTCTCTGTATCTCTGTTTTTATAGACTTTTGGCCATTATTTCTTCTTAATAATGATTAATTCCTCTTAATCTCTTATCAAAAAGCAAATCCCATGTATCTTATCCTCTTGTAAGTGATTGCTATATTCTTTTACTTTAAGATGTTCCGTTCAAATCGCCCAATTTGAACGGATGAACCTTACCAACATTCCCCGTATGTTTCCGTTTACATAATCCTGAGTCGGAAGATTTTCTTCCAACGAAGAATTGCCCTCTTGTTGGAGTTGCAAGACTGGCAGAAATTTTTGCTTCTCCTAAGCCTTTCCTCTTTCCTTCTATGAATTATAATCTCACCTTTGATGTGTTTATTTTTATCTTAACCTAGGGAGAGAAAGGGAGGTGAGGAGGCTGTGAGGTTTCATACAAGTGTGCTTTGATTCTAAGAAGTGACCGAAGTCGAAACTCCAATTTTGTGTCACAGTACCATGACAATGCAAATGTGCAACATCATCCTCAAGAGTGCAATCATCCTGTAACTGTAATGTAAGATCCTCCTGTGTGAGGGATCCGGATCATGTGCTTGCAAGGCCTCATCCTCCAAAAAAGGATCAACAGCGTGTGAGGCAAGAGCTGCATTATGGTTAGGGTGCTCCACAGGGGGTGTGGGTGAAGGGGCAGGTACGGGGATCCGAGGGTGCCTGCCATCCCTAACCACAACCCAACGGTGTGTCGTCTGCTGTGGCAAAGGAGCAGCTGGAGTCTCGGCATCTACAGAAGGCCTCTGATGGGTAGAACGACGCTGCCTCCTAGCATGGCCCGTCGATCTGGGACAATCTCTAGCAATGTGACCCTGTCGATGACAAATTCGACACTGGTTAGGTCTGCCTGCAATCTCCATCCTCTGGCGGAAATGAGATCCGTCAAGTCTCTGAACCATAACATGATTATCAGTAATCGATGGATCAGGAACAAGCACAAGGACCCGGGGTACACCATCAAGAGTGGCGGTAACGGCCACGGAAGCTGAGGCGGGAGAGCTCGAGAGGATTGGTACCTCTAAAACCTGGCCAAAGGATGCCCCTATGGAAGCTAAAAGCTTCCAATAGGACCGAGGAAGAGTAGGGAACCGTAGTGACACTGGGGTTAGGCGCTGATCCTCCACCACTAGATCAAAGCCCACCTGGTACTGAAAGAAGAAAATCTTCCTAGGACCAAGACGAAAGGGGCTGCTAGCCAAAGCCTGAGAAGTAGCTTCTGAAGAATGAAAGTCCACCTGGAAGAAGCTTGACCAAGTAAACGAGTATCTTGAAAGTGCACAATCAGCTCTGAAGGGAGAGCTGCTAGAAGCCATTCACGGGCCTGTGAACGAGAGGGGTGGGAACCATAAACTCTCGCAACAAGGGTAGTTTAGACCTCAAGGTCAATGTCATGCTGAAGAGAGGTGAGCTCGTCCTTTGAAAAATTGATGATTTTCCCGGCCAGTGGGGGTGATGAGAGATTGGCTGCGGCAGAAAAAGCCATAAGACCAATCAAGAAAAGTGGGCGGCCGACTTGAATCCAGATAAAATAGCTGCTGGGAAAACGGGAGCAGAGGAAGGGGGGCAAAGGCGGGGAGCAGCTGGGGAAGCAAGGGCAAAGGGGCAGGCGGGGGCAGCAGAGGGGCAGGCGGGTACTGAAGAAGGCAGGGGGCGGGTAGCAAAGGGGGAGGTGGGGCAGTAAAAGGGGGATTGGCGGGGGTAGCAGGCGAAGGCAGGCGGGGGGCAACAGAGGGGCTGACGGGGGCAGTTGAAGGGCAGGCGGGGCAGCAAAAGGGGGGCTGGCGGGGGCAGCAAAAGGGATAGGCGAGAGCAGGCGGGGGGGCAGCAGAGGAGCTAGCGGGGGCAGCTGAAGGGCAGGCGGGGACTGAAAGGGTAGCGAAGGGCAGAAGTTGGGCAGGCGAAGGGGGGTTGCGAAGGTAGCAGTTGGGCAGGCGAAGGTAGCAGGCGGGAGCAGCAAAGAAGTAGGCGGAATCAACAGAGGGCAGGCGGGGGCAGCAGCGCCGGTTCACGTCACTTCTGCAGCGCAGGTCTCCAATTTTCCCTCGTGGACCTGCTTTGCAAGTCCACGCTTCATTAAAGTACGGCCGGACAACGTATAAGTGAGTTTGGGCATCCACACTTTATCAAAGACTGGGTGGACATGTTATAAGTGAGTTTGGGCACTTATTGGATGGCAGCCCAACCAAATTCTCATAAATCAGGCACACTTTTAAATAAAAGAGTGTGGATAGCTTATTGGGCACCCTCTTCACTTATGGGAAAGGTGTGGCTCTTGTTGAGGTGGCTCAGTATGGAAAGGCGTATCCTCTCCCTAGCATGGGAAAAGGGAAGGACAAAGCCGGTTTTAGCATGCAAGGGACTTTAAGGATGCCAAAGAGCTCCGAAAGCTGAAAATGAATAGGAGAAGAAGCCTTGGAACAAGAGGAGCACTTATGGGTTATCTCAACAGCACAGGGCACAATACATGCCAGAGGGAAAATGCTTTAAATGTGGTAGTAAAGATTACATATCGTGTCAACGTACAAGAAAAGACAAGAAAGCAGATGAGCCTAAAGTATGGTACCCGATGTGCAAGGCAATATAGGACATGGAAGCAAGGATAGAGTGGTATGCAAAGCATGGGGGCAACCTAAAGATCAGCCCGCCTTATTCATGTTTGATGATTGCTCTATGGACAACTTCATCTTTAGTATCTACCCAAATGGCTGTCGCTTTGGGGATTAAAGTGAGAGACGTGGGACCTGAAATGTATGCATGTTCAACTTTTGTTGAGAAGGATGCGAAGGTCACTCCTCTCATTGGAATGCTACAAATTCACATCTAGGGTTACCTCGACCGTGAGAACTTCCTTATTGCACCTCTTAATGGATCTGATGTATTGCTTGGTAAACCATGGCATGCTCGTCTTGAACCCCACAAGAATTACAAGGCAAACAAACTCTCTTTTATGTACAAAGGCTGAGAGCATTTTGTAGATGTAGGCGAATCGGGTGATACTATCCCCGTTGTATCTCATATACAAGTCAATAAAGCAACGAAAAAGTGTGTTTCTTCGTACTTGTTTTTTGTACGTGATGATGTGGAACATAGCAATGTGCATGTAGATTCTCTTACTCGTGATAGGCTGAATTTTCTGAGTGAGTATAGAGATTGTTTTGCCAATGCATTGCCGAGTGGAATGCCTTCTTTACGGCTAGAGGATCACCGTGGTACTAGGTAGTTCACCTCCTAATAGGCCGGCATAACGTGTGAGTGCTTGCCAACAAGAGGAGATTATGAAGCAAGTTGGTGAACTCTTAGAGAAGGTTTTAGTATGACCAAGTTCTTTGCCATTTTGTTCACCCGTTCTTCTTGTGGAGAAGAAGGATAGTACATTTCACATGTGCATGGATTACAGGGCACTTAATAAGATAACCATCAAGAACTGGTTTCCTATCCCGAGAATTGATGATATCTTGTACAAATTGGATGATTCGTCATGTTTTAGTCGCATTGTGTGTTTCCTCAATTCATCAAAGACTTTTTTTAAGTGCATCTTACGCTATTCCTCATTCTTCGAAAACACCAAAATGTCATTGAAAAAAATACCTATAAATGATCTATGATTTCTGAGAATTCGGTCCATCATTCGGTTGAAAGTAGCCAAAGCATTTGTGAGACCGAATGGCATAACCAAATAAATACTCAGAGCACCCAAAAGATGTGCGAAAGGATGTCTTGTGTACATCTTGAGACATCACTCTCACTGGATGGCAACCACTCTTGAGATAGCTTATGATTAATGGCAAAAAGAGTGATTTTTTTCTTCGGAGATTCACTATATTTGACACATATTGTCCAAAATATGGATCTTGCAAAGATCGAAGTCATTAAGGTTTGGTTTGAACTTAAATCCATACAGGAGGATCATATTACAGGAGGTTCACATCTCATTTTGCAATGATTGCCTCCCCATTGCATGAACTTACCAAGAAAAGTGCTATGTTTAAATGGTCAAAATCTGAAATTGATGCTTTTCTTAAGCTGAGAAGTGCCATTACATCGGGACTAGTTTTGATAATTCTTGATTTACAAAAGCCATTCAATGTTGAATGTGATGCATGTGGCAGTTGCATAGGAGCTGTCCTAAATCAAGAAGGACATGTCGTTGCATATGATAGCAGAAAATTGCATGATGCGGAGCTTTCTCTTGGCATCTATGAGAAAGAGCTATTAGCTGTAATTCATGCTCTTACATTATGAAAACACTACTTATTGGGAGCTGAATTGACAGTCAAGACCGATCACCAAAGTTTGCGGTATTTTCTAACGCAAACCAAGCTTTCAAAGAAGCATATGAGGATGGCCAATTTCCTCTCTATGTTTCATTTTAAGATTTTGCACACCCCTAGCGAAAAGAATGCAGTTGCAAATGCGCTATCAAGAAAACCATATGTTGCTGCAATTTCAGTCGTCTCACATCAGGACTTATCTAAAGATTGGGATGTTAGACATGTAATGATTTGGATTCCAAATTTACAGATATATGGGCTGATTTGTTGGCTGGTCATGCATGTGCCTCGTGAGTCGTATGTAATGAATGCACATGCCTCGTATGTAGTGAAAGATTGCTATCTTATCAAAGATAACTGCCTATGTGTAGAGGAATTTTGCCTACCACTCAAATGATTGAGAGATATTTCTATTGGCCAAGGATGAGAAGAGACCGAGAGTTGTGAAGTTTTCGTTCGAGTTGCGGCCAGTTGATATTGTGCTAATTCTTTCTATCTTTAGCGGTGCATTTGCCCTATCAACTACTTATTTGCTGCACTAATTCTTTCTATTTGCTACTTCCCTTAGTGCTAGGCTTCATTATGGCTGAGTCTGCCCTGCATCTCTAGAGGTTTGACAGAAACTCAGTACGAAGGGCTTTGTGTGAATATATGCTCTCATGTGTGTGTGTGTGTGTGTGTGTGTGTGTGTGTGTGTGCCAGGTTGGGCTGGCTAGTCTGGCTCTGCTGGACCTGGCGGGCACCTGCCTGTGTGGCTTAGGAGAGGGATGGGTCTAACCTCTGGTCTCCTCTGCTCCAACTGAGGGGTCTCCTCTACTCCAACCAAGTACCGGGAAGGGGGGGGAGGGAGAGAGGGGGCTGGTAGTAGGTGAAGAGGGGGAAGGTTGGGGGCATCCATGCAACAATAAATGGGACCTTCTGGGGGTGCGTGGAGCCACCTCGCCCCTAGAATCCTTAGTTTGTGCTAAATGCTCATGATGGTTACCAGTAGGTACCGTTGCCTCAAGCGTCCCACCTGCCTGACTCTTTGGCTATTGACGCCCTTGCACAGGAGGGCAGTTCCGCTGACAAGGTCGTGAGACTGGCTGCCAACGGTCTGCGTCCTTGCTGTGGTGAGTACACGGGCTGCCAGGTCGGGCTAGCCAATCTGCTGGCTGTTGAGCTTAGGAGAGGGATGGATCTGACATACGGTCTCCTCTGCTCCAGCTGAAGGGTCTCGGGGAAGGTCCGGTGGAGGATCTGAGGGGCATCCTCTGCGGGTCAAGCGCGGCCTACCAAGCGGGCACCTATGCCCATCTTTGATCAGGAGAGGGATGGGTCTCACCTCCGGTCTCCTCTGCTCCAACCGAGGCATCTCGGGGTGGGTTTGGGGGAGGGGCGTGCCCTGTGTGTATGATGACGAGGATAGGCTCTGGCCTTGTGCCCCACTTGCCTGCATATCCGAGGAGACCTGAATACTGCACTCGCTGCAGAATCAGCCCCTTCTGGAGCCTGGGGAGTGCAATGAGCTGAGGAAGAGCCTCCGGTGAGGCTATGCATACACAAATGGATGGATCCCTGCTACCCTAGCTACAACAAAAGAGGCTTTCTTGGGGGATTCCAAACCCTAGCCAATTGATCGACCAATCAACTGAATGAGTGGGATATACTCCTTTCAGAGGCATGGGAATCAGACTGGGACAGGGAAGTGAGATAATCATGCAAGGGGGTCGGATAAAGGGGCTCGAGCTGTGATGCCATCGAGCAAAGAATGCCTAAGCACTCAATGGGGCTTTGCTGTAGCACGCGGTCAGCCACTGCAGGAGAAGCAAAGTCCACCTGTGAGTAGCCGTGCCCAAGAAAATGAATTTTGGAAATTTTTCGAGGCTTGCCACTGTGGGTTGCCTGGAGCAAATCTGGAATCTGACCGCATGCTGGGCGGCTCCCAACAATGGCCACAAGGGAGGAGACTGTTGATGCCAAGAGAGGGAGGTCCACTTTGGAGAATAAGCAAGGGGCAGCGGCCTTGGTCGGGGATGACAGAGTGGCTGCCATGGAGTTCTCCTGAGGGGGTGAAGAAGACCAGAGTAAGTTGACACTCCCCAAAAGAACAGCAACTCAAACACTGGAACCTGAAGAGGAAGGGGTGGGAGAGGATAGGGCACAGGAGCAAGGCAGTGAGGGACGGAGAAAGGGTGGAGAGGCGAAGGCTGGGGGAGCGGGGCACAGGCAGAAGGGCAACGGGGAGAAGAAGCAGAGAGGGGCAACAGAGGGTCTCTGAGGAGAAGGCGGCAGGGACACAAAGGAGGGCAGACGGGCGGGAAGATGGGGGCTGGGCTGGGGCTCAGGAGAAGATTGGCAGGAGGTGGAAGGGCAGGTGAACGAGGGTGTGGGGAGCAAGGGGGGAGCTCCATTTCTCGAATTTCCTAAGAAAAAATTTACTCAATCCTGTCAATTTAACAGATTTAAAACCACAATCTGTGGCAATAACAGTTTTCAAAAGGGTTCAGTTGCTTTTAGTCATATTAACTGCATGCAAGTGACTGTCAATTGAGCAACTCTTTAAACAACGAGTTTTTCTGTTTGGAAGACACGTGAGTATGGTGGGGAGGTTTTTTTCTCAATTTTACAGTGAGCTGCTCTCTTCAACACCAATGCATTAATTTTTACTTTTCGCTTGCCAGAATTACTCATTCATTGCTTGCTGCTGCTAGCATGGTTGGAGACAATGTTATAAGATCTGAGGCACTTAATGCAGTATGTTTCTCCCCTTTCAATGCCCCTTACCAAGATCTTGAATTTTAGTTCTTTCTCGAACTTTCTTGGTTGCAATCATGAAATAGATACTATGCCCAATTCGCTACTTACCAAACATGTGTGTTCTACTAGGTTTGTTCTCTTGCTGAGCATACACAAGAGAAGCTGGTATTTGAAGAGCTTTTAGCTGCTGCCGAAAGGGATATCACGACAAAGGACGTGAGCAGGCTCAGAGGCTGGCCAGTCCAGGATGCTTTTCTTGTGAGTGCAAACTAAGTGCCATATTTGTGTGAACCAGGCAGAGAACGGCTTCAATTGAATCTGTCTCTGGTACAGGCCTTAGCTCAGCACGAACTTCTTTCTGTGCCCTTTTTGGACTATGTTGTGGCAATACTCAATCAGTCACCAGTGTTCAAAGATGAGGGCGAAAGGACTGATGGTAGTGATCATTCCTCGCATACACATCATCTCAATCAGTTGCCTCAAGCAGCTCTTGTTGCCATTGCCACTTTTCTGAGGTATTATGATGTTGCAGTGTACATTTGGCATCAGATGGTGAAAGAACTATAGATTCTCAATTTGTCTTTCTGTTTGCAGGAAAGGAGCAATTAGTAGACGAGCAATTGAGCAGAGATATGCATCAGTCCTTTGTGCTTTTTTCTTACAGTTTGGGACCTACCATGGCATCTCCCTTGTTGACGTGCAACCTCTAAGGTAGACAAATTCTTTTTGACTACCAAAAATATGCCGGTTACTTACAAACCTAACATATAGTTGGTCAATGGGACTTGTAGGAATGCCATCAAAACATTTCAAGACTTCTGTGAGTGTCTGGGTGACAAGGCAATGAAGAAGGCAAGGTTTTCCTGCACTTGATTGTTGTATGCACTTTTTTTAAAAAGGATCTCATCATACTGTACTATCATAGTTTACATGTTTATTTATATTGAAGTCTTATACTCGTGGAAGATGAGCAATTTAAGTTTTCTCTAACTAAACACACAATGTTGGATCAGGTTCTGGCACAAGATGGAGAGCAAATGCTTGCTGGAGAACACTGGACAGCTGCAATTTGCCGTATTGCAAGTTGTGTTTGTGAAACCAGACCCAAAGAGGTGGATCATCTTGCTGTGTCAACTCGAGAGTGGCCCATTCACGTGATCAGGTCTGCATACATAGTGCATTAAACTTTATTGACAGGTTTTGTTTTTTTTCCCCAGGTTGAGAACATCTGTGCACATCTGTGGATGGTTCTTAAAAGGACATATGATTCCCATAGAGCAGTTGCAGCTGCTGTTTTGTCAGAATATGTACATCATTGGTAAGAGATTTGGCAATGCATATATTGCACATGTGTGCCTTGTGACCGATGAGGCGCTACATGGATTGAATCTGCAATTTAAATTACAATGTTGGTTACCTTGCGATGTTATTCCAAAGGGTACATGATTCTAAGAGAGATGTTATGATATGGTCAAAATCAGTATTCACCTGTATGCTTGTTGGTGATGGGTCTGGCTCTGAAGCCAGTAGTATGAACTCTAGCTAATCAGTCTATTAGCTGGTCTCAATGTGAATCACTACTTAGGTTAAGAGATCATGCTGTGCAGCTCTCAGTCAGTGCTGCCTCCCTTCATTGCTCACTACCTCCGTCTCCCATTTGCATCATCTCTTTTCTTGCAGCCTGCATCTCCATTGCCTCCATCTCTACCTCTCCTCCCTGCTTTGCAGGCTCTACTTGAAATAGCAGCTTGCTAGGGCCTCTTCGGCGGGGGGCTATTCGTAACCGATCAGCACAGCTAGTGCCTGCTTTCCCCTCCTCTTTCATGGTCCTTCCTCAGCTAGCCTGTGATTTCTGCCGTCCATCAATCCCCTCAAGCGGTGTTCCCTCTTTGATCCTCTCTTTCATCAATAGCTTCACATCCTCATTGGAGATTCTCTCCCTTTGTTCCGCCTTGGTCGTAGGAACTTTTTTGGTCTGTATTGAGGTCTTTCTATGGAAAGATCTGCTTTGCCTCAATTGATAGCACGGTGATACATGGATATTCTCAGTGTGGTGTGGGTTTTGGTTAAACACTAGTGTGGTAACAAGACATAAAAGTGTTCCGAGACACTTTTATGTCCTATTAAGTGGATATCTTTAAAAAGTTTTTCCAACTTATCTATGATGAATTTTCACATGCTATCTTTTGCATCCTATTTCTGATGCCTTGAAATCCATCACAAATATATAATATAGTTAGATTTGATTTTTAGAATGATAATTATACCATAGTAGCAATGAAACGCGTTTCAGCTTCACTGAAAGTACGAATCGTTTTGGTATTTTTGAAACGAGTTTTTTATCTGCTGTTTAAAAAAAAAAAGATTTTGGGGGATTTTCACGTTTAGAAAACGTACGGCTGAAATCTTGGGCCCTTTTTATGCCAGACTGTTGGTTGCCTTGGCCAATGGCCATGGCCCATGTCACATTTCTGATTTATAGATTGCTACTCTTGAGTCTTTAGACAATCTTTTTGGTTACTTGTAAGTTGTGCTGTGTGGGCTGGTGAAACTTGAGTGTTAAGTTTTAACACGTCTCAGACTTCAAAGTTCAGTTTGACATATGCAAATTGCAATGTCTTGCTTTTATTTACAAGTTTGTAAGTTCAAGTTGACATGTTGTTTGTTGAAAGTCTTATAAAGTTGTGTAAAACTTGTTGAAGGTCCTTGTTTTTGGGTACCATTTACACCCCCCCCCCCCCCCCCCCCCCCCCCCCCCCCCGCGCGGCCCCCTCTGTCATGAAACCTTTTTTATACTTTTGGGCCTAGCATTGAAACGTTTCGAAACGCATTTCAGAAACCTTTTTGATACTTTTGGGCCTAGCAATGAAACGTTTCGAAACGCATTTCAGAAACCTTTTTTATGAAACTCTTGGCTACTATGAATTATACAAACCTTTGTAACCTACATTCTTGATTACAAAAACAAGACCCGAAATAGTCTCGGAGTAAAGGAGAGGTATGGAGGTCCTATTTCATATTTTTTAAGGCTCTTCAAGTAAAATCTTTCTTACATGATTCAAGGCCTCTCATTGGAGAATTGTTGTGGTGAGTTCAATAACCTAAAATTTTCTCTGTCCTGCTCTTTGATGGCATAATAGTGACTTCCATTCCAAGAATTTTGCCCAGCTACCAACACCCTTACTCTACCTTCTATTTGCATCAACAGATTCATCTCTTCATGTTGAACGTGGTAGTAGTTTTTTTAGATCCTTAATGGACTAAAATATGAAGGTTCTGGTTATTGCTACATGGTGGTCTCCCTGTTAACCACAGTGGAGCTATCTTTGGTGCAGATCCAGCTTGCCCTAGATGTTTGATAGCCTTTGAGGCTGCACAAGATTGTCTCTAGGGTCAGAGAGTTGCCTAGAGTATATGGAGCTCCATAGCTCAACTCTTAGGCACATTGAGGAGAGGTACTATCTATGTCACTTGGGGCTCTATTGCCCTCCATGCATTACGTCAGCGTAAGTGTCCAGGGGATGATGACCTCTACCCATCTTTTTTGTGACATTTTGGGATGACTTTGGAGAGGATATCACTATGGCCCTTCAAGAAATGTGGAACACAGGGATTATGCCTTCTTCTCTTATTGAGGGTCTTATTCACATTATCCCAAAAGGTGGTGACAAGACGAATATTGGTCAATGGGAGCCTATCACATAACTTGGGACTGCCTATAAAATACTTGCCAAGGCAGTAAGCATGAGGTAGCAGCCGGTTTTGCAGGATGTGATTCATGATACGCAGAGTATGAAGAAGCATTTTATATATATATATCTTCTCTTTTTGGGAGGCGGTTGAATGGGCCAAGGAAAGCAACTAGTCCCTAGCCATCTTATTGCTAGATTTTGAGAAGGCATACGATACCTTGATTGGGGTTTTCTCAAAATTGGATTAGGGATGTCTCATGCTTGAATCAGGATGCTCACAGTAGTGTGCTTGCATATGGTGATACAGGTGATCTCTCGCTCTTTACGACGACGATGCCCCTTAGCCCCCCTGTTATATCTCATTGTTGCCAATTCTATGTTTCACATTTCCGGTTGTACACCTCGTGGTGGTGGAGATTGGATGCTCAGTTCATGTTTCATTTTCACCGAGGCAGAGTATAGGCCACCTTCTTCTCTACTTATAGGTGCCATTATCAAAGCGTGGAGCAGTATGAGACCTTTTTTGAGATAGAGGCTTCCTACCTCAGTGGATGAGGCTGATTGAATGCCCATTATGTGGAATGACCTCATTACAGATGAAGTTGGATGACCTTTGGGTGCGTCTAGATATATGCAGTGGCCTGGCTTGGAGAGATGTGCATCGACATTTATTGCCTTGAAAACTTTTACAAGTCTCCTTACGGATTGGAGACTTGTATCTATCCAGCAAGTGGCTTGGAGTTTTCTCCAAGACAGGAGTGCCATTATAGGTGTTAGCCTTGCTAGATGAGGATGAGGAGGGAGATTGTGTAGTTTATTCTATCTAGCTAGGATGGAGATTGTTGAAATGTGACGTGCTCGAGATTATTCTTGGCATTGCCCTTCATCCAGTGAGAGTAGTTAGGTGCTTAGGAAAACAGTGGCATGCTGACCCTTCGCCTGATATTGTGACCCACAAGTCTTGGTGCTTGGATGTCCTATCAAATATCTTCATTGGGATCGTTGTGAGTGGGAGTAGATTGATGTTGTCAATTTTATGAAGAGTAAGCCTTTTTTCAGCTACATTGTCCGTGATGCTAGGCTCCTTCTACTTGGGCAGGTTCAGAGGACTCCTACTCTCAAGCATCTCTCACTTCTTTTGGTTATTCTTACATGGTGGCCTTCCCACTAATCAGTGGAGGGCTATTTTTGAAGTAGACCCTGCCTGCCCCAGATGCCAAGGCAATGCAACATTGTATATGGGGGTGTAGAGTTGCTCAGAGGATGTAGCTTATGTGTGGATTGAGGAGAGAAATCATTTATGTTAATTGGGGCTCTATTGCTTGGCTCACTCCGTCTGGTCCACAATTATTTTTTGAGGGCAGGAATCAGGATACTGCCAAAATGATATGCAAAGGTGTGGCCCGACGCTGCATGCTTTATAAAAATATGTAGGCCATATTTTTATAAAGTTTACTACTAAATCTATGAAAATGTAGATTTGAAAGGTCTTTAACGTTGGCTAGGCATATTGCATATATTTACATTTACACATTTATTGATTTTCATTGGGACTCAAATGATTATAAGTACCTCCAAGTCCACCAACTTTTGTTTACTATGATAGTAATGACTTGAAAAAAATATTAGTGTAGCATCTAGATTTTTTCGTGGGCACGAGGAATTAGGTGTTTATAGAAAATACAAGATAAAAGTGGTATGGGACCCCTTTATTTTTTGAAAGGAACTAGGATGCCTTATTGAGCCTTCTTTTTTCTTCCAATATTTTTTCTCTGTTACACACCTCAAAGGAAATTAGCATTGGTGCATAGAAAAAAAAATGTTTTTTTATGTCATGTTAGGTTACCAAACTAGTGTTAAGGGTCTTGTTTTTGTGTATGGATTACACATTTTTACAGAAACCCAAGAGCCTTGCCTTTCTTGAATTGATGATAATACTATAGGAGCTAATAAATTTTGCCAAATTCAAGTTAGATAAGTGTGGATATTTTAATTTATGATGATTCCCACGGGTGGATGGCTCTTCCTCTCACATGCATGGTGCTAGTGGTGGCTTAGTGCTTATGCTAAGAATCCAATACCACGTAAGTAGCTTTTTTTTTACAAAAATCCGGGAAAAAGATCCTTATATTAGTTACCAAGAAAAACAACCATAATGGCTAAGTACAAACTCGGCTCCACATGGGGAGCGATAGTCAAGAAACATAAAACGGGGGAGGATGCTCTTCTCCTCTGGCTTGCCACTATAGGAGGAGAGGGCTATCTCATACAATGGGGGGAGGGGGAAACAAGCACACAGGTGTTCTATAGTGCCAAGTGGACTCACCACCACTGTTAGTGAGAAAGGGACCATGACGCCAGATCCTCAGGAAGGCCTCTCGGTGCTTCCACATGCGGTTTGCACCACCCTGAAGCTTCTTTCATGGCCATGGAGGGTATAAATGATATTAAGCCAAATGCTCCCGATGGACTCTGCTAGCAAAGTGAGGGTGCCTTCGATGGCTTCACTGCATCAAGCTCTCTAGATGTGCCATGTGGCAATACTGCTGCAAATCTCCCATCTCTGTCCAGAACACCTAGAGTCCTGTGACTAGTAGATGGGGTTGGGACTGGCACTACAAAAAATACGAAGGTGAGAGACCTAAAGGGCTAGTCTCGTCCCCCACTCTCCTCCTCATATGCCACGACGGCCTCGGCCTCAGTGGCCCAAACAATTGTGCCCCACGTAATACTGTGGGAAGGGGCCTTGTTATAGTGAAGATGCGGGGATCCGTTGCCAAACCTACTAAGCCTTTCCCTCCCGAGTGGCTTGGAATGTTCACAAGGCATCATATACCCTTGGCAATTCATGGTGCGGATGTGAGCTCCGCCTTACTCACCTTCTCTATTGGACCTCATGGCAGACTGGAGAGAGTAGAGCCCCCCTTCGAGGATTTTAGGCAATGCACCTTACAGAGGGTGAGGGTGATTGGTTTCCATGCACTTGAGTTGCACATTGACCCTCCACTGCCAGAGAGAGACTCTGGCATTTGTGGATTTGGGAGAGTTGCCCTCTCACGTGCCTCCAGTGGGACCCAGGGGGAGTGGACATGGCATGATATAGAGGACAAGGAGGAGACTTTTAGTACCCCCTTTTTTGCATACACTGCATGGCTCGGCTGTAGGATTTAGATGCCAGAGGTTGAGGGCACTCCAGCAAAAGCAGGACACTGGCAATCCCAGGGCCTCTCGCCACACTTTCTCTTTGATTTCTAGAAGAGGCTGTGGCATAGTTTTTGGCCGTGGAAAATCACTCTATTTATGTGGCGGCTGGCACACATAGAAGTTTGGCGGTTGGCACTTGGTTGGCCATTGGAGGTAGGCCAACATTATGTCCAAGTTGTGGCTATCCCCAAAGTCCCAATGTCATTGTCTTTGGGATTGCCTGTGGAAGAGTCAATGTCAAGGTTGAGTCTATCTGTGCCCCGAATCCTAGTAAGGCCTCTCTCCTGGGCCTCTAGGAGCATCTATCTGAATGTTAGCCAATCGCCAAGTGACCTAGCGGGACCTATGCTCAAGGCTCCCCACAATACGTGCGGGTGAGCCCCAAGCATGTGACCACTAGGCAAACAGACCAGGGGGTTCCGAATGAGAGGTTGTTGGAGACGCTCCTCAAGGGCTATTGGATCGGATTGCTAAAGGGCCGGCTTGAGATGATCCCAAGCATGCAAAAGACTGGCTGCAAATTTGTCTTCAAATGATGGGCTAAAGCCACAAGCATGCATCTCCATGAAAATCCACCAAGGGCCTCCTAGAATCGGGGTCGGGGCAAAGATCCTAGCCAAGAGGAAGTCCTTTTAGGGCTTGTCGCCCAAAAGGCGGCCTCAGACAATCAACTTGTTCAAAAGGGCACGGCTTTGGATGGAGGGGTCAATGATGCCAAGGCCCCCTGTGGGTTGTGGCTGAATGATCACTCTCTAGGCCACCTTGGCCCAGGCAGGCCTCCCGTTCGTTGCCAACCCACAAAAAGTTGCGGATCAATTGGTAAACTTGACCAATCCAAGCCCTAGGAGAAGGCCTAGTAGGAGGTCATGTACCGCATGGTGGCTCACCACCACAACCCGGCCGGCTAAAGAAAGCCTAGGTGAACTCTAGTATAGCAGGTTCTTCCGAATGCTCAGAAGAAGAGGGGCTAGCTGCTCCTTAGGGGAGATATTGATGCCCACCTGGCATCCAAGATAATGAATTGGAGTGCCCCTCGGCACCCACGAGAAAGCCTCAATTGGAAGCCAAATCGAGGCAGGTGATGAGCCAAAATCAAAATCGGCATTACTTGTGCTAGTTGATATGCACTCCGGATGCAAGACAAAAGATCTCTATCTTTTTGATGAATCTCTGGAGATTCCCCTCGTCCCCAAACAAAGCAGCTCCTCTTGCGCACAGATGGGAAGACGCAGTGCCTGAAGCATGGTCTCTTAGGCTAAGAGAAAACTACTCATGGCCTTGGCTACAAACAGAAAGAGATAAGGTGCTAGTGGGCAGCCCTGCTGAACGAGAGAATGGAAATCTATCACCCTTGAGAATGTGGGTCGGTGAAGCCGAGTAGAGTCGAGAAACACCTTGGACCCACTCCTCTGGAAATCCCATCATGCCCATATTCCCTCCTGAAAGCCCCAATCTACTCTGATAGACTTTCTCGAAATCAAGAAGGAGAACAATAAGATCTTGCTAATGCATTCTGGATGAAGCGGTCATGCTCCGATCTTGAACAAAACCTGTCTATGTACCATGTATCAAGTCAGGGAGGAAGGGCTGCAGTCGCGGGTTGATGGCCTTGGCCGGAATATTGTAGACGGAGGGTGATGGGTCTCCGCTGCCGAATCTCCAATCTATCCCCATCCTCCTCGGGAATCAAATGGATCAATCCCTTTGACCACCCTCTCTGGCATGGCACCCGTAACTATTATCTCATTGAAGGCAGTTTTGATCCCAATGTCGGAGAAAATAAGAGACTGGAAGCCCGCCCTCGCTCGGACATTTACCCCTCCGTAGTGCCGTCATAGCCTCCGCCAGCTCCTCCTGTGTTGTGAAGGGGGTCAATAGGAAGCACCTCTCTCTCGTATGTCCCCAAACCCACTCACGCGCATCCAGCACCTGTGAAGATATGGGGGCATGTGTGAGAAGAGAGCTGGGAAAATCTGTGGCAATGGCTCTCACATGGGGGAGGGGGGGGGTGTTTCTATGAAAGTCACAAGAAACATTTTGAGGTTTTTTTCGTTTTGAGGTTTTTCGAGTTTTTTTTCAAAAGGTTTTGTTCCTTGGCTAAGAAACTGCAAGGTTTCAAAAAATCAATAATTTCATAAAGTATAAATACTTAAAGAACTTTTAGTAGCTATCTTAAACATAGTGTAATGATGAAAAAATGGTGTCTTCTTGCGTATCGCAGGGAACCATCCTTATTTTTGGTGAGGCATTATGGCAGTTTTGCTTGATTGGATGCTCCTTATTTTTGGTGAGGCATTATGGCAGTTTTGCTTGATTGGATGCGACAAGTGGTTCAATCAAGGACTCTTAAGAAATTGAAGAAGAGAAGGTAGAAATTGGGAAAGATTTAAGACCTTGAATGTCACATGCATGCCCGTGCCATGGCTAAACCTTAGCATGAACATTCTTACTCCCTGAATTAGTGCAGCAGATAGGACAGCAATTAAGTGAGCATCAGAATCATCATTAGTAGCGTCATTATCAACATCAGCACCAGAAGCATCATCATCATCATCACTCAGCATCATCATGAGGGAGTCTGGCACCCTGTTGGGAGCCAGCACTGTTGTTGAGACTATCGGTAGCAAGGGTCTAACAGCCTGGCATAAGGTGTGGGCAGTATCAGAGAAAAGCGCAGCATTAAAAGGGGTTTTCAGCATATATTTGTCCACCAAGCAAGCTGACTAGCCGACTTGGTCCTCCAACATATATAAGCATAGGTCATAATTCAGTCAATGCATCAAGTCATCTTTAGCAGTACATTCAGTCGCATTCATCAGTAGAAGATATGTAGAGGGGCAAGAGGTCAATCCGTTGGGGCTGACCTAGGCCCACACATGTACAAGCATTTATGCAACCTTTCTGTACCATATGAATAAAAGAAAACCTTGACACCAATCTCTCTCTTCTTCTCTTTTCTTTGTCTTAATTATCTCATTAATTTGCATGAATGCTCTTAATCAAGCTTAGGGTTGTGGATCAGAACAACAAGGCTTCCACGCATGCAACATTGGTATCAAAGCATTCAGGCTCAGCCCACTAAGCAATGTCCCAAGGAAGGTGCACACTTTCAGTAGAAAGGATGCAACAGGGTAGTAGATGGAGTGGTCTGCAAACAGGCGAAGCCAGAGGAAGCATTCCCTGAGGGTAAGTACACATCATACCCAGTATCTCATTAAGCATTCCGTGAGGGTAGGCATGATCAGGTCCGGTAGGTGACCCACCACTGTGTCAAGGTCAAGGGAAAGCAGGCATGGGGACGGACAACAATGAACAGATGCTTAGTTCTTCATCAAGACTTGGAAGTGGAGATCAAGAGTGAAGGTGTTCAGACAAAAATATTAGTCAGTAGCAGTTCAAAGTTAGTAGAAGTCGAGGGAGGAAGGATGATTCGACATTTGGTGGTTCGCATAGTGGCAGACTTAGCACGCGACCTTGGATATGTATGCATACACCAGACTTAGCACGCGACCCTGGATATGTATGCATACACGAGGTTGCTTTGTCTAAGCGGGAGGCAGTCGCCATGGGACACAGCCACTCCGGCTGATCCGAGATTCTTGCAACACACCGGTGGGCAGATTCGTAGCCGCTCGGATGGGGACTATTCTCCATCCAAGCCGCTTGTGAAGGCCCGCCGTACGGCTGAGACAGCCTCCACCTCAGCAGGTCATCCATGAGGATCATCTCATGGAATGTACAGGGCCTTGGCGGCGCACACTATATACGTTATCGTGGTTGCTTGAGGCAGGAGATTCAGAGATGCCTGGTTGGGGGCAGTATTGATATTTTGATGATGCAGGAGCACCATTTGGGTGAGAGCAGGATCCGGAGATACGGTTCGGTGATGCCTGGTAGATGGGAAACCTTTTGGTCTGCAGGGTTTGGCCCCTTGGGTGGGCAGGGAGGAGTATGTATGGTCATTGCGGATGTATGGAGGCAGGCCATTGTGGATCGCGGGATCATTGTGCCTGGTAGAGCACAGTATGTCATTCTGAGGATGCATGATGAGCTCTTTGCTTGTGCTCAATGTCTATGCGCCCAACCATGCTAGTGCCAGGGCAGAGTTCTGGACCCAGGTTACGGATGCATTGCCAGAGGCCGCACATTGGTGTGTCGGGGGAGACTTCAACATGCTTGAGGACCCGGCCGATAGGGTGGGAGGCAGTCATGTTACAGTGCACTGCACGGAGCTTGCAGCTTGGGAGTGACTTTGCATGACACTGAGGATCACTGATGCATGGCAGCATGAGGCTTTCTCCTGCTCTCAGGACAGTCTTAGTTTCTCTCGGTCGGATCGCCGGCAGGGAGGGCCTAATCTATCACGGATTGATCGCTTCTATGTGGGCGACATGTTAGGGGAGCGAGGGAGCTCCGTTGGCATTCTCGCTGGCACCTCTTTTTCAGACCATGCGCCAGCTATTTTGACACTTGAGGAGAGGACACGGGAGACCAGCTTGCAGTTGAGGATCCCAGAGAGGGTACTTACAGATCCTAGTCTCGCTGAGGACATTGAAAGGATATGACATGATAGCCAGAGCTCTGACCAGGATGCAGTAGGCCAGTGTGCCCAGGGACTCATCGAGCTCAGCTCTTTTTTGCACGCTGCAGCCTTAACACGGCTGAGAGAGACACGCGAGCGGGAGCGTCGGTTGAGACGTAGCCTTGCTTCGCTTCAGCGGCTTCACGAGCAGCAGCCTACATGTGAGTGGGTGGCGTCCCAGCTGAGCCAGGCACGCCAGGAGGTTAGAGAGGCAGAGGAGCAGAGACATGAGTTCTACTATCGTCGCCAGGCCTCTCAGTGGACGCAGCTTGGTGATAGAGTGACTGGGGAGTTTTTTGAGATTACTGGACCTTGCCATGCTCGAGCAGGAGTCCGCCAGCTCAGGAGGCAGGACGGATCGGTAGCCACTGAGCCCGGGGAGATCAGAGCCATTGCCACTGAGTTCTATAGAGACCTACTTTTAGCGGAGCCAGCCACTGAGGCTCGGGATGCTTGCAGACAGACTGTGTGGGCCCATGTGCAGAGGAGGGTCACAGATCGTATGCGTACAATTCTGGGTGAGCCTCTTTCAGAGGTTGAGCTTGCTGAGGCCTTGAGAGTCCTTCCGCGCCATAGTTGCCCTGGGGAGGATGGATTGACGCCTGCCTTTTTTATGCGCTTTTGTGACATTTTGGGGTCAGGCCTCCGCAGGGGCTTTCAGTATGTTTTGGACACTGGGGTGATGCCATAGAGCTTTTCAAAGGGCTTGATCTTTCTTATCCCCAAGGGGGAGGGAGTATCAGATGATATTCGGCATTGGAGACCTATTACGATCCTCAATACTGTCTACAAGGTCTTAGCAAAGGCCTTGAGTTTGACGATCCAGCCCTTCCTGGGGGAGTTGATTCATGCTACCCAGACAGGATTCATCAAGGAGCGTAGTATCCTTGACAACATTTTCACCTTCTGGGAGGCGACGGCCCGAGCTAGATTTCTCGATGAGGACCTAATTGTGATGCTTCTCGATTTTGAGAAGGCATACGATCGAGTCGATTGGAGTTTCTTAGAGGGCACGATGCTTCGCCTGGGCTTTGAGCCAGTTTGGATTCGAGGAGTGGCGGCTCTATATTCCACAGCTCGTAGCCAGGTGCTGATGGCAGGAGGACGGGGGCCGAGTTTTGAGTTGACTAGATCAGTTCGTCAGGGGTGTCCTCTCGCCCCGTTTCTTTTTCTCTTCTTTGCTGAGGCTATGAGCATGTATCTGACGGCAGAGGAGGTTGGTTTGAGAGGACTCCAGCTCCCAGTCCGGGGGAAGGACCTGCTCAATGCTGAGTTTGCTGATGGCACGGGTTTATTTTTGCATGGCCAGGAGGCCAATCTTCAGAGGGCAGAGCAGTCGCTTCAGGTTTTTAGTGCAACTTCGGGAGCATTGATCAATTGGCGCAAGACAGTGGCCTTTTGGATGAGTAGCGCTCCCACTCCGGCATGGAGCCCAGACCGGGTTTTAGATGGATTCCTCCTCGCACAGCAGTGCGGTATTTGGGATCCCAGATTGGACTAGATTTGTCACCTGAGCAGCAAATTGCCCCGCTTCTTCTGAGCATTCGGAAGAAGCTTTTGTATTGGAGTACAGCTCGGCTATCCTTGGCTGGAAGGGTGGTGGTAGCAAATCAGGTGCTTTTAGCGACCATGTGGTACATCACGTCTTGCTGGATCTTCTCGAGCTCTTGCATCTTGTAGCCCTACGGGCGTTTTTATATAACTAATGAAAGGATCTTTTCTCAAAAAAAAAAAAACCTCGAAACCTCTCCAACTTCCGCCCAAATCCCCCCCCCCCCCGCCCGCACGATTTTTCTGGGATTTTTTAATTTTGTTTTTCTTCCATATCCTCCCCATCACCTTCTTTCCCTCTTCTTCTGCTGCCTCCCTCCTTTCCTTTTCTATCTTTTGCTACTTGTTTCACCTCTACTCCTTCCTTTATTCTCTTCTTCTCCTTTTCTCTTCTTCTCCTCTCCTTTCCCGTTTTTCTTCATACGCCATCCTTCAATGTTACATGTGTGGAAGCCTTGCTATACTGATCCACAACCCTAGCCTGATTAAGAACATTGATGCTAATTAATGAGATAATTCGGATAGAGGAGAGAGAAGAAGAGAGATTGGTATCAAGGTTTTCTTTTATTCATATGGTACAAAAAGGTTGCATAAATGCTAGTACATGTGTGGGCCTTGGTCAGCCCCAAGGGATTGACCCCTGGCCCTTCTACATATATCTTCTATTGATGAATGCGACTGAATGAACTCCTGAATATGACTTGATGCATTGACTGAATTATGACCTATGCTTATATACATGTTGGAGGACCAGGTCGGTCGGTGCCAACAGTAGTAGGCCTGCTTGGTGGACAAATATATGCTGAAAAAACCTTTTAATGCTGTGCTTTTCTTTGATGCTGCGCACACCTTACGCCAAGCTGTTAGACCCTTGCTACCTATAGTCTGGACTCTGAACAACAAGGCTGGCTCCCGACAGGGTGCCAGACTCCCTCATGATAATGATGTGTTGAAGATGATGCTGTTGTTGATGATGATGATGCTTTTGATGCTGATGCTGATGTTGACAATGATGCTACTAATGATGATTTTGATGCTGACTTAAATGCTGTCCTAATTGCTGCACTAATTCAAGGATTAAACCTGTTCATGCTAAGGTTTAGCTATGGCATGGGCATGCACGTGACATTCCCTTCTGCTAAACTTGATGACGAGGTGGACACTGTGCTGGAGGCATCCACACTCCCGGGATCAAAGAAAAAATGAGCCAACTCCCATAGTCGGCCTATCACGTCTGTCACCTCCAGATCGCTCACATGGTGAGAAAACTCAACTGCCTGAGTCTTCAAAGTGCTAAGAGCGAGATCCATAGTCCACTCTCGATCGCTAGGGCCACAGACAGGGAATGAGAAGGCCACCGCTGAATCAAGTGCCTCCTTCCCTCGGGCCGGAGGTATCACTGCATGAACTCTGATGGGTGCTGGCTCATGGGGGTCCTCCGCTCCAAAAAGCCGTGTGAAGGAATAATCAAAAGCCTCCGAGCGTTGTCTAGTGTCGAGACGACTCAGCCGATTGCGGATAGAGGATATCCGTGAAGCCCGAATCGGCATGGTAAGTCTCCTCTGCGGTGCTCGAGCAAGGTCGGTGCTCAGTGTTCGCTGGACTGCAGGTGAGCGCCAGGGAACTGCCAGGGTCTCCCGGGGAGCTGAGGCGAGCGGGGGGGGGAGAAGGGGGTGGAGAAGGAGCCGCTGCCAAAACTGGAGCGGGGACGGGAGGAGGCGAAGGTGGAAGCGAGGCGGGAGGGGGGGGTGGGGGCGAAGGAGGGGGTGGTGGCATCTCCTGGTCCTCAGTCGGCACTGGGGTCTCCTCCTGTAGGGGAGCAAAGCTGTTCCTCACGGGAACCCAGTGATGCTGAGACTATGGCTATTGCTGCATCGGTCTCTGGGCGTGCTGCTGGGGCTGTCTCCCTCGACGGCACCCCTGTCCAGGCTGCCACTCCGAGCTCTCTGTGGGCTGAGCAGGTGTCCCGGAGGCTGCCTGTCGAGCCGCATCTGTGGGCGGGCCATTGGGGGCCTGCTGCTGCAGTGAAGGTCGGGGTCTCCGTCGAGGGCAGGCCTTGGCCAGTTGGCCGACCTCCCTGCACATAAAGCACTGGTTCGGGAGCCCCGAAAACTCCACTCTCTGATCAATCCATCCCCCCCCCCCCCCCCCCCCCCACCAACCTAGGTAGCTGGATGACCTTCGGAAGGGAGGAGATGTCCGGAACCAAAACTGTGACCGAAGGTAGCCCAGCTGCTCTGGCCACCACTGAAGCTGCTGTGGGGCCAGTCTCAAGCACCGAACCCACCAATGCTCCTAGCCTAGAGAGGAGCGGAAGGTACTCACGGCGGAGTCTAGGGAAGCAAACTGTAACATGGAAAAGGCGCTCTCCCTGCTCGGCCGCTGCTAGGTCAAAGCCATGCTGCCAAGGTCTGAAGAATGCCCGAGTGCCCCTGATGTCAAGGGGACTCATGGCTAGGACCTTGGCCACGCTCTGGGCTGTCTCGAACTCGATCTGGTAGTGTCCACGGCCCAGTAGCTGAACGTCCAGGATCTTGCCCACATGTGCAAGAAGGCGGGCCTGGAGAAGATCCCGGATCTCCCCTCTGCTGGGGCGAGTGCCGACTATACGGTAGATGGTGGAATGTGCCTGGAGGCGTTCCACCTGATGGGGGTATCCTCAGGGGCGGGCGAGGGGGCTGCGGGAGAGTCCCTCTGAGGTGGGGCGGGAGGAGCCTCCATCAGAGTCTGAAGCTATGTCGAAGGCGGAGCGAATGCGGAGAGTCCCTCTGAGGTGGGGCGGGAGGAGCCTCCATCAGAGTGTGAAGCTATGTCGAAGGCGGAGCGAATGCGGAGAGTCCTGCAAGAACCGAGCTGCACACAAAGGGAGGAGGGGGAAGGCGGAAGGCAAAAAAAAAAAAACCCTAGGGGACGAAAAAAAACAGAAAGAAGGGGAGGGGGGGGTAAGGCGGTGAAGACAAAAAAAAACCCCCGGGGGGGGGGGGGGGGGCGGAAGCAGCGTGAAAAAGGGGGGGGGGAGGAGGGCGACGGCTGGCGGAGGGGGAGCGGGGCGCTGAAGAAGGGAGGGGGGGCGTGAAGGAGAGGAGAGGGGGGGCGGCGGGCGCTACAGCGCTGGGGCGCGCAAGAAAACCAGGCGGGGGAGGGGGAGCATACGCGAGGGCAGGGGTGGGGGGGGGGGCGAGAGCTTCAGCGAGACTCTCTTGATTTCTACTGTGAGGTTTCGAGGTTTTTAAAAACCATTTTGAAGTTTCGAGGTTTCGAAAGCTAGAAACAAGTTTTTTCGTTACTATGGTCTGCAACAATGGATTCATCCAAAAGGACGCTCTAGCATGGTATCTGTACTCCACCCTCCGCTCCTCTATGGATCTAGGCTCTAAGCGGGTGGTAGCAAACTGCCTCTCAATCCATAAGCTGTCTAGTGCACTCTCCTAAAGCCGTTGTAAGGAAGCTAGGCCTCGACAAATGATCCTGTCTTGCTCTCAAAAGGCAGCCAATCTACTCTGCGCTGCCTCTTGTAATAAACTACTAATCTCTCCAAGGCCTGCATCCAAGGTGCCTACGGCTGATCCGGAGTGAAAATCTAGCCTCTCCCAAATCTCCTCTATCGTGCTGCAAATCTCAAGGTCCTCGATGAGGCTATCAGGGATCCAAGTGCTCAAATGTTTGTCCTACTTGCAAGGGTTCTCTAGGTGCATGATCGGAAAAAGTAGTGCATGCTAAAATATCAATCATTCCATAATGACCACAAGCCCACTCATCTACATAGAACCGATCTAATTTGGATAGATTAGGGTGGTACGTCTTCTATCAGATCTCGAAAAACACTAACTCCCGGGGCTGCGATCAAACTCTGGTAAATGCTAAGGATCCTACCCCTTATGAGCCAAAATCAACTCCTCCCAAGCCGAGTAATATGTACCAGAAATTGTAGCCATGCCACCTGCGAGTCTGTCCTCTCTCAACTCTAGCATGTTAAAATCCCCACCCATACACTAGAAATCCGCTTGTGGAAGGGACTGATGAATTGTACTCAAGAAGGTGGCTGTGCCTGCTATGGCGTTCGACGCATATACGTTCATGTATCTCACATAGTCCTCTCCAATCCTGATGGTCACCCACCGAGCTTGTCCAGTGATGATGGTGGCTGAGTCAGCCACTGTTAGCAATAGCTTCTCACTGACAGAAATGCATACTCCACCCTGTATCCTAGAGGGGCCAAAAGAATGGGACCAAAGTGGTCATATTTACAGGTATGTGTTGCTTCTTCAATGGACAATCACGCCTTTGATGCTTGCCCATACAACAATAGCATAAATCTTCACTCTTTGCGTTCTCAAACTGCTCAGGAGTGAGAGAAGATCTGTGATCATTTTTCATTGACACCTTTCTCTGATTCTTGCCTTGGGGGATCTTCTCGCAGCGGTGGCTACTCCCCTCTGAAAGATGGTGCTCTTGAATGAAGAGAATGTCAATGGGTCCACCAATTGCTGCTCTGTGAAGCTCCTCTCTACCCCCAAACCCTGAATGTTCCATGAGACAATCTACATAACTAAGATCTGTGGGAGGCAGAACTATCCGGGGGGGCATCATCGATGGGGTGCTATTGAAATAAATGCTTAATGGGTTTGACACTCCTGTGTCTTGCCAACCTGGCGGTGCCGCTCTGCTCTCAAAGTTTGTTGGTAGTTCCACTTCTGGCCCCGACGGTCTACCACTATCGTGCACCAGGATCGACTCGACCGAGGCCAAGTGCTAGTGCTCTGGTGCCTAGGGGGCGGAATCCCTTCCTCCCCCATGAGGAGGATCTGAATGCGGGACGCGGGGGGGGGGGGGGGGGGGGGACCACTAACGGCGCCTTCTTGGACTAATGGGCGAGGACAAGCTCTAGCAAAGTGTCCCATTTGTCAACAGATGAAACATTGGCTTGGGAGGCCAAAGTAGTCAACTCTCTGCAAAATTGGGTCCCCCCGAAGCAAGGAAGCGATATGGCATGAGGCACTGACTCCAGAGAGGCTATGCAAATGCGAAGGGATGGAATCTCAGCCGCTCGAGCAAGAACCGAAGTAGCGGTGGGGGGGATTCCATCACCCTCCCGATAGCTCCACCAATCACTCGGAGGAGAGGAAGGTATTCCTTCCTGAGGCCAAGAAAACAAAGTGTCACGGGAGAGCCTAAGATGCTAGCCAAAGGGTCAGACGTTGGGTCAAAGCTATGCTGCCACCTTGCAATTGGTTTCGGGTCAAATAGAAACAACGCCGAAGATTCAACCTCGTTGTGCCTACACCTAATGGCTTAAGCCGCTGTTTCCATTCACTCGCTGACCCATTATGCAAAAGGTATGCCGTTAAAGTGGAAAGTGCGCCAAGCGAGAGCCGACAACGCGAAGCTTCGCTCAAGAGTTCTATCGAACATTAGTGGCTTTGCCTCTGAAAGCTATCGAACGTTAGTGGCTTTGCCTCTGAAAGCGTTTTCTTAGCTTTGCTCTTCCGACTTTTGGTTTGCATCAGATTTCAGGTTTTCTATTGCACTCCCGGCATACGGCGGGGTCTTTTCACTCTTCCCTCACGGTACTTGTGGTACGCTATCGGTCATTGAGGAATACTTAGGCCGCGGGGATGGTTCCCCTTTGTCACGTAAAAGCGATCATTATTCAAACACGGTATCCGTGTTTTGCAATGGTAATCAAACTTGCCAGGAAAGATCTACGGGGCTATCACCTTCTCTGGCCAGATCTTCCAACCTTTTCAGAATTCCTTGAGGGGGGGTTCCCACCCTTCCCCCTACTGCAAGTCTCCCCCTCAAGGGGCCGGGAAAAGCGGGGGTCCCCCCCTCGGGGCCCCTTCCCCTTTCTTTGCCTCATCCACTTTCGCTTGCCACTACTAACAGAGTCTCGGTTGATTTCCTTTCCTTTAGCTACAATGATGTTTCAGTTCGCTAAGTCTCTCAAGTCCGAGGCGGAGCCGCAACACACGGCATGCCCAGCAAGCTTGGATACGGTTTCCCGATTGGAAACCCATGGATCACAGACGGTATCTCCCCATGGCCTTTCGCCTTAGGAAGCGTCCTTCCCTCTCAATGCCCAGGCATCCACCCAATGCATTCTTTTCGATGCAGTAGGAATTCGACCTACCAAACACCGTACAAAATCTTAATGAGTGTTCGATTTGCGATCGCGCAACACTCAACCTGTGACTGCGTCTTCATTAGTAAACTGAAAACGACTTAAGCCTTGGGGACTCAATCGGTGAACCTTAGGATTCATTCTTGCCCAAGCCAAGACATTCCAATAACCTTTTTTTTTGGTTCGGTTCAGTTGTTAGTTTCACTTGTTGACATGAGTCGAGCATTTCGGCTCTATTTCTACTTACTAAATCGCCGAACCGTAAACCAATGCGGAAAATCAATGATCTTTCCAAGCGCACCAAGAAGGCTTGCTTGTAACAAATCCCTGAGCTGTCCGCGCGCCGGGCGGCTAGCCACAATCTTGCATACCAAGGTGGAGGCTTCCAAAGATGTGATTGTCGAAGTGAGGAGCTGGAGGTCTACTTTTGAAAAAGATAGGCAAGGGACGGCAGCCTCGGTTGGGGATGATGGAACGGTTGCCATGGAGTTCTCCTGGGGGTTCAAAGACCAGAAGTTGCCGAAAATTGCCGAAACTGCCTGAATGCTAAAAACATGTGTTGAAGAAGCACTAAAGGGGAGGAAGCGAGGAGCAAGGCAAGGCAAAGGGAAGCTCTCACAATGGAAAGGGAGGCAAAACAGAGGCAGAAGGTGGAGAGGAAGACCTGCAAGAGGGACTCGAAGGAGGAGGAGGGATGAAATGGAGGCAAGGGAGTATAGGAGCTTGGGCAGAAGCCCGGGGGGGCGGGGCGGGGGATGAAACAGGAAAATTAGGGGCGCAGTGGTGGCGGGAAAGCAGGCTGAAATTGGTGGTGCACTGGCAGGAGGCGGACAGAAAGAAGCCCGGGGGGGCAGCGCACAGGAGAAAGGGAGGTAGGGAGAGGGTGACGTTGGGCGGAAGGGAGAAGGAGAGAGGCGGGGGCAGCTCGAGGGGGAGCACACAGGGAGATGGGGCGCAGGCTCGCAAACCCGGGTTTTTTTTTTTTGGGGGGGGGGGGGGGGGGGTTCCTTCTCCGAGCTCCAAGGGCAGCCCGGAAAGAGCTAGATTTGGCCAACTTTAAGCTAGACAAGTGCGGATATTTGCATTTATGATGATTCTCACCCCTGAATGGCTCTTCCTCTCGCATGCATGGTTCTAGTGGTGGCTCTGTGCTTATGCTCCAGAAACTTTTTTGTGGGGGGAAAATACGAAACTTGAATGCAAAAATTGCCCTGTTTTTTTTTTTATATAGAAGGGTTGGAGCCAGCATTTCGAGTCATGATTTGCCTTGAATATCATAACTAGCTTTATCATGCTTTGTCCTTAAACATCCTAACTTAGTCTTGAAGTCTGTTGATATAACTCAGCATGGTGATACACCTTTTGAGTTGAAATGTCCTTATCGAAACCTGCACCTATTTTTGGGTGCTGTTTGCATTCCATAGCATATACTCTATATTATGTTTTATGAAGTTGTTAAGCATTGTGTGCAGCTTTCAAGATTACACTCTAAACTTCAAAACCTTGAATTTTCCATTGCTACATATCTAGCTTTGAAGAATAAAAAAGTTTAACTCTGGCTCAGCAGTAAGGACAATTCTATTCTTCTGAGTCAACTTGTTGGTGCGCTAAGTGCTCAAATTGGCGACGAATCATGGGTTGTGCGGCAGCTATGTGTCAAGGGCCTTGTGGAGGTAATTAAAGCATAAATGTCCTCTCTGAGTAACCTGAATTATTTTAACAAGTTGGGTATTGCATCCTAAATTGTTCTCTTAAAGCTGTCAGATTCCAAAGGAGGAGATGCCAAACTACACGTCACAAGTTCTAAGTGTAATCATTGCCTTGATAGACGACAGTGAAGAGGAAGTGGCTGCAACAGTTGTCCAGGGATTGATTGTGGTAAGAAGATACACACTTGGAGAATTTCGAATATTCATGATAGTAGTCATTCAAGGTTTAGGCTTAGCATTGGGAGGGGTAAATTGCTAAGCCTTTGTAGCAAGTTCAGATAACCAAGAAATCTATCAGGTCCTTGATGATGCAATAGAAGAGACAGTGGCTCCTGTTCTGCTCAATTTGTGTGGACGTCTACGAACACTTCAGGTTGGGAACCTGACTTTATTTCTAGTCTTTAAAATTTTCAAGAATCTTGTAGCAATTTATTACCATTGAAGTGTCTTTGCGTTCCCTCCTGAGAGTTATTGTTGAGGATGAAGATCTTGGTATTATGAAGGTGAACTCCTATTAATCACAGAAAGCCTCTCTGGTGAATTTAAGAGTTGGGTGATTAAAGAGTGGATAGCAAGGCCCTTTTGATCTCTCAATAAATCTTCCACTGGATCAATATATAGCCGGAAAAGAATCTCTGATAAAGGACACTTGCTTTGCCCCAGTACTTCTCCTGAGCTTGTATATCATGTTCTGAAAAAGTAGTTTTGTAAAGCCAGGCTATCCTGCTTTCTCCGTAAAATCCACTACCTGCAGGTCGCAAGGGTCCCCAGGACATGCATATATAAAGCTATGGGTTCCCAAAGATGGAGAGGGTGCCTATTTAGTAGCATCTCAAGTGGGTCTTTAAAAGGTGTGGAAAATGGGGTAATCTCTAAAAGTGTCATCGATAAGCTCCATCTACATTCAAATGTAAACAAATGTGTAGATTAATGTTAAAGAACCCAATGCCAGTCCTCACAACAGCGCTGTTTAAGATGGGAAAGGTGTGTTGATGAATAGTTTAAGAAGAGCTCTTCATGTGGTCGTCTACTATCAGGTTGAATGCCTGATTGATTGAGTCTAGATGCAAGCGTTGACTTGTTTGTCTGGCATGGACATTTCTTGTAATCCCCCCTGATGCGTGAGATTTGCAGGTAGCTAACATATATCTTTACTTGTGATCTTAAGTAGTAAAGCTTATGGGTTTTGCAGGCAAAGATGATTTTTCTGGGTGGTTTTGTGTGTGTGTGTGTGTGTGCTTGTTTGGTGGGGGAGGGTGGGGTTCATATTGCACCCCCTTGCAATGACTACGTGGGCTCCCTCTCTCTGCCGTGTGCAAGATTGGGCAGAGGAGGAACCTCTGCAAGAAGTAACAGTTTGGAATGGGCTACTGAATCAGAGTGCAATGCTTGAAAAAATTCAGGTAGGTGGGAACGTGGGCATCATAGCATGATAATTGGTTAGGACTGCAGGTTCCATAGTCAATGTGTGCTTAGCATGTGAACTTGGGTCCGATCAAGAGAGAGCCTCATTATTAGCAACCAAATTCCCAGTTTTTGGTATTGCTTTTGTGTGTTTCCAAAGTTTTGCACATAGTCTTGGGTTAGGTGAGACTTGCAAGATACTCTAACTAACAGGGGACCAGCTCATCGTTGGTCTATAATACAGTGTACAGGGCACTGACAGGCAAAACATTCACAGGTTTTGCATGGCATAACAGCGTGTTTGCTTTTCTTTTTTTTTTCGAGAAAAGATCCTTTCATTAGTTATATAAAAACGCTCGTAGGGCTACAAGAGATCTCTCCTGCTCCTAAGAGAGACAGAGCAGCGAATACAGCATGGCAGCCCGGGAGACTCTCCCTAGGTGCTGCAAAATACAAGCATCAGTACAAAGAACTGAGCGGCTAAATCATACAATAGGGGGGGGGAAGAGCCAAACAGGTGCCCTGTAGTGCCAACGGGGGGATCCCGTGTGTAAGGTGTAGAAAGGGCCACAGCGCCAAGTGGTGTGAAAGGCCTGGCGCCGTAAGATCGCCTCATCCGAGTCTCCCCGAATGCGGTCGTACTGTCCTCGCAGGGTGTGGATCAACTCCTGCCAAATCCCCCGTACAGTCTCTGCTGGTGGCTCCAATCTCCCCTCAAAGGCCGTAAAGCACCGGGCCCTCCAAGTGAACCAGATGGTGAGGCTGCTGAGGAGCTCCCATCGTAAATCCCTCTCCTGTGTCCAGCTGGCGGACGAGAAATCCGGTGCCGGAACCAGGCGAGGCTGGCCCCTAATAAATCTGATGGCCTGACTGCCCTGCTCCATCTCATAGCCCATAGCAGGCCCTGACGAAGTCGACCAAGCAGCGGCACCCCACGTAAACATACCCTCTGGAGAGAGGGGGGCCAGAATACGCAGCATCCGCAGCCAAATCTGCTGTGCCTGAGGGCAATCCCAAAGGCAATGTCTCTGTGTCTCCATAGGGTGGCCGCATCGGACGCAGGCCGCCGGAAGACCGCTGTAAACAAGCCAAGTGCCAACTGCTGAGCCCCTGTGGGCGACCAGCCACCACTGAAAAGTCGAGATCCTGCGGGCCTGTCGACTAGCCCAGAGCCGAGCCCAGAAATCCTCCAGGAACTCCTGTGAGAGTCCCTGTAGTCGCCAGTGCTCCGCTGCCGCTGGAGAAACCGTCCTCCTCGCCGTCAAAATATGCCGCCCCAGCCGAACAGTATACTGGAAAAAGGTGATCTCTGTGGCCTCAAGGGATGCATAAGGATCATGCCACTCGTACTCCCCGGGGTCCCACTGTAGCCGGGCCAAGGGGCGCGCTGCATATGCCCATATGCGCCAATCCGGGAGCACATCAGCAGGGTCGGGGTCAATATGCCACTTCCGAGAAGCGGCGGCCACTACCCGAATCCTCTGAAAGGTGCACTCTGCAACCAAAGGCGACTCCACCTCCACTCTCTGGAGTCTGCCCTCATCCTGAATCTCATAGTAGAGGCATCTGCCATCCTCAGTGCAAGCTCTGACAGCAATCAGGATCTCCAACTGTGTAAAGGCTCCCATCCACCGTGGGGCCACTGGCTCGAGAGGCGTGAACCACTCCTCTGTGAGTGCCTCCTGAATATCATCCCTCATAATCAACCCCCCTCTGTAGTGACTCAGCCTCTCCACCTGGATCTCCTCTGGTAGACTGCAGAAAGCCTGCCAGTCTCCAAAACTACGAGCTGGGCCTGCCGCTAAAGGTCCCCAGGCTAGACGAGGCCGAGAACCCAGCATATGACCCTGCTCCGTGCGAACCGCTGGGCTCCAGATGAGCGGCTGTCTGGCCCGCTCCTCAACACAAGAAGGAGGTCGCTGAGAGAGCCCCGGTCTCAGCAGCTCCCAAGCTCTCAAGATACTCAAAGCAAATCTGTCCTCCCATCCTCTACTGAGGCCTGTCCTCCTCATCTCTATGAAGATCCAGCGAATCTCTAGTGCCCAAGTACCCCCTGCTGGGGGCGCCCGAGCCTGTAGCCGCTGCAAGAGGAGCTCTTTCCAAGGCTCAGCGCCTAGAAGCAACCCCCAAACAATAAGCTTCCCCAATAAGGCTCTACTCTGATCGACTGGATCTATAATGCCCAAACCTCCCTGAGCCAGCGGAAGTGTAATAACTGCCCATGCAACCTTTGCCCGAGCTGGCTGACCGCCCCGCCCAGACCACAGAAAGTTCCTGATGAGCCTCTGTACCTGGCTGATGCAAGAGCTCGAGAAAATACAGCAAGACGTAATGTACCACATGGTCGCTAACAGCACCTGATTTGCCACCACCACCCTCCCAGCCAAGGATAGTCGAGCTGTACTCCAATACAATAGCTTCTTCCGAATGCTCAGAAGAAGCGGGGCAATCTGCTGCTCAGGTGACAAATCAAGGCCAATCTGGCATCCCAAATACCGCACAGTTGTGCCTGGAGGAATCCATCTAAAACCGGGGTCCGGGCTCCATGCCGGAGTGGGAGCACTACTGATCCAAAAGGCCACTGTCTTGCGCCAATTGATCAATGCTCCCGAAGCTGCACTAAAAACCTGGAGCGACTGCTCAGCCCGAATAAGATTGGCCTCATGGCCATGCAAAAATAAGCCCGTGTCGTCTGCAAACTCAGCATGAAGCAGGTCCTCCCCCCGGACTGGGAGCTGGAGTCCTCTCAAACCAACCTCTTCTACCGTCAAATACATACTCATAGCCTCCGCAAAGAAGAGAAAAAGGAAAGGGGCGAGAGGACACCCCTGACGGACTGATCTGGTCAGCTCAAAACTCGGCCCCCGTCCTCCTGAACAACGTGTTTGCTTTTATCTGGTGGCAATGTAAATAATAAGATCTACAGTGGAACCAAACCCTCTTAGAGTGATCACATTGTCTTCGGGCAAGTTTGCCTACAGTAAGTTGGATAAAATTTTAGACGGATAAGTTCTCTGTCTCCCCCTTGGGTGGCTATCAAATCAAATGGACACCTTGATGTATTCCTACTGTAGTTAAATAATTGCAAAGAATGATCCCCTCCATACCACATGAAGCAAATTCTAAAACCCTATTGCTATTTTACTTTCACTAGCATCAGTCAATCAAAACCCAAGAAAAGATAAATTATAACTTATTGAGGTCTTTTATCCAGCTTCAAAAGAACGTGAATATACGAGCTGCAGCTTTTGGAGCCTTGGGAGTTCTGACCCATTTTGGGTCAGTGCAACGTGAAGCATTTATTGAACAGGTATGCCTTGAGATTTAGTGCCCAACAATAAAAAGATTTTATTTGGCTATTTTGTTCTATCTGAGCCTGTTGTTCTACCGAACCACGTAGGCTCAGCTTTTCAACAGTCTGTAAAGCATACCAATCAGTTGATCTGATTCTCTTTCTTGCAGATTCAGGCTGCTTTACCCAGGGTAGTTTTCCATGTTCATGATGAGGCATTGATAGTACGTCAAACCTGTAAGGTAAAACACACCATGAAAATTCTTTCTTGCTTTCTTTTCAAAATAGATGTGGTTTACACACTTCTGATGATTTACAGGATGGTAACTTGTTTGCTTTTTGTATTAATATTTATGTGTAAGATGACATTCGTTTTTTCTTTTTTTTTTCTGATTGGTCTTAAGCCCAAGATCCTCCCGTAGTTACCGTTTTTCACTGCCCGTAGGGGCTTTTTATCCGCCCGTAGGCGATGCTGCTGAGGAAGCACCATGTGGGGTTTTGAACCCAAGAGCTCCTGGTCCTAGACAAACATCTCTACCACCAGAGCTATCACCTCATTGTGTGTAAGAGGACATTCTGTGACTAAAGCAGTCTGAAATTTCATTTTGAACTGCAGACTACCTTAAAAAGTTTACTCCGTTACTTGGACATGGAAGCAGCAGTATTACTGACTGATTCACGAGCTTTTAACTCAGATCATAGGTACTGCATGTGAATGCTAAAAGTACAAATAAACTCAATATGTTTTCATTCATTCTTAATCATGTCATATCCAATGCTTCTCAATTCTTGTTACTATATAAATCTCTTTAATTTTGATACCGTTCATGTCAGCTTTTTGAAATGTATTCAGTCGCGTTTTCACATGTAGATCCGACTACGAGATTTTCTTGAAGGATTTTGCAAGACAGCTTGTAGACTGTCAGGTGGACAGGATGGACAGCTACATCACAATTGCCATCCAGGTAATGCAAAATACACTAAATGTGGACTTACTAGCTACCAAATATTTTGTGAATATTGGGAACAAGGTGCAGAATATGTTGGCCTTGATTGGGTTCCTCTCAGTGTTCAATTGAGTGATATTGAGTAAAAGCTTATATAAGGAGAGAAAAGCTACAAGTAGTGTTTTCTTCTACATGACAGAACTTTGACAGCTCCTGGCCAGAAATTCAATCGAATGCAGCATTCTTTACTGGATGCTTACTCTCTCAACTGGTCGACCACAAAATTCTGGCAATACATCTACCTCAAGTAAGGGACTTTTAAATTAGTTTGTATTCGGGGTATGATTAGTGTATTTTTCAAGGGGATCTTGCAGAGATGAAAGGGGAGCATTAATATTTTCTTTTTAATGGGTCTCAATGTCTAAGGTCCATTGTGTGTCTTGATCAAAGGTTTGCAACTAAGTTTACTGGTAGAAGTACACGCTCATTTAGCAGTGAAAATGACCACAGAGAAAGTTGAGATGATTGAGAAAAATTAGGTATCTTGATGGAGATGATTGAGGAGTCGAGATGCTCTCTTTGAGAATCTATGAAAATGTGTAATCATTTATTCTACAGCTGATTTGATTATTTATGAACATCTTGTGATTAGCATTCTCTTAAGCTTGTTTCAGTGTGTTTACTTTATTATCATGGACTCTATGCTAATTTTCAACCCTTCAAGGTGTGGAAATTTTATTTACTACTTCATCCATAGACACATCAATACTATAGGAAAGGGGTACAAACATTTTCTGGGGACAAACCAAATTGAGGTCTTGTGGACAACTTCAACCTGGATCCATCAGAGAATTTTATCACAATAGCTTTGAGGCCACTTAATGGAGTTCGGATGGATGATGCAGCTCAAATAATGAAACGGTCTCGAATCTAACCATATCTTAATCGTGCAATTTCTACCTAGCAATACAATCAAATCAACCTTCTCAAATAGCAAACAAGCATACATATGCCATATCCAAGATTCTTATCACATAAGTAAAGAATCATGTAATCTCAAACAAACATTCACAATCTCTATCAAATCAAGCATAGCATCTCAATAATTACCATGTATGTGTCTTATCTCAAAGACTGTCATCATCACCATGCTCGACAACATGGTTAGTCATAATGACCAAAATCTAGCCAATCTAGGGCTTTCTCCTATGCCTGTCTACCCAACCTCCACACTAGACATTGCGGCTATCTCGGGTATGCCTTTTTCTGAATCTCGTCCTCTCTGGGTTCTACCACATGGCTCCCAGAGAACATAAATCTCATTCTCTATTAGGCGTTCCCTGTCAAGGAGGGCCGGCCCAAATCTCGAAATCTCATGTTGAGTCTCATCATACATATGCATATTAATCATTCATTCCAAAACAAAACAATCACAAGTCATACATATCATCCTCACACTCATCTCTAGTTCATTATCTTTCAACTCATGCATATTCAAATCAATCAAAATCAACTTCAAGTATAAAACAAGCTTTTAATTCAAACAGTCTTTAACTTCTCTTAGTCTTTTAAGTCACATGCGAATCTTTGTTTTTAACGTAATCAATTATCATGTTCTAACCAGCGAGATCATCTCTAGTCACTGTAGGTAAGTCTTAACTATGCTTATACGTTAGTCCATCCGGTCTATATAGATAGGATAGTCAATCTTGATAGCAATTTCTAAGGCAAAGCCTAACAACTGGTCTCTTTAGGACAGTAATATCTTCCAATCTATGTGGAATTAGAGAAAAGTCAAAACTATAAAGTTTTAGGACTTCTAATGCTGTATAAAACATATCTCAGTGATGGGTCTCTAAAATGAGTTCTAAGGTCTTTTTGAGAGCGTTCAAAATGGCCAAAGTTGTGTTTTCAACATGAAACTATCAAAAACAGCCAAGTGCCTCACTTTGCACTCGAATAACTCAAAAATGAAAGGAATTTGGCTTTCTAGTGTCTCATACACTCTTGTAGAGATTCTTGTCCTCTAAAACTTTCGTTTTTACCTCAAAATCTGATTCTAATCATAAGGAAAGATAAACTCTTCGCAAAATATTTCTAATTAAGGTTACACCTAAAATCTAGTCACAAACTAGTCAAATATTCTATCTTCTAATTCTTTACCTCTAAAGTGTTTGTTCTATGAGTCACATGGACCAAGGTGATCATGTATAATTAAGAAGTTCAAGAGTCACTCATCGTTAAGCATACGATATATCGACTCGGATTCTCTCGTATACTCGCTTATCGATTTATCGATTTATTTATTTAATCTCCAAAGAATTTAAAGCAAAATAATAAAAAGAGTGTTTGTGTACTTTCTTATATATTTCTTGATGCCTTGATTAATTGGGAATCCATGTCTACTCTTCGGAAGTTATGAAAGAGTTGTTTGTAGATTTGGCAAGCCTCTTAAATTTGTTGTCAAGGCTGCAACCTGGTATAGGTATAACTTCGTGCACAATTATCAGAAACTAGTCATGTGGGTACTTAAAATTTACCAAAATGTGTACGGTCTACAACCCAATGTGGGAGGAATCGCCAAAATTAGTTGTATGTGAAAGTCAACTCCAAGAATAGGTCACGTTTTACTTTTTTATCAAATATCAATTGTCTATATACACACTTAAAGGCTTCCTTTGAGCACACACACTAATTGAAAACTCAATCTTGAATTTTCACTTAATTTTAACACTTAGAATTTTTGCCTGCTCTGAAAAACTGCTAAAAACCTGTTGGAATTCATTACAGAAATTTGTAACATCCAAAACTTAGGATTATCTTTAATCATAACTTGATTAATCTCAGAGGTATGTTGAAAATAAGTTGTCCACTATAAGGCAGAGATAGTAACTCCTGAACCATAGTCAACATTCTGTTGTTCCCTAGACCTAAATGTTCCCTAGACTAAGTTTGATCGGGAGAACTTCATTGTTTTTTTTCCCAAGAATAGATACTTCTATTAGTCACAAGAAATCTCCCTTCGCTCCAAAAAGATCTATCCGAGCAGTGATCTACAGTGTTGAAGATGCGATTCACACTTCTAGAGAGAACCAGCTCACGTGATGAGACTGGGTTTGAATCTTACAAGTTGAGGTTTCTACAAATTGGATTACCGGAGGTCACCTAACACCTTAAGGTTTTGGGGTCTGGATGGCTAGACCAATTTGTGGAACACCTTAGTTAAGCGCGCTTGCGTAGGAACACAATTGGGATGGGTGACCTCCCGGGAAGTGGGAGGATTCATGTTTCCAACATGGTATCAGAGTCCAGCTTGTGATGTTGGAAGCTATAAGACCTCAACCAAAGTGCGACTTGAGGAGGGGTGTTGGAGATGCAATCCACACTTCTAGAGAGAATCATCTTACGTGGTGAGACTAGGTTTGAATCTTGCAAGTTGAGGTTTCTACAAAATGGATTACCGGAGGTCACCTAACACCTTAAGGTTTTGGGGTCAGGATGGCTAGACCAATTTTTGGAACACCTCAGTTAAGCGCGCTTGCATAGGAACACAATTGGGATGGGTGACCTCCCGGGAAGTGAGAGGATCCATGTTTCCAACACTCACCCCTTTGCAGGTGGAGTAGCAAAACATTGGAGTGGTCAAAGTCATGGAGTCAAGGAAGGCCGATAAATGGGCCATATACCACGATAGCAATGTGAGGTCTATAAAACCACAAATGCACTTCACATGGCCACGTGAACTAACAATGGGACTTGTGGTCCGATCAAAGAGGTGTTGACGAGACCTATACAAGGAGGGGCAGTCTTGTCCTTATCATGCTTTGGCCATGGCTTGCCCTCCCTTGTCATTGCCCTTGTGAGGGTGCTATTGTCTTCTTGGCTTGAGATCTTTCCGAATCAATTAGGGTGTTAGGGCTGAAAATTAGGGTTTGCAGGTTTTGACAGCATTTTCATCTATTTGAAGCAGCCCTACAGTGCCCAAGACAAGGAAAACAAGCTGTTTTTGCTATTACAAGGCTGAACCAGTGGTTTTGCATTGGAAACCCTAATTAGGGTTTTTGAGTCATTTAGGATTCCATTGGAGGTGGCTCCATCAGGGGGCTTTTGGCTGAAAGACCTTCTGATAGCCCCCAAGGTACACTTTGGGGTAATGTGAAACACCTAAAACTTTGGAGTTCTCCCCGAGTGCTGTCACCTAGGGGTTGGATAGTCTGTTGTTCATTTGATGTTATTTGAACAAGAGGTTTGACTCCTCTCTAACTTCCTGTGTAGCATTAGAGAGGAGTTTTCTCCCCATTTGATGTCATTTGGATGGAGATTGTCTCTTGCGATGTCGCGGGGATGGACTTTGACCAGCTACCTTGCATAGTTGCCTAGACGGTCAAGGCAATTCTTGTTTACTTTGTATTCATTTTTGCAATTCGAGATCTGGTGCTTGGCACCCCATACTCGTTCACATTACTCTATTGGAATAGAACAATCTTGGGGGAGGTCAGCCCATTCCGGCCCTAGTGTGGCCTCTTGTGCATTTTGAACAAGTGCTAGAGGAGTGAGTGTGTTGCGGAATTCTCTTTTCAATCATTTTCATGGTTTAATGTTTAGGTGTATTTAAGTGGCATTTTTAAAGTAAACCCGGTTTCATATACCAACTCTTTCTTAGTGCGGACACCAGAAATGCATGGAGCCTCTTGTGGAGAAAAATAAGACACCCACACCATCATAGACTCTCTCATTTGGGAGACCTAAACGACATCTCCTCTTGGCCTATCCCACATCCCTCAGCTTGCCTGAGCTAGCCTATTCACCATTGCCAATGTCACCAAAGCCCTATTGAAGCTGCTCAATGGTAGAGCCAAGGATCACAAGGACCTCTGCTCGGAGCACTTCACACATGGATCCACCACTTTGGCGCCTATCCTGGCGCAGATCTTCGATAGGCTTTGTCTGAAGACTTCCCTCCCTCTTGGACCACAAACACCATTGTTCCCATCCATAAGGGGGGAGACCCAATGGACCTTGATAACTACCAGACCACCATGATTGGCCACACTTTGGCCAAGATCTATGAGGTGGTATTGGAGGCAGAATTGGCACTTTGGTGGAGAGACAAGGACAGCATTAGAATAGACAGTGGTCAGGAGACTATTGGGCACTACATCATGCGTTTAGTCTTCAGGAAACTCTCGTCATTCATAGAGCACTTCTCAAGGGTCACAGAGGCCCAGTTAGCTCCATAGATACATATCCCATGCCCTGAGGATTGCTATTGGTCAGTTGAGGGTGTCGTCACATTGCCTTTGGATTGAGACAGTGAGGGCAAAGGGATTCCTGCAGGACAGTCAGATATGCAGGCTATGTAGTATTGGGGACACAGAGAAGGGGAGCATCACATACTGAGACACCAAGTTAACTATAAATACAGGGACGCTATCACTGCCTCTTCAGAGAGGGGTTTGGGCCTTTGTTGCAGATGATGTATAATAGAGAGTTGAGACCAGAGATGTATTGGACTATACCTACTAGAGCTGAGGCATCACAGCAGAGACTGACTTCTGAGGCAGCAGTCTTAGCGGCAGGATACTGTACAAATATCTATTGCGAACTTCTTCGGCTCTCCCACCGGAGTCCTGGCTAATACACGTGAGACTTACAGGGACATAGCCCATGACAGAACCACACGACCCAACCGAGTGAGCACCTCTAGGCCTGCGGCAGGCTGGCACCACGCACTTTCGGGGTAGTACATGAGAGAGCACAAGTCCTCCAGAGATCCAAATGCCCCAAGTCTAGGAGACCCAGACTCTCTACCTGATAGTTTTAGATCTGGGACCTACTTAAACAACGTAAAGAGGCTCTACTACACATGGTGGATATTGAGGCCAGGTATACCATTCATGATGATGATGACACATTATGAGTCTGGACAGTTGAGGTTCTTCTACTGCATACCTTATTGGACCGAAAGGGTCATAAAATATCCTCCCCCCACCCCTATGAGTGAAAATTGTGTGCTTGTCTTCCTTTTTGTGCTCCATTCTTTCTTTCAACCGGACTAAAGTTTTTTAAGACTGAACTGAGAAAGGCAGACTTCTTACCAGTTGAGTTTTTTTCGTACATAGGTGGTTGGTTCACTAGTGCGAATGACAGCAAACTCTCCAAGCTCTGTTGTGCGATCAACATCAGCCAAATCATTAAGTATTCTATTAAACAGTATACATTGATTCTTTTTGTATGAGAGTTCTTTTGGTAGAGTGTACAGCATTCGGCTCTTTTGTATGGTTGGATTACATGCAGTAAGTATTTTTACTGGCAATGTATCATAAGTGGTCTTGAAAAAACAAACTCGTCGTGTAAAAAAACTGCTTGATTGATTGTCATTTTGAGGCTTGCTATGCAAGGTGCAGCAATATTCGTGCGTGATTCTCAATCTACTCAAATGTACAAAACGATTCTTTTGGCAAGTAGACCATTGACAATTCAATGGCCAGTACACGGAAGTCTAACCTGTGAAAGTGGTCATGCTTTATGCCTTACTGCTTGTAGACCATTGTTTTCTTTACATATGATATGGTGTTCAGTTTGGAAGCTGCTTTCTTGTACTATCAAAATCCTCGGTTTGGTGAAGCAGTTACTGTTCTCAAGAAGTTTTCCAGGCCAGCACACTGAGAAGCTATACAACATTTTATCGACTGGAGATTCTTTGAATGTGTAATTCACATTTTTGGTTGGGAGTAAATGTGTGCTGATCATAAGGCATGCTGTCCAGACATAGTTTTTAAGTCTATAGAAATGTTTGTTTCTACTGGTTTGTACCACCACCATTTTGTAATAACTGTGAAAACTAAGACCATAGTCCCCCCTCAAACCTACCAACCCCAACATTAATGAAAATGAGATTGATTGGTAACTCCATGATGATGACAAATTGTCAATGCCTCATTGGGGCTTTGCAATAAGATAATCTTCATTCTTTTTATTAACTTTAGACAAAACCATTGTCAATGGATGCATTTTCTGAATAGTTCGTGTTCTACTGTGCTATTACCTTTCTTCAACTCTATGCTCTTTGAGGTTGATCCTCCTCGGAAGAGTTGATGTTCTTGTATGTGAGCCTAACCTTGCAATGGACAGGATACTTCAAGCTGACTTTGTTTGTGCAAAATTCTCATTGTAAGCATAAGGACGTTGCTTGGAAGGCTTTGCATCCTCTCGCAATGGTAAATTTCTCCTTAGACATACTAATATTCATAAGTAGGAAGCTGTAGATGGTTCACCTACAGTATGTTTTTTTTCCTATTTTGGACAGAACCATTTCAAGGAATCTCCGCACGGCCTCCCCCTTCAGCGCTCAGTGGGAATACCACGATGGCTGTTTCCTAAATATTCGACATGGCATTCTCGATAGGTCAGATTAGTGTGCCTGCCCTGCAAAGTTACTAGCTTGGTCTCCATAATAACAATGTTCTTCAAGAGCCCATACCAAGCATACAAGGTCACGCGTCACAGGGTGGCCACTATAGCCACATTCCAGCTCCAACTACCTCAACCTCGTTAACAAACATTTGCTTTTCTGGCAGAAGCCCCTCCGACAATCTAGTCTTCTAGTATCTTTGGGAGCCATGGAGGGATCCAAGCAACCCTCTCCTCGTTCACACCCCTCTCTGCAGCTAGAGCTTCCATAGGCTCTCCCCTTATTATCCATGTTCCGGTGGACCCTTGAATCTTCTCCCAGTAGACTGAAACTACAAAAATCCCAGCTTTGATTCAGTTCCCTGACCTCCCCCTTCATCTGCATCCCTTACTCAAACTAATTGTGGAAACAATGGGAAAACTCTTGGGGCAAAGACCCCATCTGGGTTTAAAACCCATGTGGCACCCTCAAGCCCCCATAGAAATGGATCTAAACCCTAACGAACAATATGGGAAGAGAAGACTTATTCATCAACCTATCCGTCATTGCCCAATGCCTACTTTTACTATAACAAGCAAGGGCACTATATAAGGAATTGTCAAGTGAAAATCCCTCCATCTACCCTTGATTAGAGCAACCAGCCCTCTCCAACTGTGAAACCTAGGGAATAATGATGGCTTTCAACAGATCAACATGCAAGGGTAGTAAAAACCCTAACAAGTTCGCTCCCCTACTAGTCAATTTGATAGACCTAACCCAATAGTAGGAAGCCTAGGTACAAGTTCAATCAAAGAAAGAGTATGTTCAAAGTATTGAAATGGTAAATTTGAATTTCGACACTAGAGAGAGAGAGAGAGAGAGAGAGAGAGAGAGAGCATGAACTTTTGGATGATCACCCGTTGGTGTTTCCTACGTGAGAAGAAGAGAGACTTCCACACTTATCCTCCTTAGCAAGGAAGCCTGTCCTATTGAAAAAGAGATCTCAAACTAACAATAGCTCTTCAAAGCCCAACTATTCAACCCCGCATTAGGAGCTCTGATATCTTGATTTCAAAAAGGAGAATTTTCAAAGTAGGTGAAATCATAGAGTCTTATATACACTTAGAAAAAGCTCCCTTAAGTAGAAGTAATCCCATCCCCAAAAATCAAAAGAAATGATGTTTAGAAAAAATTTGTCATTTAATCCTAAGGGTCTCACAGACCCTCCCAAAGCCAGTATGATAAAAAATTGTCTTTAAGTAAAAGAGAAGTGAAGGATACAAGGCAACATCTAAAGTCTAACTTGGGGAAGATCTCTGAGGACCATATTTGGTATGTCATTGATCGTCCCCATGGTAGTAGAGGCACAACCTTGGGGATCCATAGCAGATGGTCAATGCACTTGATCCATCCAATAGATGGATAGCAATGAAAATGCACACTAAGTTTCAATAGAATATAGTGTTAAGAATGTGATCTACATACATTATTTGTAAGGTCACGTAATTCCTTTGTGGTAGGTTGCATCAAAATATAGGCTAAGAGCTAAGGTTTGCATTACTCTTTGTAGTATATCCGTATTATTTGCATAGTGTATCTATGTCATCTCAAACCAACTAAATCTAACTCTTGTGTGAGTTTCCTCGTCACTTATTTTGGAAGAAACAAGGTTGGAAGAAGAAACAAAGTCTTCCACTCTTCCAACACCACCACCTTAACCTCTTAGTGAGCAAGCACTTGTGATGGAGGAGCAGAAGAAGAAGAAGAACAAGACCAAGACCAAGGTCTTGCTATTATTGTAAGAAGGGCCACTATCACTGTAAAAAGAAGGGCCACTACATCAAAGACTGCTTCAAGCGGAAGAAGGATGAAGAAGAGAATGGAAAATCCAACAAAGATGAATCTTCTTCAAAACATGAAGCAAATATAGTTGAAAGGTTGTTTTAGTAATAACCTTAAGCCTTTTTGGCTCATTGTAACTTTGTGGTTTCTAGCGAGTGGGAATTTTTTACTTTGTGAAAATACTCTAATCTACACACCATGTTGGTATGTATGTAGATCAAGAGGGTGTTGAAAATGTGATCTACATGGATCAGTTGTATGGTCACATAAATCCTTTGTGGTAGTTTACATCAAAAAGGACTAAGGTAGTTTACATCAGCATACTCCTATCACTTCCACTCAGTAATGGGCCTTTCTTATATCGGTGCGTGTTAGGGTTTTCATAAATTTTAGGAAGCTAATTCAAGGAACGGTAGAGCATGATCACAGGGAGCAATTATAGGTGTCTAAGGATTTATGGAGAACAAACATAGCTCAAAAGGTGCTCCACCTTGACCTATATGAGCATATACTTGAGATCATTTGATTAATAGAAGATTTCTCTTGATTAGAATAGAAATTAAGCTATATTAAACATGTGATTCTATTAATAGCCAACCATGATAATGCAATAGTTTTCAATTCTTCTCGGCTCTCTTGTTTTCAATTCTTCTTAGTTCTCTTGTTTTCTTCTACCAGCACTTGAGAATACTTTTTTAGCATTGCTATGTTACAAGTAATTTGACTTCTCATTTCTTTATTGTGATAGCCCGAGGATTGAGTGTGATTAAGCTTCATAAATATGAAATTCTATTAGTAATCAATCATGGTTTTTGCAATAGTTTTCAATCCTTAGTTGTCTAATTTCCTTCTACTAGTATGCTTTCCCAGCATTTGCTATGTTATAGGCCATTTGACTTCTCATTTCTTCGCATAAAGAGTGCTCTCCAAAAGTATTTAAAATGTTAGTGGGCACTTGCCCGAGTGGCTCAGCTCACAACACACCCTAACCACGAGGTCATGGGTTCCTGACACCGTAGGGTTGTGTGTGTGAGCGGTGTAGCTTCTAGCTTGACTACATCCCCTCGAAATCCCCCTAGAAAGGGGGCTTTCAAAAAAATAAATTAAAATTTACAATGTACATTTACTACATTTTAATAGATCAATCACTCTCTCTCTCTCTCTCTCTCTCATTAGGAGAATATAGGACTCAACTTTGGGCCCTCTAAGAAGTCAGCTTACAGAGAGATTATCCAAAGAGTCTAAAAAATAAGATGAAATGAATTTTTGTGTATTTTCTCTCCACTTTCTAAGATATAAAAGATATATTCTATTCTTAAATGTAGATAAAGAATGATAGAATACCGTTAGTTTTCAAAGTTTTTAATCACACTTTCATGTAGTACAAACTACACGAAAAGTGAAGTACAGTTATGGTATGGCCAGTTTTTGAAGTCTAATGGCTCATATCTCAAAAAATTTTCTTGGACACTGAAATAACATATTTCTCAAAATTTAAACAAAGCTCATTCAAAAGTACTTCGCTTGAAGTTCTTGTTTTGGTGCCTTTTTATTTCCATTTTGATTTTGGTATCAAGGGGGATTTCTTTATAGATGCATAGAAAAAATCTATAACATGTAAGACCGTGGCATTGCTTTTTAGACCCTAGGACATCAAGGAACAGATTAAGAGGATGGCAGAGAGATCAAGAGCAAGGAGAAATACATAGAGAAGCAACATTTACAACCTACACATCGATCTTGAACGAGCTTGAACGTGAATATAAGCCTTTAAGTAAGGGAAATAAACGCAATACTTTGTCTATTGCTTCTAAAGAAAAGTCAAGGTTGTAGGGGAAGAAAAATATAGATTTATGGATTGATAGGAGGCTATATCCAAAAGACCCTTTTACAAACTCCACACCCCCATTTAAGAATATGACATCTTTACTTAACTATGTTGAAGACGTCTATAATGGGCTCCTAGGATATACATATCATTTGGAAGCAACAAAAAATGTTCTTAAATTAGAAAGAGATCTATTTGAGAAGGACAACTTCCATTTGAAGCAAACCATGAAGCAGTGTGTAAATAAGCTATTAAACAATAAGGAAACCATGATAGGGCTTGAAAAACAAAGGGATGAATTAATACTTAAGATCTTATTAGTTTTATGTAGACGATAAAAAAAAGCTTAGGGATATTGAGAAAATGATGTTAGGAGTTGCGTAGCTGGGGACTTGTCGAACACCCTATGCGAGCCACGAATGGCTGCAAGCATACAACCAGGAAAGCAAGCTCAAACAAAATATAAAGGTGTGTCACTCACCGCTCTAACCGTCGCTGTGAAGGATTCCCGCGTCGCAGCAGTGAAGGAGGAGCCGCCGTCGCCGCCGTGCCGCTACACAGTGCTCGATCGCTCTCTCTCGCTCTCTCTCACACGCAGGAGAAGGAAACTAAGGAGATAAGGCAAGAGCACTCTTGTATTCAACACATGAGAATGAGGGTTTTAGGGTTACATTTGACTCTTATAGGTGACTTGACCGTTCACACATGGGCGCCCATACATGACCGGCCGATCCTAACCCTTACCCTGCTGATATTCAAGGTGCGCCTCTCATCGGCGATCACCCAATCCCTTTATCCTTAACATATGGTGCCGACAAGCCCGGTCCATGACTCAGAATATTTAAATTAATGACGTAAAACATAGTACGTCTCAATGTCCGTCATAGGTTAACATGCCCCCCTTCCTGATGTAGATTCCGTCCTCTCGGAAGCTATGGTATGGTAAGCTCGATAGGGTTGTTGTGGTAGACCGTCTGCAAAACAGGGAAGTAGAGTGAAAGTATGCTGGAATTCAAAAGATATAAAGTGTATAAATTCAAGCATGTTAGACCACAATGGATGTTGCTATGAGACTTAGTTTAAGGGGTCACATGAAGGAACTAGTGTAGCAAATTAACAGGAGTTTAAAATTATTGAAAGTAAATCAAGAGTTAGCAAGGTGTCAAAGGTTAATCAAGGTTTATAAGTGGCCTAAGTCAAGGAAAATAACCAAGCTTAATAAATAAATTCTAAGCGAAAATTCATAAATGTGAAAAGCTAGTACTCTATAAAGTAAGAAAACAAGTATGAGGATTTTCTAACATATGTAACTATGCAACTATATTTCTGACATAAGTATAACATGAAATTATAAGATGTTGATTGGAAATTGTAGCATTTTTTAAAAGAACTCGAATATATCTTGAAGCGAACTTAGTATTTTGAAAAATTCTTTTTTTCAATACAATTAAACACTTAAGTTCTATTCTAGTGCATTTTCATGGAGTTATGGTGGTTGTCATTTGGGCAAGTTTTCCTAATTCTATAGTCACTCTTCTCCATTTGAATTTCCCTCCATTCAAATCTTTAATCTCTCAAGGAAGACTCTAAGCTTTCACCTGAATCTCCTCTTTCCTCATATACTATTTATGCATGGATAACAATGAAAAGAGATTTATCTTTCTGGTGCCTTCAAGTAGAACCAAAAAGTCATCTTTGCCTTCATTGATTTTCTATACTCGATTATTTTTCTACCAAGAAGTATTATTGCATCAAGAAAGGGCATCAAGAAGTGTTGCTACATTGCTCAATGGAGGAATGGCATTAATTTTTCTATACTCAATTATTTTTCTACCAAGAAGTATTATTGCATCAAGAAAGGGCATCAAGAAGTGTTGCTACATTGCTCAATGGAGGAATGGCATTAATTTTTATGTTATTTGAAATAGAAGTGTCTGAAATTAATGATAATGTTTTACTGCACTATATATTTTTGCAAAGAAAGGAGTTAGTTATAATTTCAGTATTGTTTTGCTGTAGAACATCAGAGATAATTCTAAGAAGCGATGTAGACATGTGGACTTGGATAATGAGTATACTCCTCTCTCTATAAGAGAACAGAGGCTTCTAAGGTCAACCCTTATGTAATGCAACAAGCCAAGGAATTAGGGAGAAAGCATGTTGATATATGGGTGGAAGGATCAATTTACCCATCTAATCCCCTAACCCAAAAACCACCTAAATTTTCATGCCTAACTTCTTCGATCAAATATGTTTATGAGAGCAAATGCTGGCTTGTTTGGTTACACAACAAAGCTTGCTAGCCAGGTGCAAAAGTGTTTGGATATCATCACAAAGGATGCTGATGATGAAGGAAGCTCAAATTATGCAGTTAAATGCTCGACTATCTAACAAGGAGAATGAATACAATGAGTTGGTAGAAGTTATTCATGCTCAACCATGAATTGGAACAGAAAGAAAAGGATCTAGAGGCCAAGAACAACAAATTAGAAGGGGTATTAGAGAAGACAATCAAACATGGGTCCACGAATGCACGTGAATGAGTAAGAGAACAAAGACCACTTACTACATTGTCAAAAAATAGTGGAAACTACAAATGCCATATACATGCCGAGACTAATAAGCTGAAGAACCTTAAACAACACATTGGAGCACTCTCAAAAGTCTTCTCAAGATAGATGGTGAAGTCTACACTTTCTCATTCAAAGTTCAGAACAATTAGTGATGATCTCGTGCATGCCAATTGCAAGATGTGAACAATGCATTTACTACAATTGAACCGCTCAAGGTATTTGTGACAAAGTTGGTTTAAGTAAAGAATCCTATGCAATGATCTACAAACAAATGGATGCAGGTTTTAAGTCCATGTTGCGAAACAAAAGGGTAACTCCACTGATGTGCCCTTTTAGTGTCAGAAAAGTAAGGCAATAATTGAATAACAATGTCCTTGAACTCATTGGTGAGCCCAAACACATAGTTCACTCACATGTATTCAAGCATTTTGCTAAAGAAGTGACCTTTGATGTGAATCCGAACAACAATTTTGTCTTGGATGTGTGCGAATTACAAGTTGCAATGGTGAAGTTCTATGATATGTATGTTCAAAAATGTGGTGGCACACTGAAATTTGTACTAAAAATTAATGAGAGTGAAATTGTAAAGAATCAAAAGAAAGAAAGAGTAAGTTTTACATTGATAAACAGCACATTCCATAAAGCTAGGTGATACTCAATACTTTAGTGTTCAATCAGAAAACGAATTTTGGTCGCTTGCAACATTTGAGCTTCCAAAAGAGGACCATGAGATCCTAAAGATGTTTTTCAATCTAATAGAGATTCCTATTATGGTTTAACGTCAAAAATTAGGTGAAATTCTACATGTGGATGGTTTCAGAGAGACTACTCAATGGAATGGCATCCTACAGGTGATCTAAAGACACTAAAGTGCATGTTTGGTGTCTCAAATGCTGCAAATGCAAATTTCGCTTGCTTGTATTGCATACGCTCAAGAAAAAAGGGTAAGAATGAAAAAAAGGCATGAAATATGAATACTCGGAAGGATGGTGCACCAACTCATGAGATGATCAGTTCAAATGGAATGGCAGAACAATAGTTAGGGTGGATCCAAAGTGGGACCCTATACTTGACATTCCTTTAAAAACAAGTCTATCCTTGTACACTACATGCTATATATAGAATTGTAGAAATTTTGATTTATGAATATATATGTTTTGCATATAAGATGCAACCGATGCCAGAGTACCAAGCAGTATGTAAGAGAGTGGAGGAGGTTCTTTCATGCGTGGGTCTACACAAAGGGAAAGTGGAAATCAAGAAAGATAAGAAGAGGTTAGGTGCAAGTGGAAATGTGCCATGCAAACCAAGTATTGGTGGAGCCAAGGCTAGAAAATTTTTGTCACCACCAAGGAACCATGAAGGCCATTTATTAGTTCTTCAACCATGGAAGTATGAGGCATGGAGTGTAAGATTCCTCCCCCCCAGCTTTTGAGGTATACAGGAGTAAGAATCTCCCTTTTTCCTCTTTGAAATAAAAGAAAGATTCTATTTTACCCTGTTTTGACCTAGAGAGAGAAAATATCTAGAGGGAGAAAATTGAGATATTTTTGGATATAAAAATCCTCCTAGTGTCTAAAATGGGTTCCCCTGAAACAAAAATTCAAAAAGAACTTTCCAATGTGCAATTGGAATTAATTGGAAATAGGTATAAAGGACCTTAGCCTAAGGGTCTAGATTTTCAGAAATTTTTGGATTATGGTCCAATTAAGGTTCCTATGGGCCAATAGGATCAATCCATGTGTGGGGAGGAGATAAATCCAATTTGTAAAAGAAGATACCCAAAAATGAGTGAATGCCCACATAAGATAAAGAGTTGACTATGTAATTTCTCTCTCTCACCCAAAGAATGGTCATTTCCATGTCCTATTCTCAATCCAAATGAAACTTCTCGTGAAACTTTTCCCTAATCCAAGAATAAATTCTATGGAGGCCAAATTATAGCTTTTTTATGCTTTTAAGTTAGTTATTTCATGAAAATTTATGATTCAATCCATAATGGGTTAATGATCCAATTAGGGATCATTCTAATCATATCCATAATGTTAAAGTTCATTCTTTTAGAATAAATTGAGATTTATCAGTAATAGCAGCGGAGCTATGGCGAAATTTATGTAAAAATTACACAAAACATTTTCATTCAAAGTATGAAAAGAGGACTTCCTACCATATTCTAGGAATTATCATCCTAGATAAACTGATTGATTCTCATTGTAATCATAGAAATATTAATTTTTAGGTTTATGCATAATTAATAAATTTTTAAATAAATTTATTTATCTATGAGAAATATTTAAATGTTAAAAGAGGAATTCCCATTACATTTGGAATTCCATGATTGGATGGGAAAAGAGAATTTCCTATCATATTGGAATAATGGAATAATTCATTTAATTTCAAAAATGAATTTTTAGATAAATTTATTTATCTATGAGAAATAATTAAATGTTAAAAGAGGAATTCCCATTACATTTGGAATCCCATCATTGAATGGGAAAAAGATAATTTCCTATCATATTGGAATTATGGAGTAATTCATTTAATTTTAAAAATAAATTTTTAGATAAATTTATTTATCTATGAGAAATAATTAAATGTTAAAAGAGGAATTCCCATTACATTTGGAATTCCATCATTGGATGGGAAAAAGATAATTTCCTATCATATTGAAATTATGGGGTAATTCATTTATTTTAAAAAATAAATTTTTAGATAAATTTATTTATTTATGAGAAATAATTAAATGTTAAAAAAGGAATTCCCATTACATTTGGAATTCCATCATTGGATGGGAAAAAGATAATTTCCTATCATATTGAAATTATGGGGTAATTCATTTAATTTCAAAAAAAATTAGATAAATTTGCTTATCTATGAGAAATAATTAAATGTTAAAAGAGGAATTCCCATAACATTTGGAATTCCATCATTGGATGGGAAAAAGATAATTTTCTATCATATTGGAATTATGGGGTAATTCATTACATTTGGAATTCCATCATTGGATGGGAAAAAGATAATTTTCTATCATATTGAAATTATGGGGTAATTCATTTAAATTCAAAAATAAATTTTTGGATAAATTTATTTATCTATGAGAAATAATTAAATGTTAAAAGAGAAATTCCCATTACATTTAGAATTCCATCATTGGATGGGAAAAAGATAATTTCCTATCATATTGGAATTATGGGGTAATTCATTACATTTGGAATTCCATCATTGTATGGAAAAAAGATAATTTCCTATCATATTGAAATTATGGGGTAATTCATTTAATTTCAAAAATGAATTTTTAGATAAATTTATTTATCTATGAGAAATAATTAAATGTTAAAAGAGGAATTCCCATTACATTTGGAATTCCATCATTGGATGGGAAAAAGAGAATTTCCTATCATATTGGAATTATGGGATAATTTATTTAATTTTAAAAATAAATTTTTAGATAAATTTATTTATCTATGAGAAATATCTAAATGTTAAAAGAGGAATTTCCATTACATTTGGAATTCCATCATTGGCTGGGAAAAAAAAATTTCCTATCATATTGGAACTATGCCGTAATTCATTTAAACTTAAAGATGAATTTCCTATCATATTGGAACTATGCCGTAATTCATTTAAACTTAAAGATGAATTTTTAGATAAATTTATTTATCTATGAGAAATAATTAAATGTTAAAATAGGAATTCCCATTACATTTGAATTCCATCATTAGATGGGAAAAAGAGAATTTTCTATCATATTGGAATTATGGGGTAATTCATTTAAACTCAAAGATGAATTTTTAGATAAATTTATTTATCTATGAGAAATAATTAAATGTTAAAAGAGGAATTCCTATTGCACTGGGAATTCCATCATTTAGATGAACAAAGAGAAATTTCTAGCATATTGAAATAATGGATATTTTTAATGAATTTATTTTATAAGAAATATTTGATGGAAAAAGAGGAATTCCCATGGTAATTGGGATCCTAGAAATTAAATGGGAAGAAGAGAAATTTTTTAGTATAAATTCGATTTATGATTATTTTACTATAAGAGAAAATATGGGTAGAATTGATTTCTACAAATCTCATAAATTCTTTTATTCAAAAGAAGAATATTGAATATAATTCAATTGAGAAATTAAGAAGGAATGAGGAACAAGCTGTGAGAAAAAGAATCTTTAATTAGGCCAAGCAATTGGCTGAAATTTAGAAAAAGTCCTATTATGGTTATCAATCTAGAAAAAGATATTAAATGGTAATAGCATGTGAGTGGATGTGATAAGAAGAAAATAGGATGTGATAAGATGTGTATGGGCTGTGATAGGATGAGAATGGATGTGTGTATGGGATGCGATAGGATGTGAATGAGTGTGATAAGATGAAAATAGGATGTGATAAGATATGATGTAATGGAAATAGATGTAAATGTGAATAATGAGATGAAAAAAGGGTTGAGACGATATGTGAAAGGGTGAGATGGGAAGTACACGGATGTGAATATGGATGTATATATGAAAGAAGGGATATGCATGTGTATGTGGATGTATAAATGTGGATGTGTTTGTAAAAGAATAGATGTGAAGGTGGATGTGGATGTATGAATGTAGATGTGTTTGTAAAAGAATAGATGTGAAGGTGGATGTGGATGTATGAATGTAGATGTGGATATGGATGTATGGATGTAGATGTGGATGTGGATGTGGATGTGGATGTATGGATGTGGATGTGGATGTGGATATATGAATGTGGATGTGGATATGAATGTATGGATGTGGATGTGGATGTGGATGTGGATGTGGATGTATGAATGTGGATGTGAAAATGGATGTATGGATGTAGATATGGATGTGGATGTATGAATGTGGATGTGGAAATGGATGTATGGATGTAGATATAGATGTGGATGTATGAATGTGGATGTGAAAATAGATGTATGGATGTGGATGTGGATATGGATATATGAATGTGGATGTGGATGTATGGATGTGGATATGGATGTGGATGTATGAATGTGGATGTGGATGTGGATGTATAAATGTGGATGTGAAAATGGATGTATGGATGTAGATATGGATGTGGATGTATGAATGTGGATGTGGAAATGGATGTATGGATGTAGATATAGATGTGGATGTATGAATGTGGATGTGGAAATGGATGTATGGATGTGGATGTGGATATGGATGTATAAATGTGGATGTGGATGTATGGATGTGGATGTATGAATGTGGATGTGGATATATGGATGTGGATATGGATATGGATGTGGATGTATGAATTCGGATGTGGATGTGGATGTATGGATGTGGATATGGATGTGGATGTACGAATGTGGATGTGTAGGTGGAATAATGAATGCGAATGTGGATGTGAAAGGATGTGACGTCGATGGGGAATAAGAATCAACGGTTGTGCCTCTCGATGGAGAAAAAAGCGTTAAATAGGATGTGATAAGATGTGATGTAATGGAAAGAGATGTAAATGTGAATAATGAGATGAAAAAAGGGTTGAGAGGATATGTGAAAGGGTGAGATGGGAAGTACACGGATGTGAATATGGATGTATATATGAAAGAAGGGATATGCATGTATATGTGGATGTATAAATGTGGATGTGTTTGTAAAAGAATAGATGTGAAGGTGGATGTATGAATGTAGATGTGGATGTGGATGTATGGATGTGGATGTGGATGTAGATGTGGATGTGAATGTATGAATGTGGATGTATGGATGTGGATGTGGATGTGGATGTATGAATGTGGATGTGGAAATAGATGTATGGATGTAGATATGGATATGGATGTATGAATGTGGATGTGAAAATGGATGTATGGATATAGATATAGATGTGGATGTATGAATGTGGATGTGAAAATGGATGTATGGATGTGGATGTGGATGTGGATGTATGGATGTGGATATGGATGTGGATGTATGAATGTGGATGTGGATGTATGGATGTGGATATGGATGTGGATGTATGGATATAGATGTGGATGTGGATGTACGGATGTGGATGTGGATGTATGAATGTGGATGTGGAAATGGATGTATGGATGTAGATATGGATGTGGATGTATGAATGTGGATGTGGAAATGGATGTATGGATGTAGATATAGATGTGGATGTATGAATGTGGATGTGGAAATGGATGTATGGATGTGGATGTGGATATGGATGTATGAATGTGGATGTGCATGTATGGATGTGGATATGGATGTGGATATATGAATGCGAATGTGGATGTGGATATGGATGTGAATGTACGAATGTGGATGTGTAGGTGGAATAATGAATGCGAATGTGGATGTGAAAGGATGTGACGTCGATATGAGTGAATGGATAAGATGTGATAACATGTGAATCAGGACGTGAATGAATGATATGGGATGTGAATGAATGATATGTGTTGTGAATGAATCTAATGTGATGAGATGAAAAATGATGGGATTGGATGAGAATGGGTACACATATGAATTAAATGTGGAATAAGTAATGTGGACTGATGAGGGATAATGTGGAAAGACGAGAGTTCATTATAGAAATTGAATTTGTGACCTGTTTGTAAATGACTGTTTTATGTCAAGAATGCTAGGGAAGCATTTTGACCGTCTTGTGAATAAGGTCGTGGAGACCTAACTGATAAAGTTGCAACAGCTGTGAGACGGAGAGTCAACGGAGGACATCTCGTGTAGCAAGGTCGGCCGAGGTCTTGACTAGCCTTGGTTCAATTTAAATCGGGAGCTTCCGATACGGTGGATGAGGGACCAAGGAAGCGGCCTATGAGTGAAGTGCTAGGTGACCTGCGAAGGATCCTAGAGGGTGCTGACCATACGGTGCTCGGGCTCTGGGTCACCGAAAATACCCACACGTGCGGCGTGGAAGATATTGGAACAAGGAGTAAGAGTTGTTTTCTGAAACCGGGCATGGATCTGGTTGACTGTCCTTGCTGGTCCTCAACAGATGAGTCCATGGATTTTTTTTAAATAGATCTGTTGGTTGATCTTGCTGATCTTCAACGGAGATTCTATCTTGATTTTTATAAGTGAATATATTGCCAGGTACTATGAGGCCCCTGAGTGGACAGATGGTGAGCGTTCTGGTTGCCAATGATGCCATAGATACTCCGATGAAGGAATGATTGGAAATTAAGATTCAACCGGATATTTTGGAGGATTGTGATAAGTGATACTATGGTTTCATTAAATGATTGTTTTTAAAGATGGTTGAATCTGTGAAAAAGGCAATTTCATATTGGGTGTGTAAGTGGCATGATTGGTGTTAAATTTGCATGAATATCCGGCAAGGGGGCCTAGGAACTCTTTTCCCTGGTACCCGAGACAAAACCTAACCAAATTCTAAATTGGATCCCATCACTACAGTGGTTGGGCGGTTGGCTAACCCATGGGGTTAGGCTGGACTGATGGATCCGTAAAATGAGACTCAATTCTGTTATAATACGATAGATGAAGTAAATCCCAGATAGTAATTGTTCTATGGATAAGAATCAACGGCTGTGCCTCTCGATGGGGAAAAAAGCATTGATATCTATGATCCAAGTTCAAGTTTCTTCCTTGATCTGACTGAGTGTCTTTATAGGATCGATCGGATCAGTTTGGTTAGTAATGACCTTGACTACGTTAGAGTAAAAATATCCTGGAGGAATCGCCTGTGCTTTCTGGGTGCAAGGGAAGTTTTTTTTCGGGTTCGGTTTTGGAAGAAGCGAGGGATTAGTCTCCTGTCCAGATATCTGTGGGCGAGGCCCCGAGTGAGAGGACCCTGCACTGTGCAAGGAGTGCTACTTCCGCTGCTAGTACCCCTGAATCCGTTGCACGGAGGGGGCAGGGATCTTTCAGCAGAGCGAATTGGCTAATGAGGATCAACTAAGAAGCCAAAAATGTCAAAAATTTATGAAGTAACAGTAAAAGGTTGAAATTGTGTGATGAAATTCATACAAATTGGTATTCATGCTGAAATTCATAAATTGGTAATTGGGTCTTCAGATGGAAGTATCGCAATTGTATGGAATCCCTGACTTGCTTGAGGCCTAAACATGATGGTATTTACCTTATAGTTCCAAGGACCGTGACTACCCGTATATACCGAGGGTATAACTGCAGCTCTTTACTGGCAGTATATATGAGTAAATCTAAGACCTTGAAATTATAAGCAAAAATGCTATCCAGATGATGAATTCGAATGTGGTCGATATGATTTTAAAATTCTGGTTGAGAATTGATGAGTTGATTTGGATTTTGATTGGAAAAAGATGATTCCTGAATTTTGGTTAAAAAGCGTTAAGCTGAGCAAAAACCACAATGAGGATGAATAGGACAAATCCCTGTGATAATGTTCGTAACTGGAATGATGATAATGACTTTAGCAAATCACTATGAGATTAGTGGATTGTGCTGTCAGATTACTACTGTTAACACTTGACCCGGTGGATCAAGTTAAGGGATGACAAATTGAGAACTTGCTTGACTGAAATTCCCGTGGAGGAATGTTCAGAAAGAAATTTTTCGGTCTAATGGACCATTATTGTGTTAAAGATATGAATGATATGACTTGAATGAATTGTTATTTAATGATGAGTTCTATATAAGAGATATTTATCCCAGGATTCTGTTGGGTTGACCTGAATATAAGGAACCCGAGAATATGTTGGATCTTAAGGGAAAGAGTTATCCTCTACTTTGCGAGATGAGGACATCTCACGTTTTTTAAGTAGGGTAGGATGTAAGATTCCTCCCTCCCAGCTTTTGAGGTATACAGGAGTAAGAATCTCCCTTTCTGATCTTATAATTATTCCCCTCTCTGAAATAAAAGAAAGATTCTGTTTTACCCTATTTTGACCTAGAGAGAGAAAATGACTAGAGAGAGGTAGTCCAAAATTGAGATATTTTTTGATATAAAAATCCTCCTATGTCTAAAATGGGTTCCCCTTAAACAAAAATTCAAAAAGAACTTTCCAATGTGCAATTGGAATAGGTATAAAGGACCTTAGCCTAAGGGTCTAGATTTTCAGAAATTTTTGGATTATAGTCCAATTAAGGTTCCTATGGGCCAATAGGATCAATCCATGTGTGGGGAGGAGATAAATCCAATTTGTAAAAGAAGATACCCAAAAATAAGTGAATGCCCACATAAGATGAAGAGTTGACTATGTACAAGGTTTATTAGTAAAAGACTATGAGTATTACAAAAAAAATGAGATATTTTTTTTGACACATGTGTAAGGAAGGGGAGTCCCTTCAAGGAGGCACCTACTTCACATGCTTGAATGATTTTTAAGCTAAAAAATAATGTGATATTTTTATCTCTCCTCTCTCTTAGATCAAACCAAATCAAAAGGGAACCAAAATAGGTCCAAATTCAACCAAACTGAACCTTAAAAATTCTAGAAATTAGTTGGACTTGGTTAGAAGCCTCCCTCTCCTATAAATAGATCATTAGCCCTTTGTAAAAAAATATGAGAAATATACTATGCCAGTATCATGCTGAAATAATGATAATTTTTACTATTCTCTCCAAATTGAAGAAATTGGAGCTTCCCTCTTTCTTCAATCTCCATTGGTGGCTCCATCAACATACCAAATCAATTGATTGGTTTGGGGCCTCTACCGTGATAAAAAAATCAAGCAATTTGTAAGGTAAAGGGTGAATTTTGATCTTTTTCTATAATTTCTCAATGTTTCTCTCTTCTCAACCCCTCTCAAGCTTGAGAAGCTTAATTGGAATAGCTTTTTAATGCTATTAAAGTTAAATGGTAGTAAGGAAATACATAAATTTCCATTTATGCTTAATTTTAATGGTTTTTATGTAATTTCTCTCTCTAACTCAAATAATGGTCATTCCCATGACCTATTCTCAATCCAAATGAAGCTTCTCGTGAACCTTTTCCCTAATCCAAGAATAAATTCTATGCTTGTTAATTGGAGGCCAAATTAATGGCTTTTTTATGCTTTTAAGTTAGTTATTTCATGAAAATTTATGATTCAATCCATAATGGGTTAACGAGAAATTGTTCGATTTCCTTCACAAAGTCAACCAACACCATCTCCAACCTCATATTTCACGAATGTTTTCTTGCAATATCTCCTTGAGAGTATGATCTTGTCTCAATGCACATATCTCCAAGTGAAAGAGCAGCAATACCAGGGGACAACTTTGAATGATGCAGTCATCCTAGACAATGTTCAATATGTACATGTGGACGATCTTGTTTCTTCCACATTCTCAAAAGATAATGTAAATAGGGATATTCAAAGGTGCAAGGGGATAGGAAGAAGACACACAGTATGTGCCCAGTACACATGTGTAAATGTCATCTTGTTAACTACCATTACGGGTTTATTTGCTATTTGCATCTGTTGCTTTGAGGATGAGAAAGATTTAATAGAAGGAGATGAGGAAAGGTCAAAGAAACCTTTAAGACCAGAAGATGATGAGGTTCACCAGGTTGCAGAGGAGGTAAACTTGGCCACGGAGAGGAAACTTAGTGAACAATTTGATATTGATGTCCTCATAAGATAAGGCACCCAAGTTGTTTTACAGCTTTGCTGACGAGGAGCCCGCTGTGTAGAGGAAACAAAGCACATTCTGACCTCAGTCCTCCTTGTGTTTCCAATAGGTGACCACCAGTATGTCCTCTTAACAGATATTCAAGCGTTGTTTGACATCAGTGAGAGGACTACTCTCTCACCATCATTGCACAGAATCTTGAAGAAGATAATGATTTTGTTGATCTAAGTGTGGATAAGTATCTTCTACTAGATTCAAATGTCAAGGATAGTGAGTATCATACTCCTGCTCAGATATTATCAGTGATGTATAAGGATGCTCATCACTATAAAGCCAACATTCCCACTATGATATTATCAGCAAAGACTCAATAGTCCGTAAAGGGAAGAGGAGTCTTCAACTATCCAAGATGCCAAGTCATCAATCAACTTATGGAAAAACGATTTACTTGTTAATGATGAGAATTAGAAGGTATGATTATAATAATTTTGAATATCGTTGATGAAGCTTCATATTGCATTAAATTCTTTTCTGGCTTATGGACAACTTTGTTTTGTAGCTGGTGGTATATGACAATGACTTTCTCATGTGCATGTCAGGATCACGAGTGGGAGGACTCAGCGCCCTAGGAGAGTACATTAACCGGCTTAAATTTCTAGAGGTCATTATATTTCACTAAAAGTTTTCAAAGAATAAAGCTGAATTCCCATTGTTTGCAATAAAAACATTATCTAGATGTCTTGGGGGATACCCCATCAGGTGGAATGCAAACAAAATCATGCTTCTAGAGAAGTAGGTAGTGGTGCAAACCTTCGGGTAGGGCCTCGGAGTGTATGCTCTAAGGAGAAAATATTGCTTAGCCTACACCGTATATGGATTAACATGTGGGATTAGGGATCCCAAGATGTTAAGTGAATATGGCAAAAGGGAGCTTCTCAGATTCAAAAGACCAAGAGTTCCGCTAGTTTTATGATTGTAGGATGATGCTAAGCCATCTGCAAAAGAGGGTAAAGCTTTGCGCACCAGAGGATGCTAGTCGGCAGGATTAGGAGTAGCACTAGACTCTCATCCATTTTAAAAAAATGGTTTTTTAATGTAATACAATGACACTTCTGAATTATGGCCTTTTTGATTTGGCTCTATTATATCCATGTTTTTAATGTCTAAAAGTTTGAAAGTATCCACTAGGAGGTGGTGAATATAGAGAAGCATAAATTGAAATGAATCAAAATTTTATTCACTAATTTATAATTTTCAATATCCAAAGCATGAAGCTCCGTGAATTCAATGTGTTCCATCAGCTTTGGCTTCTTTCTCTTCTATCCTAACTGCAATCCTTCCTATACCACCACATGAGTAATTGCCTCAATGCACTAACTTCATGGATTCCACCACCATGTCAGCAGCAGGTGGCCTTCTGAAACCCACAAAATGAGCTTGCCAATGTGAGTGCTCCATCCATGCCTTGGGTCGACTAGATAGCTAAGCTTCCTTGATTTGAAAACTAGGAACCATGAGCCTCCAAAATGTGCTAGAATAAAAGTGACAATAGCATATACACATTGGTTATTTTCAATAAGAATCGCTAAACAACATAAGAACATACAAAATTGGGGATCTTACCATATAATGTGTTATGCTACTTGATGTCTATGCTTCCACCATGTACTTATAAAACTTAGTTATAGCTTCTTTAAAGTCGTTGGCATCTTCTTCGTTGAATGTCATTTTTTGTAGAACTGTAGCAACCTTATCAAAGGCAATCCATACATTAGCCTTTGCAATTCTAGTCTTGCCATTGTTACTACGATTTGGGTCAACCATGTGTAACTTCCTCTATGAAAGATCCTTGCCCCCTCTACGCAATGGATTTGGGGGTACTAGCAGCGGAAGTAGCACTCCTTGCGTAGTGCAGGGTCCTCTCACTCGAGGCCTCGCCCACGGATATCCGGACAGGAGACTAATCCCTCGGTTCCGAACCCAAAAAAAAACTTCCCTTGCCTGGAAAGCACGGGCGATTCCTCCAGGATATTTTTACTCTAATGTAGTCAAGGTCATTACTAACCAAACTCATCCGACCGAACCTATAAAGACACTTAGTCAGATCAAGGAAGAAACTTGCAATTGGATCATAGAGATCAACGCTTTTTTCCCCATCGAGAGGCACAACCATTGATTCTTATCCATAGAACAATTACTATCCGGGATTTACTTCATCTATCGTATTATAACAGAATTGAGTCTCATTTTATGGATCCATCAGTCCAGCCTAACCCCATCCAGTCCCATGGGTTAGCCAACTGTCCAACCACTATAGTGATGGGATCCAATTTAGAATTTGGTTAGGTTTTGTCCCGGGTACCAGGGAAAAGAGTTTCTAGGCTCCCTAGATGGATATTCATGCAAATTTAACACTAGTCATGCCACTTACACACCCAATATGAAATTGTCTTTTTCACAGATTCAGCCATCTTTAAAAACAATCATTTAATGAAACCATAGTATCACTGATCACAATCCTCCAAAATATCCAGTTGAATCTTAATTTCCAATCATTCCTTCATCGGAGTATCCATGGCGTCATTGGCAACCAGAACACTCACCATTTGTCCACTCAGGGGCCTTTTCAATAGTTCCTAGCTAATAGTACCCATCAATATATTCACTTATAAAAATCAAGATGGAATCTCCGTTGAAGATCAGCAAGATCAACCAACAGATCCATATAAAAAAAAGCCATGGACTCATCTGTTGAGGATCAGTAAGGTCAGTCAACCAGATCCATGCCCGGTTTCAGAAAACAACTCTTACTCCTTGTTCCAATATCTTCCACGATACACGTGTGGGTATTTTCGATGACCAAGAGCTCGAGCACCGTATGGTCAACACCCTCTAGGATCCTTTACAGGTCACCTAGCGCTTCACTCATAGGCCGCTTCCTTGGTCCCTCATCCACCATACCGGAAGCTCGCTATTTAAATCGAATCGAGGCTGGTCAAGATCTCGGTCGACCTTGCTACGTGAGACGTCCTCCGTTGACTCTCCGTCAGCTATTGCAACTTTATTAGTTAGGTCTCCACGACCTTATTCACAAGACGGTCAAAATGCTTCCCCAGCATTCTTGACATAAAACAGTCATTTACAAACAGGTCACAAATTCAATTTCTATAATGAACTCTCGTCTTTACACATTATCCCTCATCAGTCCACATTACTTATTCCACATTCAATTCATATGTGTACCCATTCTCATCCAATCCCATCATTTTTCATCTCGTCACATTAGATTCATTCATAACACATATCATTCATTCACATCCCATATCATTCATTCACGTCTTTACACATTATCCCTCATCAGTCCACATTACTTATTCCACATTCAATTCATATGTGTACCCATTCTCATCCAATCCCATCATTTTCCATCTCATCACATTAGATTCATTCATAACACATATCATTCATTCACATCCCATATTATTCATTCACGTCCTGATTCACACCTGATTCACATGTCATCACATCTCATCCATTCACTCATATCGACGTCACATCCTTTCACATCCACATTCGCATTCATTATTCCACCTACACATCCACATTTGTACATCCATATCCATATCCACATTCATACATCCACATCCACATCCACATCCACATCCGCATTCATACATCCACATCCATATCCACATCCATACATCCACATCCACATTCATACATCCACATCCATATCCACATCCATACATCCACATCCACATTCATACATCCATATCCACATCCACATCCATACATCCATTTTCACATCCACATTCATACATCCACATCTATATCTACATCCATACATCCATTTTCACATCCACATTCATATCTACATCCACATTCATACATCCACATCCACATCCATACATCCACATCCACATCTATATTCATACATCCACATCCATATCCATATCCACATCCACATTCATACATCCACATCCATATCCACATCCATACATCCACATCCACATTCATACATCCATATCCACATCCACATCCATACATCCATTTTCATATCCACATTCATACATCCACATCTAAATCTACATCCATACATCCATTTTCACATCCACATCCATATCTACATCTATATATCCATTTCCACATCCACATTCATACATCCACATTCACATCCACATCCACATCCATATATCCACATCCATACATCACATCCACATCCACATTCATACATCCACATCCATACATGCACATGCACATCCATACATCCACATCCACATCTACATCCATACATCCATATCCACATCATCTACATTCATACATCTACATCCACCTTCACATCTATTCTTTTACAAACACATCCACATTTATACATCCACATACACATGCATATCCCTTCTTTCATATATACATCCGTATTCATATCCGTGTACTTCCCATCTCACCCTTTCACATATCCTCTCAATCATTTTTTCATCTCATTATTCACATTTACATCTATTTTCATTACATCACATCTTATCACATCCTATTTTCATCTTATCACACTCATTCACATCCTATTACATCCCATACACACATCCATTCTCATCCTATCACAGCCCATACACATCTTATCACATCCTATTTTCTTCTTATCACATCCACTCACATGCTATTACCATTTACTAGCTTTTTCTAGATTGAACGATAATAAGACTTTTTTTAAATTTCAGCCAATTGCTTGGCCTAATTAAATATTCTTTTTTTGACAACTAGTTCCGTATTCTTCTTTTGAATAAAAGAATTTATGAAATTTGTAGAAATCAATTCTACCCATATTTCCTCTTATGGATAAAATAATCATAAATTGAATTTATACTAAAAATTTTCTCTTCTTCCCATTTAATTTCTAGGGTCCCAATTACCATGGGAATTCCTCTTTTTCCATCAAATAAAATAAATTCATTTAAAATATCCATTATTTCAATATGCTAGAAATTTCTCTTTGTCCATCTAAATGATGGAATTCCAAATGCAATAGGAATTCCTCTTTTAACATTTAATTATTTCTCATAGATAAATAAATTTATCTAAAAATTCATTTACCTCATAATTCCAATATGATAGGAAATTCTCTTTTTCCCATCCAATGATGGAATTCCAAATGTAATGGGAATTTCCCTTTTAACATTTAATTATTTCTCATAGATAAATAAATTTATGTAAAAATTCATCTTTGAGTTTAAATGAATTACCCCATAATTCCAATATGATAGGAAATTCTCTTTTTCCCATCCAATGATGGAATTCCAAATGTAATGGGAATTCCTGTTTCAACATTTAATTATTTCTCATAGATAAATAAATTTATCAATTTTTTAAAATTAAATGAATTATCCCATAGTTCCAATATGATAGGAAATTCTCTTTTTCCCATCCAATGATGGAATTCCAAATGTAATGGGAATTCCTCTTTAAACATTTAATTATTTCTCATAGATAAATAAATTTATCTAATTTTTTTCTAAAATTAAATGAATTACCCCATAGTTCCAATATGATAGGAAATTATCTTTTTCCCATCCAATGATGGAATTCCAAATGTAATGAATTACCCCATAATTCCAATATGATAGGAAAGTATCTTTTTTCCATCCAATGATGGAATTCCAAATGTAATGAAAATTTCTCTTTTAACATTTAATTATTTCTCATAGATAAATAAATTTATCTAAAAATTTATTTTTGAAATTAAATGAATTACCCCATAATTCCAATATGATAGGAAATTATCTTTTTCCCATCCAATGATGGAATTCCAAATGTAATGAATTACCCCATAATTCCAATATGATAGGAAATTATCTTTTTTCCATCCAATGATGGAATTCCAAATGTAATGGGAATTCTTCTTTTAATATTTAATTATTTCTCATAGATAAATGTTAGGCATTTCTTCAAACCTAGTATCGGGCTCAACCTCGATCTCAAAAGGATGCATCTACAAGCAGAAAAAAGTTAGCAAAATGATTGTTAACTACACCAATGAGAGAATAATGGATATCTACAATTAAAGTGCAAACATCATTACAATGCGATTCATGGTGGATGTTGGCGAGTAAAGCTTGTTATCGCATTACTGAACCAAAATATACACGGTCTAAATTACACAAACACACATCAGAAGCTAGCGATAATACAACTTTTCATTACAACACAACTATGGGGGTCCAAATTCAAGCTATACTAAGTCTCTGTTGGCTAAAATTTTGGCAAACAACACTATGAGACAGAGATATGGAAAAGGGTTCCATATTCGAGCCAAAAAGACCTTCTATATTGCAAGTCATTATAATGTGATTTACGTTGGACGTTGATGAGGGGAAGCCTTATATCATGCTATACTAACTTGCACTATACAAGGTCTATATTGCACTAAATATGTAACAAACGGGCCTCTAAAGCTCACGATACTCAGTTTTTCGTTGTATACAACGACCATATGGTTTCACATTACACAAGTATGCAACGTAGCTGATCGGATATAGGCTTCTATATTTGTGCTATACTGACCACGTATATTGCAAGTCAATACAACGCGATATAAGGTGGATGTTGGTAAGTGAAGCCTTTTATCGCGTTGTACTGAATTATAATATACTAGGTATGTATTGCACAAATATGTAGAGAACACTAAAAAGTGGCTTCTAAAAAAGAGAGTATGGGCCTGCAATTGCCCATAGGGTTTTGATTTATTGGGGACGTTCTCAAGTGAAGACCTACATCGCATTGTACTAAAGCTCAAAATCATTTCTATCAAAACGAGAGTATGGGCCAGCAAATCACCCATAGGGTTTTGAATTCGTGCTATACTAACCTTGTATAACACAAGTTACTACAGTGCAATTTAGGGTGGACGTTCTCAAAGTGAAGCCCTACATCACGTTGTACTGAAGCTCAAAATTATTTTTCGATTATAAATTATTTTCTTAGGATAAAGAAGGAATGACTCTCGCAATCATATGAAAATGAACATTTTAATACCAATAAGGCTTGAGAACTCACCTTAAAATTGCCTTAGGGTTGGAGACTGTTCACGGATCAGATGTTGGGAACATAAGAAGAATTGCCAACATCAGTCCCACCGTCAGAGAGGGGCAAGCAAGAGCGAGAAAATAATTTCATGAAAAAAAAAAATCCAAGAGTGTTTGAAACTCACGCTATAAATAATGCATGTGGGAGTGCATGCATTATCCCATGGTCTTAACACATGGCAGGATTTCATTAGCGGTCATCCATGTTCTTTCACATGAGTGATAGAAACATGTCACGCATGCATTTGATCATCATCAGTGCATGCCACATGCACTTAATACCATTACTTCTAATCTCATCATGTGGCGTCACATCTACTTACAGTGGGACCCCTTCTATTAAACCCTTAATTGTTGAATTAAGCAACAAGATCTACGTAGGTAGTAGCTTCTTTTCAACAATTTTCATCAGCGTGATCTGCTCTCCATTGTCTACGCCATCTCATGGGTTGCTGCAAGATCAAGGTGTCCTATTTTGTCCAGTTTATGCTGGACTAGGACAATGCTTGGAGCACAAATTTGGGGGGATAACGTACTTCAAATGAGATCAAGCAACTAATACAAAATACACATGCACTCAAATTAACCCAAGATAAATTAAATTAAAATAAATTTATCTAATTAATAAAAATTAATAAAAAATATGATGAAATGATTTAAAAAATAATCTTTTCATACCAAGAGTGATCCAATTTTTTTCCCATAGATGCACCATTACAAATACACTAGTCCCTATAGATGATTTACATCAAAATTTTAATTTTACTAATTAGATTATTAATATTTACAGGCCCTCTGATAGGCAAGAAGGATTTTGGAAAAGAGATCAATTTGCAATTTTGACTAACCACCACATTCTACTAATGTCTCACTATCTACCACTCTTTTGATCTACAAGATTGAGCATTTTAAGTGGTAGTTATTGTGGGTACAAAAAGTGACATATATTATAACACTTTAAAGACCTTGAAATATTTAAAGAAAATAGACAAATAGCTTAAATTTTTTTTACAAAAAATCAAGTTAAGCTCTATATTATGTGAATATCTAAGTTCCAAAGTGGGAATCTCATATGAGTTTATATATAAAAGATATTACGATTTTATGGAATCAGTCCAAATTTGGGACAAGGTGTATACATTGACTTTATACCAAAGGAAATGAGGACTTTCGACTATCTAATGCTTGATCACATTATGCAACAATATTCCCAACTTTTCATGTGATGTTCCAACAAAAGAAGTTGAAAGGAAATTCCTTCGTTAGCTCTAGGAGAGATTAGCCACTAAAGGTAAGCAAATGCCTATTTTTTTACTGTTTATAGGTGCTGAGTGGACAAAACTCGGCACCCTGATCCTGCAACCACCCTCATCCCTTCATGGAAGACATCCTTTTGATGAGTAAGTTTCCATTTCTCAATCCAATGTTTATTAACTTGCACCATGTCTTCTTCTTCCTTTTCTATATGGACGCCCGAGAGAGTTTCTTTCATTATGGAGTCACTACAACGCGATATGGAGCTTTCAATGTGTTAGAACTCTTCCCATCATATTGTAGTGCATTCAATCCAAAATTATTTCCTTGTTAATTGTTTGAGCCTATTTTGCGTTCAATCTAAAATTATTTCCTTGTTAATTTTTTGAGCCTATTTTGCGTTTCTTTTTTTGTGAATGCAACACAATGCGATTTACTAGTTTGAATATGTTGTTTGTTTGCATATCTCATTGTATTTGAGCCAATTTTTTGTGTTGGAGTTTTCTTCTTTGTTGATTCAATACAATGGGATATGGAACATTCAATGTGTTGGATGCCATGTGTTGGATGCCCTCTTATCACGTTGTAGTGAATTTTATCGAATATGTTTTCTTTGTTTGTCACTTGAGCCTATTTTGCATGTTGGAGTTCCTTTGATTGTGAATGTACTACAACATGATATGAGGGATTCAGTGTATTTTGGAAGTCCTCTTATCGCATTGTAGTGAGTTATGTTCAAAATTTTCCCTTATTGGTCCTTTGAGCTGATTTATGTGTTGGAGTTTCCTTTAAAACAAATTCTATACAACACGATATGGGGATCCAATGTGTTGGAAGTCTTCCCATCGTGTTGTAGTGAATTCAATCCAAAAAAAATTCCTTGTTTTTATTTAAGCCTTTTTTGCATGTTGTAGTTTCATTGATTGTGAATCTAGTACAACGTGATGTTTGGGTTTGAGTGTGTTCATTGTCTACATATCACGTTGTAGTGATATTTATACAAAAAAAATTCTAGTTAGTCATTTGAGCCATCTATCTAATTTTATTATAGATGGCACGGACAAAGAATACTACGAGGGCCTCCTTGTCTAAGGATCCTAAAATAGGGCAGAAACCTCAAAAAGATGGACCAAAAAAGAACATTTCCAGCCTTCGATCAAAGCACTCAAAGGTACGAGCAACATAGGTCCATTTTACGTGAACTGTGACAAGTGTAGAGGCACATACAATGCACCATTTTGAAGCTCCCATTCTAGCACCTTTTCAGATCCATTTGTGAAATGAACCGCTATGATGTTCGTTGTCATGCCTCGGTATTGGGTTGCTTGCATGAGGCTGTAGAGGATTGGCTCATTGAGCATTTTCAAGATAGCTACATTCTAGCTGCCCATACACAAAAAGTAGAAGTAATGTCAGAGGACATGGACTCGCTAGGACTTCTTAGGTTCAAATATGACAAGACCTCAGAGAGCCAGTGAGCATCATTGACACAAAGATAAAAGGTATCTTGGAGATCCCCCCTAAGGCAAAGAGGTATTGCCACTGAAAATACAAAGGGCAATCATTCGTGTGACACATAGTACAACGTACAAAAGACCAACAATGAAGCTAGAAATAGGGAGGCTAATACGGAGAGAATTGAAAGGGCAAGGAGAGAGGTTGACTTTCAAGAATTGCATAGTTCTAATGTCCAAGATTTGAGGTATTTTCCCCCCTCCTTCGTTGTGAGGTGGCCAATGCAAGACACTCCTCAATACTTTACTTTCGAGGTGGATGAGATTGAGGTGTTATGCAGAATGCACAAGGAGGTCAATGACAGAGTTATGCAGGTTGTTTTAAGGTTTGTTATGCCCATGCCCTAAACTTTAATTTAAAGTAATACGATGTTAATTATCTTTGCAGTTTGGTTTTACCAAATCTACCACGGGAAGCTCAATGCAAGGAATATATTTTGGATTCTCTCATATCCCCACTTCTGGTTTCAAAGGAGGTTTCCTATGTGGATATATGTCCATGGTTTAGACACGTAGATTTGGATCATGCCCAGATCTTCATAATGGCCTACCATGAAGGGTAAGTGTCATGTAACCTAAATTGTACTTTTGATATTCTGACATAAATACTAGATTTACCATCTTATACTGTTTATTGACTTTAGTGGACACTGGAGTTTGATTGTTATAGATACTAAGGTGAAGCAATGTTATCTTGCCAATTTTACTACAAGATTTCATGGCAACGTGAGGCAATAGTCCATGCGATCATTTTTTATATTACTCTGAGAGAGAGTATTGACAATTAAAAAATTATGTGCAGATCTATTAGGTAGCTAGTATATTGAGGCCCTTACCCAGGAGGATATTTTAGATTCAACAGAGATCATTAGATGTACAGTCCCAAAGCAATATGATGGCTTTATCTGTGGTTGGAGAGTGTGCTACAATGCCATGTTGCTACTGCACTCAATGTTGGGACTACCCTTAGAAAATGTAAGTATGTACTTCTTGTTCTAATGATACCTCAGTTTCTTTGTACATTCACTGATAGCACATATTTAATTTTTCATGTGTGTAGAATCTACGACTAGAAAATTATACATATTTGGATGTTACAGGGCCACAACAATTGAAACCATAATTAACAATATTGGGCAACAAGAGCTTGATATGCCATATGCATTTGTGCCCCCTCCACAACAATGCCGCCGCCGTGATAATATCCACAAATGCCAACCAATAATGAGTGGATCCACCTTCTTGGAGATTCACCATCCCCTCGACAGGAGCAAGCTACTACTGACTCTCCCCAACAAGAAGAGTACTCTCCCCCAGCAAGAGCAAGCTTCCCCTATCCAACAATAATATTTTGTGTCATCCCATTCACCTTTGATGCAATTTGTAAATTCAATATAATTGATAGTGTGTAAATTATCAGTGACGTGCAAAATTTTGTCATGCCAAATGTTAACAAATCATTTTTGTATCTCCATGTTGTAATTGTGATCTCTAAGAAAACTTGCTTTACAGTAATGTCTTTACATTAAATGTTCCTTTCATTCTCCGCGGTTCCGAATTCTAGCTATAGTACTAAGTTTGTGTTGTTAAAATTTCAACAAACATGACTATGAGACAGAGATATGGAATAGGGTTCCATATTCAAGATACAACAAACTTCTATATTGCATGTCAGTACAACGTGATTTATGTTGTACATTGATGAGGGGAAGCCTTATATCACGTTATACTAACTTGCACTATACAAGGTCTATATTGCACTAATATATAACAAACGGGTCTCTAAAGCTCACGATACTATAGTTTTTTGTTGTATATAATGATCGTATGGTTTCACGTTGTATATAACGATCGTATGGTTTCACGTTGCACAAGTATGCAACGTAGCCAATCGAACATAGACTTCCATATTTGCCCTATACTGACCACGTATATTGCAAGTTAGTACCTATATGTAGAATTCAAAGCAATGTATGTAAATAATAGCCTATATGTATTAATGCTAAAATCTAAACATTTTTAAGGTAGAAGAGCATGGATGCCCAAGACGTGTGGCTGCCATAGAAAGAAAAAAATGCAAAAAGAAGAAATTTATACAACAACATATAGGCTAAAGATAACTCTTGAAATTTTATTATAGATGGAAAGGTCACAATCTCAAGGTGATTCCACAACCTCTAGGTTATGTGGTACAATCTCAAGGTGATTCCACAACCTCTAGGTTATGTGGAAGCTTCACTCCTGTATCCGATTTTCCTACCATCTAACTTAAAATAGAAATCCCTCGGTGCATCACTACACATCAATTAGATCTCTTGTCTAAGAAAGGCCAATGGCCAATGACTTTCTAGGTTGACCACTAATGGTTCTTGACCTTGTAATTGGATTACATCGATGATGGAAGAGTGAGTTCCATCACGCATGTCTTGATCCAAGCTTTGGCAGAGGCCTCTCCATAGTCACCATCTTCTATAAAGAAATCGCATGCATAATGTTTGCCTCATATAATGAAATACTTGGTCATAAAAATAATCAATGCTTAAAAGTAACGGATGTCACCCTAACAGAATTTTCTACAAAATTTATGTTTTGATTTCACTTGAATGTAACATCTAGCATTGTTTTGATTTCACTTGAATGTAACATCTAGCATTGTTACTTTGCATTCAATGGAATCTTCTACAAAGGTACTCTTTACATCCCATCCCTCCCCTAAAAATTGGTTCATCCAATCATTATCAAGGAACATCACTTGATATGTTAACTTTGTTTTCTTGGACACCCTCACATGATGAAAACATCTCTGCAAAGGCACAATGGTATAAACCAACTCAAATATCTTACTATTTGTCTTAGATCTTATACTTTCATCGTGGTGATGTGGCACTATATTCGTGTGCATATAAACATGCTACACAAGGACCTCGATTGCACCATTTGGCACCACTCCACAATCCTACCTTTCCAATTCTTGTTAGGATCACCAATTTCTTTTCGTTTTACCTTGAGTGCTAGGTCTCGTTGTGATCCAGTCTGACTTCCTGAACCGATGAGGGATCTAGCTGCCACATCGGCATCCTTCCTGTTGAAAAGCTCCACACTTTCAATGCCGTAGGATGTGTTTTCTCCTAGAGCTCATCTACAAAGGGAAAAGAGAATATTATTACCATTTCATTGAGCTCAACAATCTAAATAATGAAAATAAAACTTTAAAGAAATGTTGTGAACCTTGCACTCTGTTTTCCTTGTAGTCGAGTTGACAATTAACCCTATAAGTTTTCACAAATGACATCATGGTCAAGAAGATTTATGAACATAACAAACAAAATAGAAATCATGAGATTAGAAAACATAGCTTAATGAATTTTACCAAACTATTAAGATAGGTTGAGAGAAGAAGAAGAAGAGATGAAGCAGATATGGTGGAAATAAGTGACATTGTAAGAGAGGCGGGAAACAAAGAGAACAAGTTCAAATTGTGGATAAAGTCTTCAATCAGACTAGCTTTAAATCAATCTAGCCTCTTTTCCTGATATTCCTTCTGACATACATTTTGGTAGGTGGTATTCAGCCCTGACATTCTTTTATTTTTAGTTTTATGCCAATATATTTTATTCAATTTTTTTAAGCTCAAAATTGTGGGGACCACTTTGACAAAAACGATCCATGTTACATGGATCTAGAATCCAAGCACTCTCATTGGATGGCCTTATATTATTTTAATGCGCTCTAAAAGGGCCCATTTGGAGTCCAAATTTTCTTCAAGCACTCTCATTGGCTGGCCTTATATTATTTTAATGCGCTCTAAAAGGGCCCATTTGGAGTCCACATTTTCCTTAATGTTAGAATCATTGTTTGTTTGCAACCTATGTCTACGTGATATGAAATTTGGTGACAGCTTGATGGGCGAGTGTTTCACAGCTCATAGTTGTTAATACATGCATTTATCTTTTATTCTAAATTCTTGGATGTGACTTTGAAATGTATCGGAGATATTGTGTAGTGGTGGCAAAGAATACCCGCCCCACTAGTATGCATCCTAAGTCTTGGAGGGTCTTTCGGCGGGGGGATGTAACTTAGGACACATTGTGATCAGCAGAAGGGATGTAATATTTACTCTCTAGCTATGTACTAATGTCTGTCTTAAATCTTAGGTCTATGTACACATGTTTTTTAATTCCAAACATATGTCTATAGGATGCAGCACGAGCTAGGTTACAGGCTGGGCATACATCACGTCTTGGCAGAATGGACAAGAAGGGCTTCATTGCCACTTTTGTATGTTCACATTTTGTCTTAGACGTGCACGTAGGTGTGTATCATATGTTCTTTATATCAACCGATAACTCATGTGGTTTTTAAATAACATGTGAAAGGACTATGGTCATAAGCCCACTCCTCAGGACATAGAGACGGCCACTTGTTAGGGTTATAGATATCTAAAGACCAAGCTACCTCCACCAACTACTTTTGTAAGTAATCTAGATTAAATGTCATTCAACTTCTAATTAAAGTATTCAAACATCAACTAATTAAGTTTTCTAAATCGTAGGAGTTTGTTAACCCATTCCTAGGGTTAACAAGAGCTACCATCATTATCTTACATCAAAGAGTCAAGGTAGATACACCAAAGGGTCATACATTCAAGATATAAAGCAATGGTGTCCAAAGCTACAACTTGGACAGGCGCCTGTAATGGTTTGACGGAGTATTTATAGCAATTCCTGCTTCAAGAAGTGTGTGGTTAGCAAGTTAGGATGAAGTCCCATGTGATGTACTTCATGGGTATATTATGAGAGTAGTCATTGTCATAGCATTAGGCCTCTTATGAGCCTAAAGTGCCTATCCGGCCATGGTTTAAGTGAGTGTTGTGAACACCTATGGCCATGTATATAAGTGAATTTCTCTCATAATACAACATACTCTCCCATTTTGTAATAGAGTCTTTCTCTTGCTAATATCTCTCTCTAATGCATGTTAGTGAGTGTGTGTGAGTGATGTGAGGTGAGAGGAGGGACAAGTGCCCGTAGTGCAATGCGGCGGTGTGGCAACGCTCGTCGGGAGGCACGATGGAATTGCATCTCAAGGAGTTGTAGTGCTTGGAGACCTCAAGGGTTACAAGCTCGAACATTGGAAAGATCCTCACGACAGTTACGGTTCACCAGGTAATCTCTTGTTAGGTGTGTTTTAAGAAGGGGTAGGGTGAGCCATAAAATTTTTGGCGTTGCTGCCGAGGAGCCATCCCTTGGCTTTTTCCATCGTTTTTCCTCTGATCTATATATTTTCCATCACCCATTATCTTAATTAATGGTTTTCCATGAAAAAGATGTGGATTTGATGGTGATTTATTTGTGATTTGGTGTAAAATAGCTCTCTTTTTTGTTTTTGTACAGAATGCTTTTTGCTTAATTTGTTGTTTTTGTTGTTGTTAATATGGTTTTTAATGTCTTTAGGGCTTGAACATAGTTTGTATTAGGCTTAGTTTACCATTGCATCAACCAATGCAATAGAATGTAATTTTTAATGTTAAAATCATTAATTTTAGCTTAATTTGTGTGTTTTTTGTTCAAATTATTTGCATTAGAGTGTTAGCAAGCATTAAGAGTAGCTTAATCCTTCAAAAAAAATTAAAACCATCAAAAAACCCTTGAATTCGATTAATTTCTCTTAATGGACTGGTTTTTGTCATTAAGGGTGATTAATCTTGTTCAAGAGGCAAAAAATTTAGAAAATGTGTTAATTGGGGTCTAAATTGATCATATAAGTAGTTGAAATTAGTGTTTTTGAGTGTTTTGAGAGCATTTACATGCTTCACAACACCTAATTACATCAATTGGAGGAATTTTACTCTCTTTTGCTTAATTTTACCTTAAAAGAAGAGACCAAAATTAAGAGCCTAATTAATCTCCTATTTTAGATTAATTTACATATTTATTGATGCACATAGCTTAACATTCCCTTGCTTTATCTAATGATGTGCTCAATTGTGTGAATTAATTAGGGATTAATGGTTAATTAGAGTCTTTGATTAGTGTAAAAGAGAAAAAGATTAGTAAAATAATTAATCTTTAATTAATTCTTAATCACTTTTTTACATAATTCATTAAGGCTAATGAGCATTCAATGAGTAGATACCCATGAGTTATCAAATTGTCCATTTTAGGGGTCCTTTATGAAAAGGGTGTAAGGAGGTGTCATAAAAAGGTTGACTTTTTTTATTCCCACTTACCTTTTTGGAAGAATGCACATATCTTTTTAATTTAAAATTCAAAAATATCCCCCCCAAACAAGGAAATTCGAATTTCCCACTAGACTCCATAAAAACAATTTCAAAAATCGGTCCACGTCCTGAGTGTTCACGGCATGAACCAATAAGTGTTTCACATCGTGAAATAGTTTCTGTGCACCCAAAAAAAAAATCATGTCCTAAGTGGCACGCCATGAACCAGTAAGTGTTTCATGTCGTAAAACAGTCCCTATGCCAAAAAAAATCAAAAAAATAGTTCACGTGTGAACCATTTTCTACACTCTTACGCCTTAAGGGTTCACGCCCCAAAAAAAAAATCAAAAATCGGTTCACATCCTAAGTGGTTCACGGCGTGAACCAGTAAGTGTTTCATGTCGTGAAACAATCCCCGCGCGCACCCAAAAAAAATGAAATTTATTTTTTTTGTGAAGTCCAGTTCACGACGTGAAATCCTAAGCATTTCCCGGTGTGAAACACTAAATATCTCATGGCATGAAACGGTCCCCAAAAAAAAAATCCGTGAAGTCAGCTTCACGCCGTGAATTGCATCCTGCTAGTTCATGACGTGAAAGGGGATCCATCAGGCCAAAAAAAATGAAAAAATAGTTCACACATGAACCATTTTCTACACTCTCATGCCTTAAGGGTTCACAAACTGAAACATCCATGGTTCCTCTTGAAGATTATATCATGGTATGGTTAGATTTCCCTACATGCAATGATGTTATGCACAAGCGCACATTGATTAGCCCTTGAGCTAGTCATAACATCATGACAATAGACACTTGGGTGTCATTTGGGACAACCTAAACTCATCCCTATAGACAATGGTTTTGCAAGAGGAGCCAATGGATAAAACATTGAAGTTCCCGGTTACTTTTGCTATGCTACTTAAACAATCGGTGGAGATGTGGAATTTACATTCCATGTTACCCTAAATTCCCTTGAGTATGATGTCTTCCTTGGTGGAACTTGGATACGTGACTCCTTGTATTCAATTGATGAATCCATACAAACAGTCACCTTAAACCCGTAGTGCAATGCGGCCGTGTGACAATGCTCATGGGAGGCGCGGTGGAATTGCTTCTCAAGGAGTTGTAGAGCTTGGCGACCTCAAGGGTTACGAGCTCGGCCATTGGAAAGATCCTCACAACAGTTGCTGTTCACCAAGTAATCTCTTGTTAGATGTGTTTCAAGGAGGGTAGGGTGAGCCAAAAAAAAAAATTCGAAAATCGGTTCACGTCCTAAGTGGTTTACACCATGAACCAATAAATGTTTCACGTCGTGAAACAATCCCCATGCGCACACCAAAAAAATCAAATTTAATTTTTCCATGAAGTTCGGTTCACAACGTGAAACCCTAAGCATTTCACTGCCTGAAACAGTCCCAAAAAAAAAATCAAATCCGTGAAGTCCGCTTCACGCCGTACACCCTGCTAGTTCACGACGTGAAAGGGGGTAGGCAAAAAAAAAACGCCCCTATTTGGAGGCTCGTATCTCCTAAACCGTGAATCCCATGAAGGTTATCTAGTGCTCATCAGAAAGCTGACATCGAGTTCTTCAAATTTGGTCTCGGTTGTCCAAAGTCAAAATCAATCGTTTTTGGCCTCTAACTAGCAACCTCAAAATTCAACCCAAAAATCGAGGCAAAAACAGTCCGAAAAGCACTAAAAATCAGGAAAAACAGCACGAAAACAACTCCGAACTATATTTGGGCTACTTTTTTAGGGTCTAAATGACTAAATCACAAACGACTCAGAGTGACAAAGTTGTAGTACTCCAAAAATGCTACAACTCTCTCATATAGAGTTTTTCCAAATTCCTTTCGGAACACCCTCAAAAACGTGCTACGAAACAAGAGAAAACTTTCATCTTAAGACAATGATGAAAAATAGGTTTTAGAACCTCCTCTTCTATCTGGGAAGTTACTAGCATGCACTTTTTCTAAGAAAATATCCCTAAGAGATCATTCACGTGCATGTAGTGTCTAAGCTAATTAGGGCAAACGAACATTTGTTTGACCCAACGAAGAGTACGCCACGCCTCTTCAAGCTGTAATGAGCTGTGAGAAAATATTTTTAAAAAAAACGTGTACTTGCTCATGCAATTAGGCAATCAGACATGGCAATGATAGAGGGACTATGTGGGCCAACACCCTCCCTGAACCAAATGGCTGACATCTTCGAGCCATTGACATCTACGCCCCAAATGCACCTCCCAATACCATTTGTCATGCCAACAACAAGAGTGTCATCGAGTTTTGCACCCCTTGTCACTTCAATCCCCACCGGGCTTTGGTCCCTTACCTAACATTCCCACAAATCCTATAGGTACCAATCCTTTCCAACCCCTGGATGCCCACACCTTGGACATACTGACTAGTCTAGGAAGGGGGGTAGCCCAAGGACTCAATGAGTCACTACCATCAAGAGCACTCACATATAGCCTCACTGACTCATACAAAAATATGGCCGTATAAATCTCCAAAATTATGGGCAAATACGATGGAACAATTGATCTTGTTCAATTTATAAAAATGTTTGAACAGCGATGCGAGGCCTTTGGAAATCCCAACTGTCCCACCAAGGTACATGTGTTGAACCTATGCTTAGAGGAAAAAGCTAGTCGATGGTTCATCACATTGATGTCGGTGATCAAGACCAACTTCAAAACCTTGAAGTTAGCCTTTGTCCATGGCCTTTCAAGACAAGATGATCAGTGGAGTGCAGCAAAAGAACTCTATTCAATTGAGTGTAAACTAAACGAAACCATTAGAGACTTTATCCTTCGAATAAAACTCTTGGTCTCATGATATGAGTCATGGGAAAAATTAAACGATTCTCAATTGAAGAGATGTTTCATGATGGGCTTAAAGAATAACAACTTACACAACTTGATCATTGTATCCAACCCGGAAACATTCGATCAATGTTGTAAAGAAGCAGTATGTTTAGATGACAACATGATGAAAGATGATCATGCTACGAGATGTTCTTTATCTAAACTAAATGAAGCAAAGAAAGATCGATCTCGGAATTGTCATTCCTCAAATTTCTCATGTGAATTGGGATGTGAATAAATGATATGTGATGTGAATGAATCTGATGTGATGAGATGGAAAATGATGTGATTTGATAAGAATGAGTACACATATGAATAGAATGTGGAATAAGTAATGTTGACTGATGAGGGATAATGTGGAAAGATGAGAGTTCATTATAGAAACTGCATTTGTAAACTGTTTGTGAATGACTCTTTTATGTCAAGAATGCTGGGGAAGCATTTTGACCATCTTGTTATTAAGGTCATGGGTGGAGACCTAACTGATAAAGTTGCAACTGCTGAACGGAGAGTCAATGGAGGACGTCTCGTGTAGCAAGGTCGGCCGAGGTGTCTTGACCAGCCTCGGTTCGATTTAAATGGTGAGCTTCCGGTACGGTGGATGAGGGACCAAGGAAGCGGCCTATGAGTGAAGCGCTAGGTGACCTGTGAAGGATCCTAGAGGGTGTTGACCATACGGTGCTCAGGCTCTATGTCGCCGAAGATACCCACACGTGCGTCGTGGAAGATATTGGAACAAGGAGTAAGAGTTGTTTTCTGGAACTGGGCATGGATCTGGTTGACTGACCTTACTGGTCCTCAACGGATGAGTCCATGGCTCTTTTATATGGATTTGTTGGTTGATCTTGCTAATCTTCAACGGAGATTCCATCTTGATTTTTATAAGTGATTATATTACCGGGTACTATGAGCTAGGAACTATTGAAAAGGCCCTAAGTGGACAGGTAGGTGTGGATGTATGAATGTAAATGTGGATGTGCGGATGTATGGAAAAGAATCAACGGCTGTGCCTCTCAATGAGGAAAAAAGCGTTGGTCTCTATGATCCAAGTACAGTCTTTTTCCCTGATCTTACTATGGGACTTACGGGTTCGGTCAGATGAGTTCAGTTAGTTAAGGCTTTTGACTACGTTAGGGAAAAGTTATCCTGGTGGAATCGCCCGTGCTTTCCGGGCAAGAGAAGTTTTTTTTGAGTTCGGTTTGGAAGAATCGAGGAATTAGTCACCTGTCCGGAATTCCGTGGGTGAGGCCCCGAGTGTGGGACCCTGCCCCGTGCAAGATGTGCTACTTCCACTGCTAGCACCTCAAATCTGTTGCGCGATGGGGACAAGGATCTTACAAAGACCATACAAGGCCTTCCGTAACCTATAAACCATACCTTTTGATCTCGGAACCTCAAAGCCTGGAGGTTACTCAACATACACTTCCTCCTGCAAATCACCATTGAGAAACACAAATTTTACATCCACCTGATACATCATCCACCACTCCTGAGAAGAGGCAAGGGTAAGAACTGTCTAAATCATGGTCAACCTAGCTGTCGGTGCAAAAGTGTCCTCATAGTCGATATCGGGCCCCACTGAGCATAGCCTTTAGCCACAAGTCTAGCCTTATGCTTGTCCACCAACCCATCAGACATATACTTGATCTTGTAGACCCACTTAACACCAATGACTGACCGTTTTGATGGCCTTTGACCAACTCCCAAGTTTTATTCTTCTCTATGGCTTCAAGTTCCACTTGCATGGCTTTCCTCCAAGTTTCATGGGAAAGAGCTTCCTTCACTAAAGTAGGCTCTGTAAGGTCTCTCCCAAGCCATGTATGTATGTGTCTCTTTTAATATAGATTTCAATAAGGAAAGAGAGTGTATTTAGAGAAGAGTGAGACAATAAGTCTAGAAACATTAGGAAAGTGTTAGAATAAAAATATTAGCTCCAAAAATCCCAAAAGAAATAAGAACAGAAGAATAGTTCTATTAAGAGATAAGTATCAGCAAAAATAGAATTTTGAATTTAGGTGATAAGAGGTCATATTTAGAGTACTTTTACACATTTAGAGTCCATGCATACTAAAAATATGGAAAAACAACAAATGGTATCAGAGCCGATCTTAGTTCCTAGGATTTGTTTTTCAAAGGTTAACTGTCAAGGGATTAAAACAAGTGATTGTTTATCATATGAGGACGAATCAATCATCTCTACTAGCCATAGAAGTGATTTGAATATCCTCACATGTTGAGACAATCATCCTATGAAATTGTTCTTGTATCTTGGGGGTGCACACGCAAGATATTTGTACAATAAATTTGAGAAATTAGATTGGGGAGAAAACCTTTTGTGAGGAAAAACATAGGGTGATCAAATTAAGAATCTAGTGAGAGACTGAATAGAAGGATAGACCAAAACTTTGTTTAGAGAAATTTTCAGAATATATCTCATTAGTTCGCATATTATAAATTATTAAGATTATAACTCCATTAAGGTTTGAATAGTTGACGTGTGAATGTCATCCTTTGGATGCTTTACACTAGGACGATCATCCAAGATCTAGAACCCATCTTAGACAAACATGGGTCTAACTTCGAATGTGTAATTCCCAGAGAATCATGCTCTTAGATGTGTTAATCCCAAGATACTAGATGTGTAATTTTCAGAAAACTAATCATCTCAGATATGTTAATCTTGACAATCTTTGGATGTGTCAATCCATGGCACCAGATATGTAATTCTCAAAAAATGAAGATCTTAGATGTACTAATCTTGACTGCCTTTAAATGTGGTGCTATGATAAGTATTTGATAGTTTTGAACTTTTCATGGATACAATGAAAGAAGCAAGTTCACCCTTTCTCGTCTAAAAATTGAAAGAAATGCCGAATTAGTTAGAAGCACTGTTGTCAATCTAACCACTAGAACTAGAATCAGTTATATGAGATGCCATGAAAGTACACCTTCATGAAAGGTTTTATCCTCTAGGATTTTGAGAGGATAAAATGAATGAATTTTTGGAGAGCTAACCCAAGAAAGAAAGACCCTAAAAGAATACCACCAAACTTCTCCGATTTACTCCAGAGATGGATGAGGTAACTCTTCTCCATCGATTCATTTGGAAGCTTAATCTACCTTTGAATAACCTCGTCAAGAATGCAAAACCATCCTCTATTTCAGAAGCCATAATTATAGCCAGAGACTATGATAAAGTTTTTTTATATAGAAAGTGTCGAGAAGGACATGAGTCCTTCCATGTTAATCAAGAAGAGGTCTCCTAATTCAAGAGGAACGTCAAGCCCACCCTTGGCTATAAGGAATCATAAGCTAGAGCAAAAATTAGGTCAAGAAATAGGGATAGCTGGGTTAAAGATAACCGAATTCAACAAGTATTTCTATGAGTAAATAGAAGAGGATTGGTGCAAGATTCATGTGAAGTAATGTGCATGATGAATAGAGGTATTCTACAAGACGATACTAAGATTATGAAATTGCTATCATAGGTTAGATTGCGTAAAGAATTGATTTCCTTACGTTTTTCCATGATAATTTGTTAAGTACCATATTGCATGGGGGGTATAGAATAAGGAATTCGAAGGTTCATACCATATGAGAGGTACATGGATACATGAAATTAGGATAATAAGGCCAATTAACTTTAGAATAATAAAGACCTTTTGGAGGCACAACAAAATGAACCAAGCACATGAAATAAATGAATCTTTAAGAACAATATTTAGATAAAAGAAGATTTTTACCTAGTGGGGACACCACTTTGAAAGAGACAGGAGGATTTACTTAGATACTACCCCAGCTCGTGAGATGAGGACATCTCGAATATTTTAAGTGGGGGAGATTGTAAGGTCCCTCCTAAGCCATGTATGTATGTGTCTCTTTTAATATAGATTTCAATAAGGAAAGAGAGTGTAATTAGAGAAGAGTGAGACAACAAGGCTAGAAACATTAGGAAAGTGTTAGAATAAAAATATTAGCTCCAAAAATCCTAAAAGAAATAAGAACATAAGAATAGTTCTATTAAGAGATAAGTATTCCCAAAAATAGAATTTTGAATTTAGGTGATAAGAGGTCATATTTAGAGTACTTTTACACATTTAGAGTCCATGCATACTAAAAATGTGGAAAAACAACGTGTTTCTAAAGATGGTGCGTTTGTGGCTATATACAGACGTTTTTGCTTATTCTGCCTACGATGGCTTGTAGACCAAATGCCTTCCCGTTCTTTTGACTAGTTATATGACCATATTCTGAGTTTTTATCAGAGAGTTATGGCCGAAACAATTTGCTGTTTCTGTCAGGGTCTCTACACAGAGAGAAAACTGTGAGAAGACAGCAACATAGCCTCAAGGTAATCCTAGAGTTTGAGATGTATATACCCCTTCATTCTTATCTAATATCTTAGAAAAGAAGCTTAGATTGCTATGGTCTTTCGGAGGAAGAGACCAAAACTCCATAGCTTTTCTTTTAGAGAAAGAATAGTATCCCATAACCCTGTAAGAGAAGAAGGCTATTTTGCCATAGACCTTAGAAAGAAAGAAGAGTTATAGTATGAGCAAGAGGAAATAAAGCTTGGAGATTATTGGATGATTTCAATCAAAATACAAGGTATTAGAAGACTCTATTCTCATATGTCAAGTTCTAAAGCTCTTGTTAACGAGCAAAGGCAACGATAAACGACAAATTTCTATAAGGTATATACATATTTTGTTTTTCAATTACATATCATTCTTAGGGGTTGAGGTATAGCCCCGGCTTCTCTATATACATAATTGTTAATAGTGATCTATTTGATTGATTTACTATTTAAAGTTTGTATTCTTTTAAACAACAGCATATGCCTTAATAAAGAATGTCTTATCGCGATCTCAAGTTGAAATGCTAAAATCTTTGTGAAAAGGATTGTTTTCTTAAGAAGGTGACATGGATCCTAGTCCTATGGTTTAGTCAGTAAATGGATTGTTATCTTGGTTAAATTAAGATACAGGTACAACTTCTCCCTGCCTTGACGCTGCCCCGTTCTTGTGCTTGTGTAGCCGGACGGTGGAGACGTTAGTAAGGCCTGGAGTTGGCCCATGGTATCCCTCATACCATTGGGAGAATGAGATTTGCCGATTGAGGCGAGTGATTGTGATGCTGCCTAGTTCTGAGAGCCCAGGCTAGTGCGGTGAATTAGCCCACCCTAGTGCGCAGACATCCCTCTGAGGGGCGGGAGGATCGAGCGATGAAGCCTGAGAGGGCGACAGGCCGGCTTGAGTCCTCGCCACCAGCGGCGGTCGACGATGAGATGTATGGTCCCGTAGGGTTTTGCCCAGCATGTAGAGGCTGGAAGGCCGAATTCTAGATCATCGGCGGTATAAAGAAAAAGAATAAGAGAGCCGGTTTGGCTTGGATAAAATTGATCCATGTATAAACTTTTCTTTTAAATCTTGTCTTGGCATTATTGTACTGTGGAAAAAGGCTGTTTTAATAAACCTTGTGAAAAGGGTCTTAATTAAGGAACATGTTTATTTATGTCAAACAGTGTGGTAGGATTAATTAGAAAACAAATTGACGCGTGAGTAGGGTGGAAAGTGGGAGGATGGAATGCCCCGATGGCACCGTCCTACGGACGGTCGGACCCGACTAGTCGGGTAGCTTTCCAACATATTAAGTGAAAGCCCTACGTTAGATAAATAGGTTCTCGGGTAATTCTATTCTAGAAGACTAGGCCAGCGACGGCTGTGCCTTGCATGGATGAGCTTTTTTCCTAAGGAATCAAGACTAGTAGTTGCCCAAATTATGATCAATTACCCTATGGGTGGTTTGATTTTTAGAAGACCACGCTCCCATTGTGGGATAGAACTAGGTCTTACCTATGAATCGTATCCTTGAATCTTTGCATGGTCAAGGTGTCGATGAGTAGGAAATTTTCTCCAAGATAAGACTTAGTGGACTATCTTAAGTGTTTCCCCTATTTTTGGAAGGGGGGAACTGCCCGATGATGCCTTGCCCTTGTGTTCCGAATGATGCCTTGCCCCTGCTTTGTGGGATAAGGGGGGTCCCATGGGTACTAAGCCCGCTTCTAACGCCAAACTTTAATATTGTAAGGTCTCTCCCAAGCCATGTATGTATGTGTCTCTTTTAATATAGATTTCAATAAGGAAAGAGAGTGTATTTAGAGAAGAGTAAGACAATAAGGCTAGAAACATTAGGAAAGTGTTAGAATAAAAATATTAACTCCAAAAATCCCAAAAGAATATTGTCTCACTCTTCTCTAAATACACTCTCTTTCCTTATTGAAATCTATATTAAAAGAGACACATACATACATGGCTTGGGAGAGACCTTACAGGCTCTTTGTCCCAAATGATACGAGACATCAATGCATAGTTTACCTGTAAAAGCTCCTCTAATTTACTTTTATCATGAACTCTGTGCAATCTTTGAGGTCCATCCTCCGTGGTCCACACTCGGAGGGATAATCCATAACACGACTCCCGAATGGTGTCCAACAACCACTTTGGTACTCAAATAGAACGCAGAGCATCCTGTTGCTTCTATGTCTCATCTCTAACCTTGGGCTCAATCTCTACAATAGACTGAGGCTGGCTAGCTAGAATAATAGCCTGGAAATCATCCTCATACTCATCTGGTTCTCTAAGAAGTGGTGGCTCCTCAACAATGGAAGTTGGAAGATGCTCATCAAAGACAACATCTCTACTGACAACCTCATTCTGCTCTGGGTTATATAGCCTGTAGCCTTTGGAAAGAGATTTGTATCCCACAAAAACAACCTGTGAGGACTTTGAGTCAAGCTTCCCCCTCTGCTTCTTTGGTATGTGAACATAGGCATCATTCCCAAAAACACAGAAATGGGAGACATCTGGTTTCCTGCCAAAATAAGCCTCAAATGGAGTCATCTTAGGTACTAAAGTCGTCGAAGATCGGTTGAGGGTATGAACAACCATATCCACAACCTCTCCCCAAAGTGGACAAGGAAGATCACAATGCTCCAAATTGCCATCTCCACCACGGTCCTTTTCTTTCGTTCAACTACATTTTCTGAAGGCAACCCTATATTGGCCAGCTCCCGCTTGATGCCATTCTCTGCACAAAAGCATACAAAAGAATTAGAAGAAAACTCCCCTCCTTTGTCGGCCCGAACAGTCTTCACCTACAATCCAGAATCCTTTCCCACCATAACATGCCAATCCTTGAACCGAGAAAAGGCTTGGTCCTTCTGTGAGAGAAAGTAAACCCATGTGAAGCTGCTCCAATCATCCACAAGCAGTATGAAATACAAAGAGCCTCCCAAAGATGGGGTCTACATAGGTCCACATAAGTCAGTGTGTACTAACTCCAATGGTTTCAAAGCCCACCTAGTAGCCTACTTCGAAAAATGACTCCATGTGTTGCTTCCCAATGGATGCAAGAACTATAATGTCCCTGCTTGTTGCCAACATCTAGCACGCCATCCACCATCTAGTCCCTGAAAGCCCATCCACATTCAAGTGGATGGGCTTGTTGCCAACATCTAGCACGCCATCCACCATCTAGTCCCCGAAAGCCCATCCACAGCACATCCACATAAGTGGCCAAAAGAGAAATATCACAAATCACCAATCTAAGTACTTATAAGAGAAGAGAGTGGTGAGAGCTTGTAAATCCCATTCTCCACTCCGCCTTCCCAAACAACCTAACATGTTGCTTTGTCCTGGTGGAGAGCAACAAAATGCTCATCAAACTCCACCTGCATGCCAGTCTTGCAAACCTCATACACTAACAAAAGGTGAAAGCCAAGAGATGGAACATAAAGAACCCAGGAGGAATGCTTCCCCCTCTACCACATCGGGAATGATCTCCAGCCTGCCCTCACAATGAATCAGGATAGTGGATTTGTCACCAATAAAGATGTGACATGTTTGCCTTTGAAGGTCCTATACAACTTTCGGGATGAAGTCATGTGCCTGGAAGCACCACTGTCTAGAATCCACCCATGAGTATCCCCAACGGTGAGACCAACCACCTCCCTGCTCGAAGACCTGCAGAGGGTTCAAAAACCGCTCTTCCTAGTCCAAAATCATCGGCACAAGCTCCTCCCATGTAATGGTTTTGAGCCTTCCACCCACCGGTGATCAAAGAAGAATAGAAAGATGAGTACTGAAGGGATAGATGAGACAGCAAGGTGATGGCCATATCCTCTAAATATATCTGCTGAAGAGCCTAGAGGTTGTTGATGTGCTCACGCATCGTCAAAGACTTTGCAGGACTCATCACTCACATCTGCACTTCCAAGGAAATTCTCTTCATGGGCGATACCCTATTGTAAAAAGAAGCCAAGTGCATCCAAATCCCTTGGGCCAGCGTCATGTGTTTGATGTGGCTGATCACTTGGGGTGTGCAATTAAAGAAGATGAAAGAACGCACACGGGCATTGACACGATCCCAAAACTGTGCATGAGCCTCCTGCTCTTTCTTGGTGGATAGTGAAAGCTCCTCCTCCTCAAACTCTGGCCTTGGAACGCCAACCAGAATGAAATCAACCAAATCATAAGACTCCAAGACAGACTCCATCATTGCCTTCCAGATGCCATAATTGTTCCCGTCGGTCCACCGGGAACATCGGGAGGGTGGGGGTCTTTACATGTTTCTCTGCCATCTCGAGCAAATCTGCCATCTCGAGGGTTTACTCGGTCTTGTGAAGGGAGGGTTGGGGTGGAAAAAACAATATAAAGAAGAGGCTGCAAATAAATGCAAAGTGGTTGTCCAACAATGATGTTGCCTTCTACCTCCTTCTCCACATCCCGAATAGCCCAACAATACTCCAATCATCACCAAAACACAGCCGTCCTGAATGCTCTCACCGTATCTGAATCTTCAAGCCACTTGGGCTCTGATACCATGTCAAAATGGGCAGCCAAAATGAGACAAAGTACTGAGAACAGAAGTATAGAAATCAAAGAGAGGAGAAGGCGGTACACCAAAAACCAGTACAAGAAGAAGTGGGGGACAAGGGTGGTATATATACCACCTTGGGCTGCTGGTTGGCCTGCAAAACAAGCCTACAGTAGCAAAAGAACTCCACAACTAGATAAATATCAGTCGGCCAGTAAATAGGCCCAGTCGACCAACAACAAATGAAGTCGACAAGCAAAAAAAATCAGGTCAGCCCCAACACAGAAACACGCGGCGGCCAGTACAGATCAAGTCGACCAACAGAAACAGTCCCCCCCATGACTAGCAAAACTGGGAAAAACATGGACCGAGGAAAAATGGACAAAATCCTACTCATGTGGGCACACGCACAACAATGGCCCTCACTTCCTACTGAGTAATATGGTACATACAGCAGACGACTGCTAGCAACAACAACTACCAAGTGTTAGCTTCCCATAACAGAAGAAGATGTCATTGTTGCCATCCTATTCAAAAGTATGCCAAGTGAAGAGTCCAGGCCATTAGTTGCCACCTTTTGAAGAATCTTCCCAACCCAAGCATAGAATCTTCCCGATCCAAAACATAGAAGTTACACTTATGGAGGAAGACTAAAGAATTAAAGCCATAATTGCACACCAACAATAGGAGAACAAGAATACTTCCACAAAAGGACTAGGACTAGGAAGTGAGAACCTCACCACATTTGAGAGAGGATAGTAAAGCTCCTACATTCATCCAGATTTCAATCAGTCAATTGGAGCATGGCTGTGAGAATGATGACATAAATTCTAATCCTTCTATAAGAAAAATAGCCATGCCCCCTAAGTACAAGCTCGGCTCCACTCAAAAGGGGGGAGGATGCTCTTCTCATCTAGCTGGCCACTCTAGGAGAAAAGGGCTATCTCATACAATGGGGGGAGGGGGAAGCAACCACACAAGTGCTCTATAGTGCTAAGTGGGCTCACCAACACAGGTGCTCTATAGTGCTAAGTGGGCTCACCAACACTATTAGTGAGAAAGGGAACATGATGCCAAATCCTTCGTAACGCCTCTCAAAACTTTTGCATGCAGTCAAAGCCACCTTGAAGCTTCCCCCACTATCCATGGAGGGTTAGAGTGATATCGAGCTAGATGCTCTGGATGAACTTTGTTAGTGAGGCGAGGGTGCCCTTGATGGTGTCGCTCCATTGAGCTCTCTAGATGCATTATATAGCAGCAATATTGCTATAAATCTCCTATCTCTAGCTAGAACCTAGAGTCCAGTGACTAGGATGGAGTTGGAGCTATGACTAGCACTGTAGAAATACAAAGGTGAGAGAGCTGAAGGGCTAGTCCCCCACACTCCTCCTCGGATGACATAATGACCTTGGCCTGAATGGCCCAAGAAACTATGCCGCCCCATGTAATTATGAGTGAGGGACCCACGAAACTATGCCCCATGTAACTATGCAGGAGGGGACTCGGTCCATAGTGAAGACGCAAAGAATCCACCTTTGGGAAATCCCAAAGACAATGATGTTGGAACTCCTAGGGATGGCCACACCTCAAATAGACTTCTAGCCTACCTCTTATGGTGGCTAGGCGAGTGCCAACTGTCAGGCTCTAATGTGCTAGAGCTGCCATAGGAACATAAACAGTAAAAAATCTACATATCTAAAGTCCAATGGTAACAAGGTACTCCCCAATCTTGTTTGACCATTCTGTGGGTGCCTCCTTCAAGCTGTACAAGGCTTTGCATAACTTACACACAAAATCTAGGTGTGCATCACTCTCATAACCCAGTGGTTGCATCATGTATACTTCTTCATGTAAATCACCATGTAAGAAGGCATTCTTTACATTTATATTATGTAAAGACCAACCCTTTACTATAGCCAAAAGCACAACAATGACAACTCTCACTGAATCAAATTGAAAATATTTTCATTTCAATATCATCACACGTTTGGGGTGATGAATTTCTTGCACCAACTAGATTTGTATGATGTCATTTAGTAGACCTTTCATGAGGGAGGTCAAGTTGATAACAAGTATATTTTTACGAAAGGATGCTAAAGGTGGACTCGCAGACATGGAAGAGTCATCTAATGGAGGGTAACCTCTTGGAAATGACTCTATGTTACAAGTGACCAAAGCACATCAGGGCAAGTGTACAAAGAAATTATTCCTGACAAGTATGGAGAGGACACACTCTCTCTCTCTCTCTCTCTCTCTCTCTCTCTCTCTCTCTCTCTCTCTCTCTCTCTCTCTCTCTCTCTCTCTCTCTCTCTATATATATATATATATATATATATATATATATATATATATATATCTTTGTGGAATGCCTGTAACCAATGTTAGGCCCTTGCCTTTAACCAATCTTGAGCCTCATAGTGCTAGCTGAGTTGCCCGACTGTCGAGTCATCACTCCCCATCCGCCTCCACATCATTTGATGCATCCAAATCAACTATTAGTGTGCCACCTAAGCCATATGCATTATTTGTGTTATTTGGCTGTTTGTATTGATGGATGTGTGTGGTTGTGGGTCTATTTCTTTTGTGTTGGTGTTTACTAATTTGTTGTTTCAATTTAAAAAGAATCATGCTTGATATTATATTCACATTGGATACACAGGAGCGTAATGTTCCAAGATAATATTTTTGTATTTACATTTTCTATTTATCAAAAGTTAAAATTGCTTTTGAAACATGCATTTTCTATTTATTCAAAGCTAAAATTTCTTTTGAAACATGCATTTTATATAACTTACCTCACACAAATATCGATGGCATCAGACTGACGTCCATCAAGATGGGTAGGCAAACTATACATAAATCATGTGTTTATATGAATGCTTATAAATTTTGTGGTACAAATTCAATGTTTTCTAATTTATTTTAGGATTTTACGATTGGTTGATACCTTTATGGTAAAAGTCATTGACAAGGCCATTCAGTTGTATGGGTTTGATTCTCCTGAGGTTGAGTATGGTGTCTACTTATTTAAAAAGGAGTTTGTTTTTGGGATTGTTGGTGACCATGAGATCTGTGTCACCTCTTTTGAGGGGTTCTCAATTCCATATAATTGGATCTAACATAGCCCATACACGAGCTTTGGGTTTTGCTATGTGTTTTACATGCTGCACCTTCAACAAAATCTTCTTTTGTTTGTGGTAAGGTTAATCATCATGTATGTTCCTTAATGTTTTTGTTATATCTTTTTATTAATACTTATGTGTTTGTGTTGTGTAGGTCCACAAAAGAAATTTTTAAGAAAGAAAAAGATGTCTACGAATGTGATGGAGATGCATCACCATCTTATGTTTGTGGTAAGGTTAATCAAAATGTATGTTCCTTAATGTTTCTATTATATCTTTTTATTAATACTTATGTGTTTGTGTGTAGGTCCACAAAAGAAATTTTTAAGAAAGAAAAAGACGTCTACGAATGTAATGGAGATGCATCACCATCTTATGTTGTTGACATAATGCATTGCCCTTAGTTGAGTGCACTCGGAAGCGCAAACTAGATTATGCTTCTTGCAATTAGATTAATACTTTTATCACTTACAACGTTGACTATTACCTCTTTCATTTTTTGGACTATTGATTTTTATTTTTATTTTTGTTTTGCTTCGATGTATGTATTGCCCATCTCTCAAAAGTGTAAACTACATTATGCTACTGGCAATTAGATTGATCCTTTCATAAATTAGAACATTGATTACTTAGCTCTTTTGTTTGTAAGGCAAAGATCACGTCATGGGCTTGGTTTGAAGATGCTCTTTATCATTATTTTTGTGAAGATGTTGACACATACATGTTTTTGTGTTGTGTTTTATGGGGAAAAAGAGAGACTGAGATATAGTGAAAGACAAGAGAGAGAGAGAGAGAGAGAGAGAGAGAGAGAGAGAGAGAGAGAGTGTGTGTGTGTGTGTGTGTGTGGAGCTCATAACTCTGAGAATTGAAACTATGTCGTAGACAACTATGTGTGGTCACCAATATAGGGTTACTTTTAGAAAGCGAAATCCATGCATATATCTTTTAGAATGCTATTCACAGCTTCTTCTTCACGTTATTGTGCACATCTGCTTCTTCACGTTATTGTGCATTACGCCTAAGGCCCGTTACATATACCCCACCGCCCATGTATGGGAGGGGGATTGGGCGGGGGAGATTGCCTGTCCATGAATTATGGGCGGTGGATACCCCCACCACATCAGCATGGGCAGGCAGGGATATGGTGATGTGTAATGGGCCTAATTCTCTCAACACCCAACTCCTGATACCTCACCTAAGTCATCCTCTAGAGAGAGGGTTCAGACAATGTTTGGTCCTTGACCACCTTCTTCACTAAGCATGTGGGCTCTGAATTTTTCCCCTTTCGAATTAGGGTTTCGTCTGGCTTTGACATTGTGGAGAAGGTGGCATGACTCGTCTGGGCCCTCGAATCTGTGAGTTCATGAACCTAACTTTGTTGTAAGGCCATCTTTGCTTGCAATTATCAGAAGCCTTTCTCAAGTTAGCTCAGATCCCTCTTCCTTTCTTGCAAGTTAGCTTAGATCCCTCTTCCTTTCTTGATTGCTAATTGATATATATTTGACATTTTGGACGTCAATGCTATGACATTGTGGTTTGTTTGTTTTTTTTGTGTTATGTTTTCTTCTTTTGATAATGATTAATTGGCATTGTTCACATTACTTATCTGGCCTTAGCACGCATTTAACAACATCTTGTTCATGCCCCCCAACATCTTACGCAATCATGTTTATGCCCCCCTCCCCAAAAAAAAAAAAAAAAAATACCACAAACAAAACCCCCCATGACCAGCACTCTTACCCTAGTGTAAGCCCTTTCGTTTACAGGAGGGGGATGTAGACCTAACCTCAGGGGAGCGCGATGGCAAGGTAGCATTCTCTAATGGTGGCTTCTTTCCTTGATAGGCAAGCTCAACCTTCCTCAGTGCAAATGTTCTGTACTGGATTTCAGAAGAAGAGCTATAGTCAACCCTTCATGCATATTGGTAACATGCTTGAGCGCCTTGCAAAGGGCTAGTCATTACCTGCCCATCACCCTTTTTCTCTTAGATCTCATTCATCAGCAGGTGTTTGGATAGAATAGAAGCACTTACAATAACACATTTACCTTTTGAGACAAGTCCATCAGAGTAACTGACAGGCTACCGCAAACAGCAAGTCCATCAAAGACAAGACAGCACCAAGAGTGACTGAAAGGCTTCTATTAAAAAAAAAAATCTTTCAACTTCTCCAATGATAAATCAAAATCCACAACCTCAGAGACCATTTCATGATGAACAGAATGCATGAGAAGAGCTATGAAGAAGTGAAGCTGACATATAGAAAGGAGGCTTCACGACTTGAGAGGGTGCTCAAGGCAAGTTGAAAAAGGCACGACACTTATAATGAATGGCTATGATTATTGGATATATCAGACACTAATGCTGAATAAAAAAACAATACCTATCTCTGTACATGTGCCACAGCAACAAACTTAATCATAACAGAACTAAGCATTGTGCAATATACCCCTTTCAATATTTTGTCTGCAGTGCAAGACTATGCCCGAATAAGATTGAAACATGTTTTACATATATTGACAAGAAGTTAAGCTTCAATGTTAAAATAAAAGCCACACAAATAAACAAAACATTGCAAGTATGCTCAGCTTATAGTAAGAGTGCACATAATATCAACATTGGCTTACAACATCTCTGATCAAACTATCAACCACAGTAACTATGAACAGCAGATGTGAATAACCGTGAAGTGCTTGACCAGTTTTCCATGCAAATAGCAAAGGCATATATCTTATATGTCCACCTCTTTAATCTCAACCATCCTCTCCAAGCACCACTTCATTTCTTGAAACGGGAGAGCCTTCGGAAAAGTGAAAAGATTTAATGGTTCTTCAGATAACTTTAAAGCAGCAGATTGATTGCAAGGCAAACACTGCATCTTTCAAGCTTTGAAGCTCCCACATTGAATAAAATTCATAAACATTGCTTCTTGAGAAGCATGGGTCCAATGTTTGAAATTCCCACATTGAATGAGTTCACCTTATGAAGCATGGGTTTTTCAAGTTTTGATGGAACAAAGGTTCTCTTTGGATTGACAGATAGCCTCATAATCTTGAGAGCTAGCTCAGTCTGCATGCACACCCTGCTTTAGAAAGCCAGGGGAGTAACTCACCTTTTCACCATGTCTTGATAAGTCTGGCTAAAATCAACCAACTGGTATAGTACAAGGTCGAAAACATTTCACATTGGGGAGCTCTTGAACCATCAAGAAGCTGGAAAATTTTGCTGATACACAGATTCAAATGTTAAAACTCCAGACGAAGCATCCTAAATGATAGCGTTCTGCATAGGATTGAGTAGGAATACTACAAAACTGAAAAAAAATAGATTATCCTGCTCCGGTTCATGTTACTTTCTCCTCTTTGCCTTGAAAATTTTCCTTCCACTTTTCTCTAAACCACTTGCACCAGAAGTAAACCCTGCAGGAAACTCAAGCCCAGGTTGCAGAAGTGAACTTGAAACCCCTACAGCAGAAAAAAGACCTGATGCTGACCCTGCCACAGACCCAAACAACTGCCCAGGTGATGATGAGCTACCTGTCTGGCGGCCACCAAAGGTCAATGCAGCTGTTGACGATGAGAGAGGCGATGCTCCTGATCCAAAAGTAAATGTTGGAGCTGGGAATGAGGCGTTGTTGGACCCAAAAGTTGGCAGTTTAGGCCCTCCGGATGGTGATGTGAATGAGAACACAGGAGCTGAGTTTGAAGCTCCAGACAGAAAAGATAGACTAGCATCTGAAGCAGTAGTATGAGCATTAGAAAACTGCCCTGCACTAGAAGAGCTGGATGCAAGAGGTGCGCTAGCACTGCTGCCACCAAAGGGAAACGTAGGTGTTGAGCACAATACAGGTGCAGATGATGGTAAAAAGGTGAAAGGAGCACTTGAAGCTTCTATAGTCAGAGAGGGAATCACTGTTGGCTTCATGATCTGTGATGCACTGGGTAACTGACCTGCAGATGACAGCTTAAATGATGGAAGGGGATTTGGCTGAGCCCCCAATAGAACAGTAGGGGGTGTTGAAGATGCAGCAGCTATCGTGACAGCAATACTAGATGGGGCTAACACCGAGGCAGGTGATGACCCCAGCCCAGTAAAAGGTCCTGAGCATACACCAATTGAGAAAGAAGATGCAGAAGCTGGTTTTACAGACTGAGCTCCAAATGGGAAGACTTGTCCTGTAGCCGGCTGGGCCCCTGTAGCGGAAAATGGAGAAGAATTGTTACCCAAATTGAATGAGAAAGTGGACCCAGATGATGGGGATCCAAACTGAAAAGGGTTCGACCCTCTCGAGTTTGAGAATTTATCTGGCTCCTCATCAACAGTAACTCCCTTCTCACCTTCATAATGTTCTTCTCTTGCAGGACATATCAGTGTTGGAGAAGCAGCAGTGGACAATGCATGTGTAGCTGGTGTCGTACATACAGCTGGTAATGTAACTGTTGCTGGTGTTGACACACGTGTCGACCATGCAGACACTGCCAAAGACCCCCCAGGTGGAGCACTACTCAGAGGCCACTGGTTTTCAGCAGTAGCTGATGGGAAGGAAAAGTTCATATCACAACTCCAGGAGGAAAGGCGCTTACTTTCTGGCTGGATAGATGCCACTGTAGCTGCTGATGAGACAGTTTGATTGTGGGAACCCACTATGGGCAGTGACACCGCTGCAGGTGAACCAGATGAAGTTACAGTCGTTACACTAGAATGTGACAGAAATGTACCAGAGGCATTGGCTGCAGTAGTACATTGCAGACTTGTAGCAATGGGAACCACAGAGAACTTAGAAGAAGGTCCTGAAAGTAAACTAGGGAAGCTTGCTTCACTTGAAGATGGTAGCCTCAAATTCACCTGACTTTTCTCCTCTGAAGTCAATTCCTAAAAAATAAATAAGCATAAAAAACAAAACAAACCACAATTTCAGATAATTGATCAGACTTGACCACTTTAGGGCTCTTCAAAAATAAGCAAACTCACCTTAACAGTCCCAAAGATAAATGTAGGTAAGATCGCTGGTGACTTTACCATGCTTCCAAAATCAAGCTTGCCATTAGATAGGCCTGGTTCCCTCAAATTTGAAAATCTAGGAAACTCTGTAATCTTCGTGCCCTTCCTTGCTGGGATATTGTAAATATCCGGGGTCAGTGTCCTGGGTGTACTTTCCATGCCAACTTTGAACTCTTCATCCAATGACTTTCCCTTAGGGGAAGGTGTCAACTGCTCCAGTGTGTGTAAAATTTTTCGAGCTGTTTGACTAGATTGTATGGGCGGTGATGCATATGTTCGAAGCGACACACTTTCCCCGGTGGACATTCCCCTTACATACGGGCTTGAGTTCACCATCTGAAAGGTCTTCTGCCTTGTCCTCCTCACAGGCCCCACTGACATCCAGTCTTCATCAAGAAGAGAGCTTCTCTTGGGCACTCGGACTGTTGGACTGCGAGTCCGTGACCTAAGAACAGGGAATGCTCGATACCCATCCTCTAAAAGCCCCAATCTAGGAGATGGCTGAAGTTCAGCAACTCTATCAATGGGATGAGCTGTACCTCGAAAGGATAGTGTCAATCCTGATGGCATAAATGTCTGCTCACCCATATAAGCTCTGGCAACCTCAACGGGTGTACAGTCACTCCGGGCTTTCTTGAGTTCCTCGCGCCACCGTTGAGCTTCTGAAATTGGAGTTGCGGTATTGTCTTCCATTCCATGGGTAGTTATTTTAACAGCACGGGGAGATGTTTCAAATGCTCGGCCAGCTGTTTCCACTGCATGGGCAGTTAAGGTGGTGGTTTCACTCATGCGGGTTTGTAGAAGATCTGTCAATCGGTTTACTTGCTCCCTGAAAAGAGAAATCCCATGACAGGATGGTAGGATAGTGTATTAGCTTAAAACCATTTGACTATGAGAAGACTTGACATATGATGCACCATTACTCTTTTTCGTGGGATAAATATTTAATTTAGTAGAGCATCCAGCCAGTATCAAACCCTACATCCTTGCCATGGGAGCTTCACCGCCAGGCAATACACCCATGGGCACATTTTACCATGTTAAGCCAACATGTTATTAGCAAATGATTGCACTCGAGCATTCAAAGGGACAATCACCTGGACCAAGTCTTCTGTTTCAACATTTCTTCTACTTGTGCTAAATCCAACCCTTTCTTCTCTACTCCGGCATGAGATGCAACCAGTGCTCGTCCTTGATCAAAAACTGTATCATCTTTCTCCTGCAAAACCAACAGACATCAGCTCCCAGGATTCTGTAATGGGCCGAATTGCCCTCCACCCATTACTAAAATTGTGAGGAGATGTGTAAAAAACCGATAAAAAAAGGTTTTAGAACTTAACAAGGGATCAAATCCTGCAATATAGGTTTCAGGTGGTAACATCGTGAAAAAAACCTACATCTCGATGGGCACCTTGTTGAATATCTTGCTTGACAGGAGATTCTACCTCATCCTTTTCATCCTGCTCCTCTGCAATAACCCCTTCCTCTGGCAAGAAGACAACAACATATCAACAAGACATCCTGCAGAGTTCAATTAAGAGCACTTGATTAACATGAAAAGACTACAGAACAGCGTGAGAATTGGAGTTTATAAACAAACTTGAAGAAAAATAAGTTTGGAAGAGAATGCTGGTCGCATAGGCAGGTTTATTTGAAAGTTTCTTTCTCACCAGGACGAAGGTTGCCGTCGGTGATTGCTAGTGTCTTCCGGCCGAAGAACGAAGAGAGGAAGTAAGAGGCCGAGGAAGAGATCAGGCGAGAAGCGGAGTCCACAAGCCGAGACGCGATGGACGATGAAGAAGATGACGCAACAGCAGAAGCAGAGGCGCCTCCAGCGATGGTATGACGATCCGAAGAAGGGCGATCGTACGGAGTTGTCTTCTTGCTGGAGCCTCGGCGAGAAGAGCGAAGCTTACCGCCCGTACCCCCGCCTGCGTAAACCCTAGGCCCCCCTACTCCATCTCCAGTGCCTTCCGCGCGAGCTTCCATGGCTCTTGTCGAGCCCCCACTGCCATTCCCTGCAAACAGAGGAGAACGGTCCAGTAGAGACTGAGAACCCATCCTCGCCTTCTCCGCCGACCTAGTGCAACCTGCGGGAAAAACGCTCCCTCCAGCTCTCGCTATGGCAGAAACCCTGATTTCACCCTGCACGTGGCCATTGCTCGAGTGTCGTACACAAAGACGCCGCTCGTTTCCACGACATTGAACACGGCAGAAAATTCTTGCGGTAGGTTTGAATCCCTAATTTAGCCTGTGTATGTAGAAGTAGGTAAAGAGCCGCAGGCAATACCCTCGCATTTTAGACGAGACGTCGCATAAAACGCCTGATCAGGTATGGCTATGGCGGAAACCCTAGTCCGTCGAGAGTCGCAGACGTAGATTTCCGAGGCGTTTTCACCGCGCTGATCTGTAGCATGAAAAGAGAGGAAACCCTAGTCCGTGGCCAAGACGCACGTTTACACGCCGCCGATCAAAAACTTGCTGCAGGTCTGGCGATGGCGGACACCCAAGATTTAGCCTGCCAATGGCGGAAACCCTAAACTCGGCCCAAAAACTACAGATATCGATTTTGTAATAAATTATTAATAAATAATCGCACTAATCCAGTAAGAATTTTGTTGGGATGTGTGTAGTTGAAAAGGACTTGTTGTAAATGGCAGCTTTTGTTAATATATGGGGCCAAAATTTTGTTTGCACATTAATTGATTAGTTGTAATAGTGAAATCTTAGGAGTAAGCTGAATAGAAATGAGAATAGAAATGAAAGAGGGAACCTTAGATATTATACTTAAGGGTTAATTATTTTTATTTTTTTTAAATGGAGTATCTCTGGAGTGTTCAGAGCACCGACTCTAAAGGCTATAAAAGGAAGGTGCGCCTGGTATTCAAGCTAGGATAAAGCCCCCCACGTCGAGAGAGAGAGAGAGAGGATGCGGGTTTTTTTAAATAAAAATTTCGAAGTTGCGAAGACGACCCCAAGAGAGAGAGAGAGATATTTCAGATGGGTCCTTTTTTTTAATAAAAAATTTAAACCACGGTTGTAAACTTTAAAACATTAATTAATTAATCGAGCCCGTTAAAGCTCGATTAATTAATTAATGCATACGCAACCTAAATATGTTAATGCGTACGCAATCTTAATATAAATCTATATATAATTATTGTTCAAAAAAAAGAATTAGACCTAGTAACTACTAATAATTAATGCTCTCTCAAGTAGGCATTACATAATGAACCTTAGGGCAAAGTCTTCAACTAAGGTTTGAGAAGCTATGCTCCCTTTGGTCTTGTGCTAACAAAATCACTTGTCCCTCTCACACTCTTGTCATGTGCCTGAACATTTTGCTTGCACAATTGAGAAAAGAGGCAGCCTCCTCACCCTACTACGAGCTTGTGTGTATGTGCGTGTGTGTTAGAACAACCCTAGGATCCTAGACCATCCACTTACATACAAGAATTTGAACTATAATAAAATACAAATTACTTTTTGAGAAACATGCTTCGGTGACACGTTTATGGTCAAAGCATTAGAATATACAATCATTCTTTTACAAATCAAGCAATAATAGCGCATGATTTTCAATGTAGAACATTGGAGGTGGCTTAAGCTAGTTGGTAAAAAAATGTGAGCTTCTGTTGGCACTACGATGCACCAACAATCCCCTCCCATGCAGCCCTTTTAGTTCCTCCTATCAACATTAGTGTGAAGGACTTGAAGTTTGTTGCAGTAGTAGACCACATGCCATCGTTCAACCTACAAAACCAAAGGGAAGGATTCATACCGACCGCCGTCCTAGAAATAAAAAAAAAGTTAGCACTTAAATTTATTTGAGGGGAAGGCAAGTGTTAACATTCTTCCCCCCTTGTATAGAATGTGGTACTCCAAACTTCAAAGAGACCACATGCCATCGTTTAACCTACAAAACTAAAGGGAAGGATTCATAGCAACCACCATCATAGAAATAAAAAAAGTTAGCACTTAAATTTATTTGAGGGGAAGGCAAGTGTCGATGTTCTTCCCCCCCTTGTATGGAGTGTGGTACTCCAAACTTCAAATAGACATATAATGATAAGATGAGTAAAACTTACCAATTTTAACAATAAAATTACAACACCAAGTCAAAATTATGGTGATGATGATAACATGAAGGGTAAAAGTTCACAATTTAAGTAATAAAATTATGGTGATAACAATAAAGTTAAGGCAATGACCATTAATCAAGTATGACCAAATAAATAGACAATCCTAGCTATAAAGTAAAATAAAAAGATATGGTGCCATTATAAGCCTTGGTAACATCAAGATAAACCAAACAGGTTGCCAAGTATTAAGTAAAACTAATACACCTTTTAGGAATGTATGTGTTTGCAGGTGCATACATATGCATTACTCTCTCTCTCTCTCTCTCTCTCTCTCTCTCTCTCTCTCTCTCTCTCTCTCTCTCTCTCTCTCTCTCGTTGTTATGGTGGTAAGCTTGTGTGCATGCGTGCTTGCTTGCTTGCTTGATTATGTGTGTATGCATGTAGGTGGTGTCCTCTTTGCTTCCCTCTTTTTCTTCTTCTTCTTCTCTCTCTCACCTTCACCCTTACACACATGAAGGCATTGACTGGGATTTGAGTTCTCCATAGCTCCTCTCATTGCTCCTCACCTAGCTTGAGGAAATCTCCACTTGAGTGACACAAGTGGTGGTGGAGTGAGCCCCTAGCGGCTTCACATTGAGGAGTTAACCCTCATTAGGGTTGGCTAAGCGCTAGTGCCGTTACTAGGGATTGCATTTAGCTTAGGGTCCTCCACATTCTATTTCTTAGCTAGAGTCTTAATTTTCATTTATGCACCTACACGCTCCGGGAAATTGGTGCGAAACAATCCTTTGTTTGACGACGCTGAACCATCCTGCGCACAATCACTTGTGAGATCTGACTCTTCAGTCAACACAGCGTGGAGTGGTGTTTGTCCTTCATAGCGCCAGTGAGAGCGAAGAACGTCCAAGTGCGGGACACAGTACCCTGACCTAGAGATAGGAGGATGGTTGCCCAATGCATGGATAGACCATTGATTCTCGAGCAAGACCCCGAATCCCCTGCATATTCACAAAAGAGCCTTGCCCTTTATCCCGTGGGAAATACCCAATCAGAAGAGCCTCACCCCAAGGACACAGGAATGGAATGTCAGCCAGAGACAACTGTCTACTAGACCTTAGACTAGAGGTGGAGCAGAGCCCAAGTAACCCAATGTCGAGACTAATCCAGCTATCAGGAGCCATGCCAACTACTATAATGGCAGATTCATACCAAGACCATAGGCCCAGCACCAAATCTAGGTCATGAGCCAGCTCACTAAGGTCTAGAGACCTCTTACCAAAGAGAACGAGCTCACCCAAAACATTTCGGCCAACACACGGCATGAAGGTACAACCACTACCCACCTCGTGTGGATCCTTACAAAGCGCACACTGGCCCACCACGTTGAGGCAAGTTCAACGCCACACTGAGGAAAGTTCCACGGATGGGATACTATCCTCTAGGCTTTTCTCCCCTACCTATCATACCCCAACTTCTTGCATCATCCCCAACCATGGCAGGACTAACACCATAAATGTTGAGGATCGCCATGGAAATAGGGAGGGGGTAGCTTCAGGATATGCTCCACCACCACCTACATAGCCGGTGTAATGGCCAAGACCAGAGAGGAATAAACCAACCCATATCTCCAAACTCATCACCAAGTTTGATAGGTCTGGAGATCCCATACCTTATCCAGAGATGTTCAACAGGATTTGTGAGGCATTTGGTCATGTGGACGATCAGGTTAAGATGAGTGCCTTTGGCCTCACCCTTGATGGAAAATTAGGATAGTGGTTTCAATCATTAAAGGTGGAAGACAAGGCTACCTTTGATGCCTTGAAAGAGGCTTTTAAAGTAGGATATTTGAGACAAGGAACTCAATGGAGTAGTCAAATCAAATAGTTACATAATGTAAAACAAAAAGAGGGAGAATCCATCCGGGACTATATCAACTGGGTGAGATACCTCCGCTCTTGCCTATAATGATAGAGACAAGTTCTTTGATGAAAGACTAATTGGATGATTCCTAGAGGGCCTTGAAGATGTAGCCTTACATAACTCCCTATATGCTCTAGCCCATACCTCCTTTGAACAATGTTTCCGAAGTTCCATGGATTTCGAGGACAATTTCAAGGGAATTTGTTCTCAAGAATTGCACAAGGGAACTTCAAGCTTCCTTCAAAACTGCAAGTACAAAACCTGAAGGAAAAGAGTCCTCTTCCAGACAACAAGTGGAGTAGCTAGCAACTACATTAATGCAGCAAATGACCCAACAATGGAGAGTAGGCCAAGTCTGTGAAGTTGATCAACCCCATATTTACCCCAAGAGATAACTAGTATGATGCTTGATTTGTCAAGCAAACCACACTAGTATGGAGTGTCACATTTGAGACCCTGACCCACTCTCTACTGTGCTTACTGCCAAAGGTGGCGCAATCACAAAACCTCCAACGACTACCACCAAAGAGCTGCTCAACCACAAGCCTTACTACCAAACCTAAGACAATTACTGGCCTTGCCAGCCCTAGCACAGCATAATGTACCTCAAATTGGTCACATGAAGTGGCCCCAAGAAGAATCCTTAGGTTGCCCAAAGTACCCTTACTACCCCCAGTTCTTGCACTGCAATCACCATTACCTCGAGTAACCCCTGTTCACCAGTTGACCCTGATAGAGATCTTCGAAGAAGGTGAGGAGGGACAAACCATTAACAACACAACCTTTGAACCCACTCAGTCAGGCAACCCATCCCCACAAATCCTAAGCCATTACGTGATGGGGTGAGCACATGTAGCCCATGTACCTAGTAGCCCCGTCTCGCAACCCTGCAGGGGATGAGACTTAAATAGCATGACTAAATGACCACCTATGCAATGCTCTCACTACGTTGGAGCTCATCAAATAGCTGAGTGTCTAGTCAAAAAAGGGATGGCTAGTACTCCTGTGAGTGCTCCCACCTTAACTCCTTTATGCATAGGCTGTGGGATAGACCATATGTACAAGGATTGTCTGCTAAGAACGGGTATAATGGGAAAAGGAATGAAGCTAAACAAAGTACCAGCATTAACTTGCTGAGTGTACGAGATGGCTTCATTCACACAGTGCCTCTCTAAATGCAATCAATCAAATGCAAAGTAGAAGGAGAGCCACAGCCATGCTGCCCCGCCGAAGCGTCTACTTCACAAAAGCAGGAAACCCAAGGACATGCAAGAATTTTTCCTTCCAAGGAGGTTCTTTAATAAGCATGTCCAACTACGTGCTCTCGAAAGAAAAATGTCACAATGATCGGCAAGGGAGATAGCCATGTGGTTATAAAAAGTGGGTCCAATGAGGGCACAACCACCAACGTGTCATCTGATGAGGAAAAGATACTACCATCCGTTCCCCTAGCAAGAGAGCAAATAGACCCCAATCAGCTACCCCAAAAGTTAGCCGAATATCCAAACCCAATCAAGGAGAAGGGAAGGCTAAAGGGTCGCTCAGGAGTTGGTCATGTTGTCAAGCTTGATCGGAGGAGGAACCTCAAGCAATACATGCTGGGAAGTTCATCTATGCCGAACTTAAACTGAAGAAACCCAAGAGCTTAGCAGAGGTCCCGACAACAAATCTCCCTCGAAAGATAGACCAAAAATCCATGCTAGTCTTGCACTAGGTAGACCCTATTGCTGCACATCTCAAGAATCTGAGGGACGATCACCCAAGAAGAACTAACATAGAAGTTCATATCCTGATAACCTACACCCTAAAAAGCTTGAGCACGAATAGGGATAATCAAATTCATAAACTGACACACATTCCAAGAGATATCATAGGCCTTTCCTCCTTCTTGTCTTCACAAGTTCAGATTCCCATTGGCACCGTGCTTCAAGGCAGCCTGAGTCTATGGAAAGATTTGAAGGATTGGAGGGAAGGCTGGCTTGGAGCTGGAATGGAAGAACAGGTGGAACTGGGAAATGTCGATGAGACCAGTGAGGACGGATTCATTGAATCGGATGGAATTATTTGCATTCCCACGGTTCGAGTAAACAAGTTAGGCTAGTATTTTGAAGGAGACAAACTCAATGCAGCATTGCCCTTAACTTTTGATGACCTTCAAGTCACTGCCATCCTAGATGGTGGGGCAAGAGTAAGCATTGTTACCAAACAATGCTATGAAAAATGGGGAAAACCTCTCATGGATGACACCATGTTAATAGTGAAACTTGCTGATGGAGCCACCACAAAGCCCATAGGTCTTATGTAGGATTTGAGGATTAAGATTCTCAAAACCAACTTTGGACACACCTTTATGGTTATGAATTTTGGCCAGTAATTTGTTTCTTATGATTGCATGTTAGGATGTCCCTTCATGAAACCAAAATGATCCATGACTGGGACATGGATTATATTTACATATACAGAAGAAAGACCGAACACTAAAGGTCAGCCTATGCACTTGGAAGATCCATCCCATGAGTGGGGGACCCTTAGCAAAGGATTTAGTGATGAACAACCAGATCCACTGTAGCCCACTTGGAAGATCCATCCCATGAGTGGGGGACCCTTAGCAAAGGATTTAGTGATGAATAACCAGATCCACTGTAGCCCACTTGGAAGATCCATCCTATGGTGAAGGACCCTTAGCAAAGGATTCATTGATGATAGCCAGATCCACAATAGTCCACTTATGCCATGCATGCCATAAAACGTTGGATGATGAATAGGATAGCATGGAATTCACACCTCTCGGAGCCGAAAGACTCTGAGAATTGGATGCTACCATGGACATGCTTCCAAAAATGCACTGGTACAAGATTCACCCATGGCTGATAGATAGGAGATCACATCCCTCTACATGCTCAGTGCCGCGTGCATGCTCGATGCTATAAGCCATAAACCTCTAAGTGTTTGAGAGGAAAGACCATTATGGGAAAAACACTCCCGCAAAACTCATAATTCCAATAGCTTCACAGGAAAGGAGGCTTACATCTTCCTAGAAGAATCAGAAAAACATTGGTTGAGATATGTGGAAGGCATTAACGTACATTCCTACTTTTGCCAAGTCTGGCAAAAGGCGCTCAAATGAGTTTCCCATTTTGGTTAACACCGTGACCACAAAAAAGGAAGGATCGGTCAGCAGAATCAAAAAAACATTGGTTGAGATATGTGGAAGGCATTAACGTACATTCCTACTTTTGCCAAGGCTGGCAAAAGGCGCTCAAATGAGTTTCCCATTTTGGTTAACACCGTGACCACAAAAAAGGAAGGATCGGTTAGCTCAAACCCCAAAAGCTTTGCTACTGTAAAGCACGAAACAAAAAAATTGGCGCTACTTGAGAAAGAAGCCAAAAAGCTAATGAAGGAAGAAAGCGCTAAAGCAAAGGAGACTAAACAAGTCCCCAAACACTTCAAGACCTACAAGATATAAGACCATTTTGTACAAAAAGGCCCAAAGAACCCATGATGGGAAGCCAGGAACATCTTATGATGGTCCAGCCACCAAGGTCAAGGAAATCAACCTGGCAGGCCCAAGGGAGGATCCGAAACCCATCTATATAGGGGAAGATCTCTCTATGGAAGAAGAGAAAGACCTTATCACTCTCCTCACAAAATTCTAGGATTTTTTTATCTAGAAGTATACGAATATAAAGTGTGTACCTCCTGAAGTGGTCAAACACACCATACCCATGGTCGAGGGAGCAAGACCAATAAAGCCAAGGAAAAAAATAGGGGCAAAATTTAGCCCAAAGGATAATTTTTAAGGGTCTTCGAAAAGTCCTGGCTATTTTAGACCCCAAAAAATGGTGACGTTTTTAATATATTAGCACAAGGTAGCATTTTTTGTGTAAATTTTAGAGAAATGTTTACCAAATTTACACTAAAAGCAAGTATACATCCTGGAAATTTTAACATTTGCTAAAGTTTCCTACAGACTCTACCTTCTTTCAAAGAAATATTTGCCAACCCATCTCTACTTTGACCATAGTATATGCTCCTTATTTTTTACCTAGAGTAAAGCAGAGAGCATACCCTACTTTGACCATAGTATATGCTCCTTATTTTTTACCCAGAGTAAAGCAGAGAGCATACCCTATGAACCTCAAATACACCAAGATGGTCTGGGAAGAAATCGATCGGCTCATAGATGTCGAATTTATCTACGAAATAGAGTACATCGATTGGGTCTCACTCATAGTGATAGTGCCCAAAAACAATGAAAAAGTGAGAGTGTGTGTCGACCTCAAAAGGTCAATGCCGTCAATACGGGACCACTACCCATTGCCCTTCATAGAACATGTGCTTGAGCGGGTCATAGAAAAGGAAGCCTACAGCTTCCTTGACAAATTTTTCCTTGACAAATTTTCTGGCTACAACTAAGGGTTGATCGACCCAAAAGATCAACATAAAATGGCTTTTTCCATTGAATAGGGCACGTTTGCACATTGAGTCATGCCATTTGGGTTGACTAATGTCCAAGGCACCTTCCAATTCCTAATGTGTATAGCCTACAAAGGAGTATCTATGAAAATCCCTTGGAAGTATTCATGGATCTCTCTTAACCCTCTGAAATGTCAATTCTAGGTCTAGCATGGAGTAATCTTGGGACACATTATCTTATAACACGGTATCTCTACATATGACAACAAGGCGTGACTCATTCTTGAGCTGCCACCCCCTACCAACTTCAAAGGAATCCAACGATCCATGGGCATGTTGGTTATTACCAGTGTTTCATGTTTATGTATGCCAACATAGCTCGTTCCCCTTTATGGACTCCTAGCGATTTTTGAATCGACAACATTTGCAAGCGCTCCTATTTTAAGATCCCCTAATTGGAAAATCATATTCCATGTCCACATAGACGCCTTTGCCTTCACAATTGGAAAATCATATTCCATGTCCACATAGACGCCTTTGCCTTCACAATTGGTTGTGTGCTAGCTCAACCTAGAGAACATAACATGGATTTCCCTGTTAGCTTTGCCAGTCAAACAAAGCAGAACGAAACTATACCACCATGAGGAAAGAGAAGGGTTGGCCACAGTCTATACTGTTAAAAAGTTTCGCCATTACCTTTTGGTGATCAAATTTATTTTCTTTGTAGACCATTAAGCTCTTCTTTATCACTGGTGGACCTTGTACCACTGGTAGAATCACTAGATGACTCCTAATTCTGCTAGAATTTGACTTTACCGTCACGGTACATAAAGTCTCCCAAACATGTATTTGGCCAACCATATGTCCCGCATCCCTAACAGAGAGCCACCAGTGGGTATGATGATGACTTACCAGATGCCCCTGTTCCAACTATGTTTGATTCCCGAATGGGGAGAGGAAGTTACACACTTCCTAGCTAATGGCCTACCCACCGAAGCACCAATCAACAAGCATTAGGCAAGATGCCTCGTCAAAAAAGCTACCCCCTATCAGTTGATTACAGGGCAACTCTACAAACAAGGCTAGGATGGAATCATGAGATGCTTTGTTCGTGAGGATGAGTACGTCTCTATTTTGGAGTAATCCCACTCCTCTTGGTAGGACTATGGTAGCCAACCTTGTTTGGAGACACCACTGAATACGTCAAAAGATGCAATGAATCCTAACAGACAGCAATCCCACACAATAAGGACAAAATGCCCCTGTACCTTGTCATGTCCATATTGTTGAAATGCAAGCAAGAGTGGGCTATGGTGGATCAAATGCAAAAATCAACATAACTAGCAAATGATAAGATGATGATTAGTGAGCAATTAATCTAATAGGATAATGTAGGCATCGATACTCAAAAACCAACAATTTCTCATTAGGCCAATGCCTCAATTTATAGGTTTTACATCCACAAGATGCCAAGCATCTAATCCCACTGATTTCTCCTTGATTTATGCCACCTCCCCTACATCTCGGGACACCTTTTCCTCGAATCTTTCCACACCCCTATATTCACTCATGCTACACTTGATTCTCTCATCAGTAGATTCCTCTCGCCTTTTCACTGCTACCCACTTAATTACAGACTCCCTTTTATTGTCTCTTGTTGCTAAGGGCTTATTTCCGCACACACCCATTCACTTGCATATTTCAACACCTCCCCTCAAGTGAATAATTCTAGCACACTTGGACACTATACCAAGTTTCCCTTTTACTTGGTAGCCTGCGACGACTAGTGCCTGAAGTCCCTAACTCATAGTCCTTGACTTTCTCTCTCTCCATGTCCAAGGCTACTACAAGTGCCCGTGACCTTGACTAAAGTGCTCACACATACATCTACCACATGGCCTACATCATCGGGTGGCTCAGAGGTGGTTTTACTCTGTGGGGCAGGCTACATTGGGTTGTGGGGTTTCTCTCTCAGAAAAGATGTCTTGAGTCCTCTACCTCGATGTAAATTCTTCTTCATTTGGTTTGCTGTAGTAGTCTCTAACCATATGCCCTGGCTTCTCACAATTGTGGCAAGTGAAGGTCCTTCCTCCTCCCCTGCCTCTTCTACGTCCTCGACCTCGTCTGAGACCTCCTCGCGGGTGTAGAATGCTTTCTCCTCTCCAGTTGTTTGGGTCCAACCCTTTCTTCTCTTTGACCTTATTCTCTTGCTCTAACAGAGCTCCTTATATCTCATGCAGCTTCAAATCTAGTACATTCTTTAAGGTTGCCAATGTTCTCATACTCTCCCTTGTCCACACTCTTCAGAAGCACTGCTAATGCCTCGTCATCTTCTACGTTCTTCCCAATGGCTGCCAGTTGTTGCTTAATGCTTTTGTATTTGTACAAGTGTGTGGTTAGAGGTTCACTTTCCTTCATGTCAAGTTTGTATAATTGCATCATTAGCAGATTCATCTTTGAATTCTTTGCTTGAGTGCCAAATAATTTGTTAAGTTCATCCCATGCATCTTTAGCTTGTTGTATCCCTGCAATGTGGTGAATGATTTCATCATTTAAGCTAAGTGCAATGAGTCCTAATGCTTTATCATTCCTGCTCTTCTACTCATTCTCCCCAATCTCCTCTGGACATTCATCTCTTCCTTCAACTAGTCCTCATAGATTTTTGCTCATGAGCAAATACATGGTCTTTGTTTTCCATGTATGGAACTGCTCCCCATTAAATTTAGCTATTTCTTGTGCACTGCTCATGATGATGTGAAGGGGGTCTTACCTCTTGATCCAATTCAAGATTCAAGGATAGTGTCTACCCTTTTACAACTCCAATCTGATGATTACAACAATCACTAATGATGCTCAGAAAACTAGGTGTACTAGTTCACAGTTTGTGTGTGTAGAGAATACTTTGATTTGGAGGGATTAATCGGTGTAGTGATTGTAACGAAAAAATAAATTTGAACACATAGACTTGTGTAGCACCTTCCCAATGTTGGATTAGATCCACCAATGCCTAATTAACACCTTGATTAGGTGAATTAATTAAGCAATTTGCCAAGATAATTCATTGTTCATGTGTAGAAGGTTGTCCCCACTTGGAGTCTTCAATTGATCCACTTGCACAAATCTAATATCAAAATGCTTCAATATAGTAGTAGATAAATGTGTCTTGATATGTCTTGAGCCCACAAACATCAAGATTGAAGCTTTAATGAAGAATTAATCAAGTGATTAACAGAAGCACTTCCCTAACTATGCACAGTGCTGGATCTCACTGTAGACTTGATAAAATCAAAAACTGTCTTCACCAGCTTGTAGAGCATGCTTGAAAATCCCCAGGTCTAGTTGGAATTAGACAGATTCAAAGCGAGCGCGTCGCATGGAGCTTTTTTTCCAATTCTGCTGGCGTCTGATAATTGCACTGTCGCCGTCGATCTGCACTGAAATTCGTCGAGTCCTTCGAGCTACGTGTGGAGCCGTGAGTCTAGTTTGTGCCTCTAAAAGGGCTTGGGCAATGGATGTGTGTGAAGGGAGAGGGAGCTCCTCTACCAGCTGGGGGTACAATTTGGCTATGGAGAAGAGAGAAGATTAGTGCTTATAATTATGATTATGAGCTAATGAGGTGAATAAGGCACTTGATGATGGGCTAAGACATGTTGGACATGGATCTGGGGCTCTGATACCATGTTGAAATGCAAGCAAGAGTGGATGATGGTGGATCAAATGCAAGAATCAACATAACTAGCAAGTGATTAGATGATGATTTAAGATGAGATTAGTGAGCAATTAATCTAATAGGATAATGTAGGCATGGATACTCAAAAACCAACAATTTCTCATCATGAGGCCAATGCCTCAATTTATAGGTTTTACATCCACAAGATGCCAAGCATCTAATCCCACTCATTTCTCCTTGATTTGTGCCACCTCCCCTACATTTGGGACACCTTTTCCTAGAATCTTTCCACACCCCTATATTCACTCATGCTACCCTTGATTCTCTCATCAATAGATTCCTCTCACCTTTTCACTACTACCCACTTAATTGCAGACTCTCTTTTATAGTCTCTTGCTAAGGGCTTGTTCCCGCACACACCCATTTACTTGCATATTTCAACACTTACAACCATTTAAGAAATGGGGTATCAAATTTTTGGGCCCCATTAGTCTAGCTTCCCAACACACCCAAGCCTAGTACATCATAGCAGCCTACTGCACAAAATGGGTTGAAGCTAAGGCCACAAGAAAAGCCAACGCCAAGTCCACAACGAAATTTCTTTCTGTGTGCGTGATTACTCGCTTTGGGTGTCTCCTTGAACTTGTTAGTGACAACGGCACTCACTTCGTTAATGAAGTAATACAATTCTTGGTCACGCAACACTGAAAATCTTCACCCTTTTACCCTCGAGTGGCCATTATCATGACACCCTTCAGCTTAACATATGGAACTGAAGCAGTTACCCCTACTCCAATTCTTGGTGCCAAGCTTAAGAGTTGTTGTATGGTAAAGGCTCACTAGCAATGTCCTAAGCGATCGGCTCTTTGAGCTAGAGAAACTGGACGAAACGCATCTACGAGGTATGTATGGAATGATTGTCGAAAAACTAAGACGCAAGAAATGGTTTGATGACCAACTCAAGGACAAGCGACCAGCTCTTTGAGCTAGAGAAACTGGATGAAATACATCTAAGAGGTGTGTATGGAATGATTGTCGAAAAACTAAGACGCAAGCAATGGTTTAATGACCAACTCAAGGACAAGGAGATGAATGAGGGAGATATGGTCCTCCTCTACAACACTAAAAACCATAAGGAAAATCTTAAATACAAAGAACTAAGACCTTTCCTAATGACTGAAATAACCCCACAAGGCACAATGTGCATCGAAACTCTCGACGGTGTCAAAGATTGTGAAAAATGGCTAGTTATTTCAATGGTAGCAAATTGCAACGACGCTACTATGGCCCTCTCACACATAACACCTTAAGGGTTGTTCACCTCAAAAAAGAGGAGAAACAAAACACGATGAGATGAAAACAATAGCATGACAAAAAGCCAAGGAACAGGCAAGCAAAACTTAGAGGACAATAAATCGTTGATAAACATGACCCAAGTAGTTGACCTTGAAGAAGAGGACTGGAAAGTGAAACCTGCATGCTTGTGGTTAGGAATGACCACTCTGACAAGTTTCACACAAAAATTAGCACTTGTTGATATGGTTTCTAACCACAACTTAATGTCCTATGACACATGGCATTCTCTCAAAAGGCCAACCTTACCACCCACCCTAGCCACTGTCACTACTATTGCTTCGCATTATGTCAAATGTTTAGGTGTTATATCAATTTTATTTCACATTGGGAATAACCCCTTGGAAGGTAAGTTCTATGTCATGCCTACAGGAACAATGCAAGAGAGATCCTTCTAGGATGAGGATGGATGGGCCACAACCAGTGCCATATTGATTGGGACACAAGGATGGCCACACTACATCTAGCCTCAGGGCAAGTTACTATCCTTATAACAAATGAAGAGCCAGAGCCACCAATCTCACCTCCATTAGGCGACCAATCCTCTTCATCTCAACCACAACCCCCTTGCTTACCGACGAACATAGAAACATACCACCCAAAAAGAGGCCTCTCCTTTACCAAGATACCTCATCCACTCAAGGAGACCCATCCACACCTAGCTCCGCAGAAAGTCAAACCTCGCCAACCAAGCCCACTAACACTACTAACACCACCTAACTGCCAACAGGTACTAGCTCACCACCATTCCACCCTACCGAGGTATATCAAACAACGACCGAGTGGGAACAAGCGAAATAAAGAATGAGTGAATCCCATCAATACAATCCCAAAAAGAAAAGACAATGCCATCTACAATGTCTGTTGGAGCCACATTGGTAGTAGTATATAGAGGCCTTGGTAAATTTGCAGCATGGAAAATATTTTTTATTGGCAAAGCTAGATTCAGAGAGAATCTAGATTGAAAAGAATTGACAAAACTTTGCAATATTATTGAACATACATTGTTTTGATACATGTGTAAGTACAAGTAATGGACACACTTTTGCACGAGATCACATCAGTTTGGTAGAAAATAGGTTGAGATTTCATTTACTTAATTAGAGCAACATTCCATTCATAGATGGCACAAGGAGCCACAAACCAACTCTATGATAGTGAAAACATAGCTACTGCTAATCACTTGTGCTCCATTGGACTGCACTAATTTGCACTCTCGACATCCCTAATCATATCGAGCGGGGATCACCTACCATGCGTCCCTGCAATTATCTTTGCATACTCTAGTAGCATACTTCACATAGACAAAAAATAATAAGAAGAAATTTTAGGCCAAGTCATCATCTATGTAAAATATAACAACAAGAAGAAATTTTAGGCCGCCAAGTAAATGAAAAATTACATCTCTCTTTAAAGGATCTTTCGATTATCCACCAACCAAAAAATGTTGATATATGAATCGATGATGGAAAAACAAAAAGCATTGAAAGGTGCCACACACAATAAAATAGTACCACTGCACCTAAGACATAGCCAATATTCCCATGACATTCACAAATCTATACCAATAGAGTCACAGGCAGCGGCAATCCACCCAAAAATGTCCCAATAGCAAACAAAATAGTAATAATAGTGCCAGTGAATACGAGGTCAAGGTGCTCTCACTAGTTGTACACGAATTGTTGCCTGCTAGTATGTCCACCATATCATTGCTAATATGTGAAGTACTGGCCTCCTCACCTCCAACTCTATTCTTGCTATGAAGAAGAGGCTGCACATAAGACATGATAACCCTATCGTCCACATCCATCAAAATGCACATGCGACTAGTGTGAAGGCATGCCCTTATGATTGGGGCTATGCCGCAACCTAGCTCTACTGTTATACCACCGCAACGGCACAACAGCTCTAAATAGCAAGCCATGAATGTATGGCTAATCTCCATGCTCCCACGCCACTCAGAACCATCATGTCCCCTAGCTCTCGTTGCTTGTGGCAAATGATGGTATGTAAACGGACTCCAATGGCCGCATCTGAAGGGATCCCACAAGCTTTACATAGCCATAGGTAGAGTGATGCATGACAATAACTAGATGCCAAATCTCAAGATCAAATACACGACAATACTGCTCAATCCACCCTACGGCATGACCTAAAGCAAAGCACCTAAACTATAATTTGATTCTTTGAATCACACCAAGGTTTCCCATGCAACAAGCAAAAAAGATCAGTCATACCTCCATTAGATGCCATAATGAGTAGCAATCCATGATCAGAAAACGAAGAGGCTACCACTAATATCCATATCGCACCTGCTCCCCTCTGTGATCATATCCCATGCAGGTTGAGGCAAAGAACCATAAAGAAATCCATCGAAGGGTAGATCAAGAAAAATAAAAATCTACTACCCACTCGACAAGTCAGAACACCACAATCATGGCCACTCAGCAACTCGTAAACGGATTAGTCGATTGGATAACTGCTAGCCTTATCTATCATGGGTGTAACACAGTCGTTGCTCAGAGCACGGGAACTTCCTGGTTGTAAATTGTGCCTTGAGTAGTATAAACATGTAATGGAAATCAGAACAATGCTTATCAGTCATGTGTCTACTTGTATATCAGTATGAATTGTGCCTTGGTTGTAAACTGTGCCTTGAGTAGTATAAACATGTAATGGAAATTAGAACAATGGTTATCAGTCACGTGTCTACTTGTATATCAATCTTTTTCTTCTTTTTGGTAATACATCAATGTCGATTCATCTCTTATAATTATATTCATCTCTTGTGACTGTATTTATGCTTTGTCTTCTGTTCTTTTCTATGTATTTCTTCTACATTACACTAGTGTATGTTGCGTGCACAACCAAAGAAAACTCAGTAGGTTATTGGGCAGCGGTCTCCTCTCAATAATACTTTGGCGACCATGATGTGCCTTGCTTTTTCTGCCTGTTTTATTTTTTGTGTGATTTTCTTTGATTTTGAGTCCATTTTTTACATAGCCAAGAGAGCCCATGTCAGCACGTGAGTAGTGTTATTTAGTGCGTCTACATGTTTGATGAATCCAACTCAAAATCATCACATGATGATGATTATGAGGATGCATCAATAGCCCAGGAGGCGAGGTTGGAACTGCCAAGGGCCCTCCCAGTTCATCCACCAGTATAGCAAAACCACACTTAGAGGAGGATTATGAGGATAATGAAGAGTTTGTAACATCCTCTCTGGACGTCGGGAACCAACAACCACCACAAGAACTGCCACCCCCCCACCCCTACCACGCCCTCCTCAATCTCAACAACCACAACATCTCTACCTTTCTTCCGTGGGGTGGATACGAAAGGTGGAAAGGGACGAGGATGTCAACTAGGCATCCTTGTGCTTCACAAAGCTACAGAAAGAAATTACCCACCTGGGGAAGAGCAACACCCACACCAAGGTGGGACAATTGCTGACGATCCTCTTCCTATTCGGTGACAGGACGTAGGCGAATCCACCTAACAAAGCAGAGGTACAATGTGCCCAAGCCCAACATCAAGACAAGCAAACAAGAGAGTGGAAGGTAACGGCATTCACAATAGTTTTCATGCTCTATGTTATGCATGAATGACGTGCCACCCTCAAGTTAGCATGATTAATGAGTATTAAAAAAACAAATTCTTCAAGAGAATATGCCATGATGGTTTCTTAATGTGCACCCTCATTAATTTGCTTGACCTCCAGATAATGGATAGCTGGTGCAGACTCATTAATGAAAGGATTTGGTGGCATCAACCCATTGTACAATCGAAGGCGGTAAGCCGTTCACACCAGTTTCCAGAATCGCTCCCCTGTGAGTGTTCCAAGTAGGAAGATTCCATCATAGAACTTTTCTACTATCCAGAATGGGCCACTCCACCAGAGCTTCAATTTACGTGGATGTAGACCCATTCATGATTGGAACAGGAGGATCGGGTCTTCCTCTTCAAACAACCGAAACCTGGAATGTCAGTCCACCCACTTCTTCCTCCTCTTATGGATTACTGTGGTAACAAAGAAATTGGTGAATCTATCCTCATCCAATTGCATAAGCTAATCCAAACGTTGTTGAAGTGATTCCTCCGGACTCAATTTTTTTGCTATGGTGATCCTGAGACTAGGTACTAAGAACTCCATTGGCACCATTGCTTCAGTGCCATATACCAGTTTGAATGAAGTCATCCCTGTAGAGACCTTATAGGCAATGCGGGATGCCCATAATGCCAAATATAGCTTTTCATTCCCAATCTGTGTGATTTTCATTCACTAGCTTCTTAAGGATCCGTTTGCAAGATTTTATTTGTGGACTCTACTTGACCATTGGCCTGATAATAGACGGTGGACTTTTTATGGATGATCAAGTGTTGGGTGACCAATTGGTAGCACTGACCAGCTTAATCAGACATCCGAACCTACTGATGATCATCTCATGCAGGAACTTGGGGTGGACTTAACTGTATTGTCTTTGAGAGTTCTTGCTTCCACCCACTTGGTACTGTACTCCGTGGCCACCAGACTGTACTGGTGGTTTACCAATAGTGGCTTAAATGGATCCACAAAATCGAGTGCCCATTTTTGGAATGGCTCTAGCAGCGGGGGGAAGGATTGGATCATGAGGCATACGATCTCTGTTGGGTGACCAAGCCTCTGGCACATGTCACATTACTTGGCCAATCTATAGGCATCTCCTAGAACCCTCGACGACCACTAAAGACCAACTTAGCGGACCTCCCTCCCAGTCACCTCCCCTGTAAAGTGGCCCCTCGTTGATCCCTTGATGGGCTTCCTGGAGGAAAGCCTCCTACTCATGAGAATGAATGCACCAACGGAGAATCTGGTCAATGCCCCTTTTGTACAATTGTCCGGTTATCACTTGGAAATTTCAGCTTTGGACACCAACCGCTTCATCTAGTCCTCAGAAATGTTATCTTCCATCAACCCTGTGGCCACAAATTGCAAAATTTCAATGTACCAAGTTAAAGGGATCAGCCGATTCCTTCCACTACAAACAACTCCACATCTGGTAGCTCATCAATGCCAATTAGAGCTTTTCACCAATCTCTAGCCGAGACAGGTAGTCCGCCACTGTATGGCTAGTTCTCGGGGTGTGCACTATGCTAAACTCAATCTCCTGTAGGATCAGCGTTCATCAAGCCATTTTTTCTACCAAACTCTACTTACCTACCAGATAGAGAAATGTAGAGTGATCCACATGTAATGTAAATTTGTTGCCTAGCAGGTAGTGGCAGAACTTGCTATGACCGAGTAAATCACCTCCCTACTATGAGTGGTGGAGTATTTCCACTCTGCATCATCTGATAATTTTCGGCTAACATAGTAGACTGAGTGGAACCACTTCTTGTCAGTTTCATGCACATCAAGACACTCCCCATTGCCACATCTGATGCATCCATGAACACATGGAATGACAATTCCCGATTGGGCACCTGCATAGTGGGGGCTTCTACCAGGCGTCTAAATGTGATGTGACATTCCTCCGACCACTCCAGGTTGGCATGCTTCAGTGGCATTGCTACCTATGCATGTTGATAGTTCAACGGCACTACTACATGTGCCAGGAACCACTATGCCATCGGACTTGCCCCAAAGATCTTCTCAGCTCCTTCAGATTTATCGAAACCGAAGCTTTCCAAATCACCGCCGCCTTGGCTAGGTCTATTGCAATGCCCTCTTAAGACACTATGTTACCAAGGAGCATTCCGCTCTGAACTGCAAATGCACATTTTGTTGGTTTAAGCTCAGTCTGGAGCCTCTGCATTTTGACAAGCATAACGCCATAGATGCGTCAGGTGTTGACATGACTTTTCGAAGACACTGAAGTCATCTATGAACACCCGCATGAAGCTTGTCAAAAATTTCTTGAACCATCCACTGAAACATGGCCAAAGCATTCTTCAACCTGAAAGTCATAACGTTGGATGAAAAGACACCCCATTCGGTGATGAATGTTGTCTTCTCCCAATCCTCTGGTGCCATCTAGACCTAATTGCAACCAGTGAATCCATCCAGGAAGGAATACATTTTGTAGCTGGCTACTGCATCCAACAAAGAATCTATATCCAAGTGGCTGTACTCTACGTTGATTTGCCATTTTCACAACGAATGGGACTGGATCCCAGCTAATCAATCCCAATTTTTGGCATGCCATATTTGACACAATATTGACTCCTGATCCCCCATTTTATAGCACCTATGCTATGTCTATGCCAGATAGCTTGACCTGAATCACCAAGATGGCCTCATCATAGATTGGAGCTTCCTTCAACGGAGTCGGATTTTCAGACTCCATTTTGTCAATGTGCATGGTTTCCAGAACTTGGGATGGACCCGTCCTCTCCTCCTGGGGCATTAGTTGGTGGACCAACCGATCTCTAAAGTTTGGCATTAGGGTTAGCTCCACTGACATGTGGATCTTCTATTTCTTCATATCTTCCCATAGATCATACTGCAGAGTTTCTCCCTCTGCTACCCTGACTAGACTTTCTTCCTTCCTCGATGCCTCCACACTTTCTTGAGGGTTTGCTTTGTTTAGTGTCTTTGACAACTCTCCTCCCTAATCCATGACTTGTTGGATCGTATCACCAGATTGTATTGTGACCTCAGCTTCTTGCTCAATTATTGGTCGCGGCCTTTCTAGCTCCTTCTTCCGAAGTGCTTCTTGAGCTTGTTGCTTCTACACACCCAATCAGGAACCTGTGTCCGAACCTTGTGCTAATCTTGCCATGTGACCACCTTATGCTTCCCTTTCTTATTCGAGGTCGGTCCTTTCTCCACCTCTAGAGTCTCAGGTTGCATGGACCTTGTCACCGCCATGGCTGACAATTCTACCTCCTATATGGTCAGCATGTCTACTTCTTGCTCCGCCAGAGCTATAATTTCCATGGCATTCAATTGCCGGCAGGCCAGAGGTCGAAGCTTAAGCGCCTTCCACCTCGGCTCTATGTTTTTTCTAGAGTTCACAGTCAAACTTCCGATGGCATGGTGCATGGCAATAGAAACAGGTGATTCAAAGCGAGGCGCTGTGCACCTGGGACATCCCTAGGAGAAAAACTTACTCTTGGTCAAAATGGAGGCCTTCTATATGGTTCCTACGAAGCCATCTGTGGGGCAAGTTGAACTGCTGCCCACAACTCGGGCTAGTTGCACCGTAGTTTGCTGAGGTGATCTCCTTCCATTGTATCTGCAAACATCAATGTTGTGCATGGCAATCTTGCAAATGGCACACCAAAGCACATTCAAGCCGCATTCCTCGACCACATGGCCATGATTCTGATATCTCATGCACCAAGTTCCCAATCGGACTTTTTGTGAGGAGACTTCGCTCCTTCACCGAATAACCTGAGCCATAGCCACATGCAGTTCCTTGGTCGCTTTCCCTTCCTTCTTGCTCTTTGACTGTGTCTTGCGATTTTCCTCTCCATAGTCGTGGGGCCAATTAGGCACTTGTAAACAGATTAATCGGTTGGATAACTGCTAATCTTAGCCATCATAGGTGTAACACAGTCGTTGCTTAGAGCACATGAACTTCATAGTTGTAATTACACCTTGAGTAGTATAAACATGTAATTGAAATTAGAACAATGGTTGTTTTTGGTGGCTGGTTGATCAGTCAAGTGTCTACTTTGTATATCAGTCTTTTTCTTCTTTTTGGTAATACATCAATGCTGATTTATCTCTTGGTATTGTATTCTCATTGTATTCATCTCTTGTGTCTGTATTTATGCTTTGTCTTCTACTCTTTTTTGTGTATTTCTTCTGCATTACACTGGTGTATGTTGCATGCATAACTAGAGAAAACTCAGTAGGTTATTGGGCAGCGATCTCCCAATAACATTTTCCCTTCCTCACACACTCTCTACCTTGAGGCCAATATCTCATGACATGCTCATGAATATCTGTATACGTGATATTCTTCTTGTTACCTGAGAAATCTACCCCTATGAAAATGTAATCACCAACAATGGCTATACGCTTATGCTCCATCCCAACAGGTAATGAATCCATGCTATGCTTTAAGAACATAGACAAAAGTGCTTCTTTTCTTAGAAACACTTTGCGAGTGTTGTCCGCACTCCCTTCCAAACACAAACAATGAAAGAGTCACCTCATTTGAACCAACTACACCAAACCTATATAATTAAGGATCATATGAGATGGAATGGCTTCTTACCAAGAAAAGAACTATCATCCTCTGAATAAATAGGCTCCCTATCCTCTAAAAGGTTGGGTTCCTCAACTTGATGTCAACGTTTCTCATGACCTACCAAAACCAATACATAGGCCTAGAGTCAATACATATCATTGTCAATTTGTATCCAAAAGAAAATGCAATGATCCTACCATGCAAGTCTATAGATGCAAGTCTATAGATGTGTCCCTCCTACCACCATGTTTCACCTCCTTCTTGAATTATGCATGCTTCTCCTTTTCTCTCTCTAGTACTTCACCACCATCCATATCGATCCACCATGGACAGTTACCTAACTCCCACTTTGAAAGGGAACGCATGTAAGGAGGATACATTATGGTAGCCTCATTAAGTGATCGATAACCATTGCCTAGCCCTTAGAGGTAGAGCAATAATGTGTCCATTCTGTTTCAAAAATAGTAGAAACTTGCATAATTTTAAACACACACTACCAAGAGCAACTTAGAAAATAACCAACAACAAACACAGAGCTATCTATAAGCGACCACTCTAAAATAGTATACATGTACACCAGTCTCTAAGTAGCCATCTAAATCAAGTTAAGATTTCTTAGATTTTTGAGATTAGTTCCCTTCTCCTTTCCCTCCACACGCCTGACAATTTGAAACAAGAACTTTCTTTTCTCAATCCTCACCTCATATAATAATCAAGAAAAAGGCACTCATCATGAACTACAATTCCACCAAGCACGTCGATGAAATCCTTACGCACATCTTGAGATTTCAAGAATATCTTCTCCAACACAACCTCTCTTTAAAGCCAACTACAAAATGACAACATTTCTAAAATTATATGAGATTCGTTTATTTATGTACTCATTCTATGTTCTTTGCAACATGAAAAAGTACTCAAAATAGAGAGAGAGAGAGAGAGAGAGAGAGAGAGAGGCTTACTTTCTGTAGTTGTGGTCTCCTCTTGGAAGAGCAAACATGGATTTAGTAGTTTTGTTTGCCTCAAATAGAGACAACCAATACAACTTTGTCTCATTGGAAATATCACACATTGCAAGCAAGTTTAGCTTCTCCAATGTGGCGAAGCTTTCACCTCACCACTTCAGTATCAAGACTCTCTTCCATCACTCTTTCCCAAGGGAAGAATCAACAATATTCAAGATATATCCACATTAAAAATAGTGAAAAAAGAACAAAAAATAAGATACTGGAGTAGTAAAAAGACCAAGGCATATTGTTGAAAGATGTGATTTCCAAGTTGTCACAAGCAAAAAGTTACCTTTCCAATCCTATCACTATACTTTCTAGTCGATTCATTCATTTCCTTAATCTCTGCCTTTCTCAAATCTTCCTTAGACAAAGAAGACCTCATTGGTTCCACCTTCTTATGTAAATCTTTGAAGAACTGAACCTATGGAAACCACATTATGTTATCACCAACACAAAATATCCAATTCATACACTTGATGCTTTTGCTTATGCCCTTGTCTTATTGTATATGAAAACATCTTAAATGGTAAAGTTACACATGTGAAAACGTCTTATAAACATTAAATAACTTACATTATATACCAATCTGTCCATGTATCTCCGTGTGTCAGTGGAAACCAAGGCTTAGCTCCCTTAGTATACTTCATCCAAATTTTTGCAATGAGCTTGACATGCTCATAGTGTAACTCTTTCAAAAATAATCTTTTGGATTTGTCGAACAAATGTTGGAACAAATGTTGGTTGTGCTTACTAATTCATCCCTCAAAGAGGTGGCAAGCCAATGTATGCATGTTAAGGCTACATCAATCCAAAAACACCAACACTTTAAAATTTTTCATCAACACTTCAATCAAAAGATAAAAAGTTCTTCATCAATACTTTAATCAACATAAAAAAAGTAAGGACTCTCAAGTTTAAACAACAAAGAAAAAGATAAGTACTTACAAGTTTATTCTTTGTAATCATGAGAGAAGCGCAATCTCGCTAACTCGTTAAGGATCAATAATGGTGGACAACACTCAGACATGCTTGTCTCTTTTGTTAGCAAATCTTTCCCATATTGCCTCCATCCATGCCATTGTTCTGTGGTTTCATCCCCATACATAAAGCATACGCCTTGCAAGCATCCAAAGATTATGTCGAGTTGCTATCTCTTCCTCAAAGTCCCTATTCATGTCATGCCATATCGGATCCTAGCTTGCCATAATGTCCTCACTAACTAAAGCTTCACCTATGTCACATGTCAATACTAAAACAATGACGACACCTTTCTCTGGCACATAACCCTCTCTCCCAAAAATGATCTTCAAACTAGAAATATCTTTCAAACCTCTGATTTTAGCATATGGAATTATCCGAAAAAGCGAAATTGGAGGACATTCAAAGCAACTCACTATTTTGAACTTCTTAAGGATATCTTCACCTTGGAACATGAAAATGCAACTCTCATCCCTGATTCTATCTTCTTTCAACACCTCCGGACGCAAGACATAGGACACAATTTACAATCTTGCCTCTTGCTCATTCAAATTCTCTTCTTCGTTGTTCTATGTAGCCTCATCATCTTCCATGCCCACATCAACTCTTTCATTATTTTTAGAGTCTTCCATGTTATCCTCCAAAGACTCTAAAATCAAATCTACCTTGCTTGGTCTTGGCCCTCTTCTACCCCTTCTACCTCCCCCTCTTTGATGACTCGACAACATCTTTGCTACAAAAAAAAAATGGTAATCTAATCAATTAGCAAAACAAAGAGGGTTTAATGTCATCAAAATGCAAAACGAGAGGGTTCCCATGGTATGTTAATTTTATTCATTTTCATCAAACACACACAACAAAATTCAATCAAAAAGCCAAACAAAGAGGCTTTAATTCGAAAAAAGTGCAAAAATAAGATCCCTTTAATAACCTGTTACTAGTGTGGTCCATATTGGCGAAATTACATTTCACCAAAACACACAACAAAATTCCATCAAAGAGAAAAAAAAGAAAGTTTTATTCTATTATATATAAAAAACAAAGTGCCTTTGATAGCCCATGTCGGCACAGCCCATATTGGCAATGTAAATTCTTTTTCATTTCACCAAAATTCCATCAAAAATGCTAGAATAGGATGGTTTAATTCCATCAAAATGCAAAAACAAGGTCTCTATTGTAGTCCATGCCAACACGGTCTACTTAAGGGGACTGACACACACACACACACACACATGCATCAAAATGACTATATTGTGAAAAAGTAACCACGATGAGGGGCTTGTTTGCAAAAGAAGCATACAATTGTCTCATGAACTTACTGTTAGAAGTCATCTCTTGTCTATACATATACACCAAGGCCTCTGTTGTGGATGTGCCCGCCCTTTGTAGGTGTTTTATCATTTTTCCTCACTCCCCGTATTTTTTTTCCATTTTTCCTATTTTTCTGTGGCATGGGAGGCAGTTGTAGTGGCAACAGGTCGTGGACCTTCTTGATGCTGGCCGACACCCCCTGCTACTGGCGAACTATACATTCAGCAGGTCGTGGAGTATTTGGTCCCGTTGGCTGCCCTACAGCAGGCCGATTGCTATTTGGGGGCCATATAAAATGGCCCCACAGCCCCTTGTCACTTGTGTATCACTTCGGGATCTTCTTTGTGGATATAGAGCAAAGTTACACGCCTCTATCTCTCTCTGTCTCTTGTGCTGTTGTTTTCTGCATTGCATTTGCTCTTATGTTCCCAGATCTGGTCATCATCTCCGCTGCGCATTCTGACATGATATCAGAGCCCGGGAGCGTGTGTGGTCCTGGGTGACCCCCTTGCGCCTCGGTGGCTTGCGGAGCTTGAAATGAGGGAGGGTGTTGGAAGGTTGGCGATTTCGAGCGTGTGATCTATGGCTAGAAGGTGCCTTGGATTATCCCATAAGTGGAAGCATGGAAAGTTGAAGAGCCATATATAGGCTAGAGTGGCACCTTGTCATAGTCATCTCCTCTGGCCGGTATTTTGGGAGGCAGCTCACTGGGAGATGGGAGCCCGATGGAGGGATGCTGCAGTGCCTGTTGGGGGTGTTCATGGTGCTCGATGGTGATGCGTCTCCTACGTGTGTTAGTCTTCCGCTGCGCATTCTGACATGGTATCAGAGCCCTAGGCTCTTAATTGTTCTTGGGATTTGTGTGAGCAAGAGGGAGACTGTTGTGTTGCTAATTGGTGGACTGTACGGGACTGTTTGGGAAGAGGAGACGCAAGAGGATGGCGGGCTGATTTACTGGACAACCACTTGCAGGTGTAAGTTCTTTGTTCCCACCCACCCACCCACCCTTTTTCAAACTACATCCCCGTGATGGCAGATCTGTTAGAGATGGCCGAGAGGCATGTGAAGATCCCTACACTCCCCACGTTCCCGGTGGACCGTGGACGGGAACAACTACGACATATGGAAGGTTATGATGGAATCTGTTCTGGAATCTTACCTTGCTGATTTCATCGTTGTTGGGGTTCCACGATCGGAAGTAGAGGAAGGGGAGTTACTGTCGATCTAAAAGGATCGAGACACAGGCACAGATGTGAGATCGTGTCAACGCCAAGGTCCGTTCGTTTATCTTCCTCAACTGCACACCGCAAGTAATCAATCATGTAAAGCATATGACGCTCGCCAAAGGTATATGGTAGCATTTGGCTTCTTTACAACAGGGTATCGCCCATGAAAAGGATTTCCTTGGAAGTACAGATACAGGTTATGAGCCCTGCAAAGTCGTTGACGATGTGGGAGCATATTAACAAGCTGCTGGCTGTTCATCAGCAGGAAGTTCTTCAGGCTAGGAAGGAGATATCGTCAGAGGACATGGCCATAACGTTGCTGTCACATTTGCCCTCTCAATACTCAGCATTTTACTCGTCTTTGATTACCAGTGGCAAGCTCAGCACCATCACGTGGGAAGAGCTTGTGCCCATAGTCTTGGACCAGGAGGAACGATTCACGAACCTTCCTCAGGGTGGAGGTTCGAAGGCCTTAACTGGCCAACGGTCGAAAGACCGTAACACGGGCAAAGGGAAAGCTTCATCTCGAAGAAGTCTTCTAAGAAGAGGTCCGCGCTAACTGCGAGAAACTAAAGGCAGAGAGGACCTGTAATGATTGTGGCGAGAAAGGCCACTATTGGAGGCTGTGTCCCAAGCGGAAGACCAAGAAGGGTGAAGATTCCTCAGCAGCAATCATGAAGACTCCGGATTTTGTGCACCTGGAGGTGGACATTGATGTTTCATTTTCTTCAGGCAGGGAGGAGGTTGGAGGATTCTCCGCAATGGATACTCGGGAGTGGATTCTAGACAGTGATACTTCCAGGCACATGACTCCTTCCCATTCAGATTTACATGATCTCTGTAGGTATTCTGGTCACATTCTTACTAGGGATACATCCACTATCCCAGTTCACAGTGAGGGCAGGTTGGAGATAGTTCCCGATGGCAGAGGGGGAAAGCATTCCTCCCAGGTGTTGTATGTTCCGTCACTTGGTTTTCATCTGTTGTCAGTGCATTAGGTTTGCAAGACTGGCGTACAGGTGGAGTTTGATGAGCATTTTGTTGTTCTCCAGGACAAAGCAATAGGCCAGGTGGTTTGGGAAGGCAGAGTGGAGAATGGAGTTTACAAGCTTTCAGCACTCTCTCTCCCAAGTCCTCAGATTTGTGATGAGTGACAGTCTGGTAATGGCCACTTAAGTGTAGATACGCTGCAGGTGCAAGCTTTTCGAGACCAGATGGTGGATAGCTTGCCAATTGATGGTAGCAGTTGGTAGGAACGTTCCAGTAATGATGTTGGTGGTTCTTGTGTTCCTCAGTCAGAGGAAACTGAACAGGTAACTTATGCTCTCATGTCTCGTGGTATTCGGGATAACGAAACTCCTGTAGATAAGGATGTTCTTTCCACGGGGACCTTTCGGAAAGCCAAGCAGGTAGCAATTGATTACTTGCAGAAGGAGGTGCATACTCCATAAGGCTTTGTGGTTCCGGATTCAGAGGGGGTGGTTGATAGGTTTCAAAAGGCTTTGCGTGGTCTTCAGTAGGTTTCCAGGACTTGGCTTTGCACCGTAACAGGTGTTAATCCTTGTGAGCAGTGTGATGCCTCTTTAACTCGGAAGCAGCATGGTTCATTGATTTGGTTGATGGACACCAGATTGGACGGGAGCTTCCTGATGAGGCAGTTGAGCTCATGGTTGCAGATGCCTCTTTGGGAGGCAAGATTGCGTATCCTGTGGTTTCTGCGACATGCGAAGGATCATGGACTCTTTTACATAGGAGAGGGATTGATGGATGGAGTTCGACTCCACGGTTGGAGTGACTCAGATTATGGAGGAGATCCAGACACGAGATCTACTTTAAGCCCAGGAGCAATTTTTTAGAGCAATAAGAGACAATCATCTTTTGCCTTGTCGTTTTAACACAGACAGAGTACCAAACTGCTTATGATGCTGCTTGTGAGGTGGTGAGGTTGCAGAGGTTGCATTGCAGGATTGGGACCCATGGTCATCCAGAGGCACTTTGTTCGTGAGATCGTTGCTGATGACATCTTGCTAGAGTTATGTTCGACGGAGGACAGTACGGTGGACCTCTTCACGAAGTCGCTATCTCAGGATTTGCTTAGGCAGCACCCCAACTGCCCGTGATTGGTTTCACAGCCAGGAGCTGAGAGGGGGTGTTAGAAGTCATCTCCTGTCTATACATATACACCAGGGCCTCTGTTGTGATAGTGACCCTTTGTAGGTGTTTTATCATTTTTCCTCACTCCCTATATTTTTTTCCCATTTTTCCTATTTTTTGTGTGGCATGGGAGGCAGTCTTGTAGTGGCAGGAGGACCTTGATCTTAGCCGACTACATCTGTGTATACACTAGAGGTGGCCAACTGTTTTGCACAAGTCGTGGACCTTCTTGATGCTGACCGACACCTCCTGCTCTACTGGCCGACTATACATTCAACAGGTCGTAGAGTATTTGGTCCTGTCGGCTACCCTACAACAAGCCGACTGCTTTTTGGGGACCATATAAAATGGCCCCACAACCCATGTCACTTGTGTATCACTTCGAGATCTTCTTTGTGTATATAGAGCCTTTAATTCCAAAAAAAAAAGCAAAAATAAGATCCTTTTAATAGCCTGTTACCAGCATGGTGCATATTGGCCAAATTAAATTTCACCAAAACACACAACAAAATTCCATCAAAGAGACAAAAAAAGAAAGTTTTATTCTATTATATATAAAAAACAAAGTGCCTTTGATAGCCATATTGGCAATGTTAATTCTTTTTCATTTCACCAAAATTCCATCAAAAATGCTAGAATGGGATGGTTTAATTCCATCAAAATGCAAAAACAAGGTCTCTATTGTAGCTCGTGCCAACGCGGTCTACTTAAGGGGACACACACACACACACACACACACACACACACACACACACACACACACACACACCCATCAAAATAACTATATTGTGAAAAAGTAGCCACGATGAGGAGCTTGTTTGCAACAGAAGCATACAATTGCCTCATAAACTAACATGGTTAATCCAATGAATATAATGATGCATGCATAAGCAATATCAAATATTGTGGTCAAGAAGATTAAACATGCCAAAGACAATGCATGCATTAGCAATATCAAAAATTTCTGTCAAGAAGATTAAACATGATAAAGACAATGCATGCATGAGGACATTCAAAAAAGGAATGTTTACCATAAAAAATAATTGGCATGATGGAGACAAGACATGCATAAGCATAATTAAGAAGAATTTACATAACGCTCCGGTAGGGCATGTGAGAGCTACACATAGACACCCCTGCTTGCCCAGGGAATGTGTGTGAGTGGGTTTTGGCCATACTTGCACTCCAGCTTGACAGGGAAAGGAGCTAAAACCTTTCATCGTAGAGTGTGTTTATCATGTTGATTCTAAAAGGGTGTGCATAATGGAAACAATGCATGAAAAAGCAATAGCTAAGTAGAAGAAATAGCCAATTAGAAGCACTAGCCAAGTGCTAGGCATCTTTTGTACAAGGGCCAAATCAACATATCCCCTCTCTAGTTGGGTAATAATCATCTAGTAATAATGCCCTAATCTCAAAACTAAACCCAACACCCCATCGTAATATTATACCCCGCTAAGCTAAGCCATTCCACAAAACCCCAAGTTATCAACATATTGTACCCCGCTAGCTAAGCCATTCCACAAAACCCCAAGTTATCAACATATTGTACACAAAGTTGTAAACCTTTCCATCCATGAAAGCTTTACTTGTTTCTCTCCCACAAAAACCCTCTTAAAACCCTTATCAAACAAAAGTCTTGCATCTATTGAGAATATATTACGTGAAGGAAATCATCGTTTAAACACCAAGATCTAAAGCCATGGCCATAGCCATAGCGATGGCACGTAGCCCGCGGCAGAGCGAGCTGCACAAGCGTACAATGGCCATAACCATAGCCATGGAAAGATAGCCTGCATTGGCATGGGCTGCATAGGTGAACATTAGCCTAGCCATATTTTCCCAAAAGCGCAGTGGAGCGTAGGGTTGGGACGCACATATCCAGGTCTAGCTGGCCACAGCCATAGCCATAGCTGTTAGTCGTCATAGCCATAACCATAACCATAGCCATAGCCATAGCCATAGCCATAGCCATAGCCATAGCCATGGTCATGGCCTGTAGCCCGTGTGCCAGTGCGGGCTGCGTAGGCTAACAATGGCCAAACAACCGTAGCAGTGGCCATAGCCAAGGCATGCAGGCCATAGCACAGACTAACAATGGCCATAGCCAAGGCAGGTCACGTCCGTGGAGGCTCCACGGCATACATTATAAAAATCAACATATCCATACCAAAAAAAAAAACGCGGGCAACAGCAAACCTAAACCATAGCCCAAACAGAAACAAACGCGGGCAACAAAAAACCATGTTTTTTTGCTTATCTACAGCATAGTTCTTAACAAAAATCCAAGAAATCTACAAGCGAAACAGAAGACGAACCAGAAATCAAACTTGCATATGCTCAATATTCACAAAACTCAAGTCACCTGCATTTTTTTTTTGCGGCACCTCGAGCTTGAGCTTCCCTGGTTTGTAATGCTAGTGTTCAGACCATGGGCAAGTCAAGGGTTTGTTGCTTGCAAAGTGCTGAGGCGGACAACTAAAAAAAAAAGGACCGCCCACTAAAAATTTAATATGTAAAACTTATCTTCTCCCTCTCTCTCTCACTTTCTCTATTACTTCACTTGACCCATCACTCTCTCTCCCCTCCTCTTCAAAGAATAAATTTCTGTGGGGTGAGAGGCATTTCAAATTTTGTGGTGAGAGAAACTTTTCAAATTTCTTAAATTTTAATTATTTCGTTGTTTTTATGATGAGAAGCCTTTTAAATTTTTTTCATTTTATTTATTTTTTTACATCAACATGGCCATCACTCTAAATATAAATTGGGCCATCGTGATGATTAAAAGGCCATCACTCTAAGTATAAATTGGACCATCGTGATGATTAAAAGGCCATCATGATGATTAAAAAATTAGTACTCAAATGTCATCACTCAAAGATAGTACTCAAATGTCATCACTCAAAGGAATAAATTGGGTCATCAAGGATAAATTGGATGGTAGGAGAGTTTTTTTTCTTGAATACAAACCCAACTGCACTTGTCTTCTAAAATCTTATGTGTTGCTCATCTAGCAAGTTCTTTTGTCTGTGCTTATATCCTTAATATATCCATGTTACGATTGGCATTTAAAGAGTAGAATGGTTCATTGTTGAGATCTATTTGGTTCTTTTGCTTTTTGTGTGTGTTCATATCAAACGATCAATAATGCCTCATTGTGTCACAATATATGGGCCTACCAGAGGAACAAAACTTGTCCTTTGCGAGGTATCCATTTTGGACCTTCAAGAGCATTTTGAACTGGGAGAAATAGAGACATTCTCAATGTATCAATTGACACTAGGTGGTGAGAAAGTAAATATTGAGGTGCAAACTCTCAAGTCCTCAAAAGAAGAATGCATTCTTGATGCAGATATGCATTCTTTTTGCAAACTCCTTCTTGCACCGAGTCATGTTGTCTCACCTATTGTTGTGTGGATGATGATGTGGCTATGGAAAAGAACAAAAACCAAAGAGCAATGAGGAGAATAGAAAAATCACAAGTGTGTTTGACATGATTAAAGTTCTCCCACTTAATAGTAGCCTGCATGCTACATTTGTGCAAGATAGACGAGTAGTGCAAGAGCTCCCATCTGCATATGATGGTTATGTTACCTTTGAGCTTCCATCATGCTTAGGGGACTCCTCAATGGTGGGGATGTAACACTGGCCATGTTTGGGTGGATTATGTAACATGTAGCTCTGACTGCTTTCCAAGTATTGTGCAATTGAGTAGATGCACAAGTCATTTACGATGCTACAATTGTATTGCCCTAATCACGATGTTCAATTGTGAATAAAACACACTGGTTAGGTAAGGCAAGAAAGGTTCCCCGGTGGGGGAGGTGAAGGATGAATTTAGATCTTTGATGTGTTCCTATTGTCGTTTGCCACCACCAAAATGTGTGAAACAATGCCCTGCAAATGATGTATTACTGCATTCCTAGAGATCATGTGAATTGCAGTAGATGTGCTATTCACTTGGGTCACCATTACCTTCCATTTGTAGATGGTTCATCCAGAGTACAAAAAAGGGTCGTTGAAGAAAAAGTAATGTCCCATGCAAGAGCCACTCCTTATGCAACACCAAAGCATGTTGAGATTGTTGTGGCCCAAGACATGGTATTGGATTTGTTGCTTAAAGAATCACAGAATGCATGTGGTGAGTTTAGTTTTGACAAGGAGATGACTGAACTATTGAAAGTGGTTACTCTATTTTCTAACAAGAAAAGAATCCAAAGATGTTTGGAAGAGGCAAGAAAAGGCTCCACTTATAGGGCCAAGGGGTTGGAGGAAATTCTAGATCTCAAGAATAGAATCAAGTACCCATTCATTCACATCATTCTTTTCCTGGGTTAGTTGGATACAAAACTTTAACCTCATGTTTTCAAGATGTCAACACTTGGTTCGGGAAGTGGTTTTTAATAGGATGGGACTAGGAGGAAATTTGCAAGAAATGTGGGTGCACTTTGATTATGTACATAGAGTATAACGTTGGTCCACAACGAGAGCTCATGTATATGACCCATACCTTTGTGAATTGTTGACAATTGCTACTTGTTGTGAGTTCAAAGTTGAGGATAGATATGCCTAGATATAATTTTGAAAGATGTTGAATGCTATTGTGAAGAAGTGTGGATATGAAGTCTCTCAGTTCAGAGGATTTATTAGCAGATGAGGCGAGTGTAAATGGATTGCAATACGTAAAGTATACTTCAAAGGAAAATAAATGCCTGACAAAGAGCCGTCATGTTCATCTCATTGGGAGCACAATATGATACAACACAAAAATATGTATCTTCTTCTCATGAAGAACACAAGGTGCTTTGTAGAAAATGGAAAAACTCAACACGGAGATAACTACGAAAAATTACAAACAAGGTTTGCAACAATGGTGGTGAAAGGGACATGCCTTTAAGAGTGAGTTGTCATCCTTGGAGACATGGATTGCATGGTGGGAAGTGTGTGCGTTCCATTGGAGTGCCTGGTTTTTGAAGTAAGAAGATGATGGGCCTTTTGTCCCTACCACTAATTTGGCAGAGAGAAAACACTCTAGTATGAGAGCGGTTGTTGGGTATAGGAAGCACCTGACATTATTTGAGGCCACAGCCGTTGACCTCTCTATGATGGCGGTCCTTCAAAGTGCACACTACAATGCCCATATCACTGGTGGGTATACTAGAACATGACCAGGGTTGGAAGAAATCATGGAACACTTTTAGTCTAAGCAAGGTCGTGCCTCCTCGAGTAAGAAACTGGTAGACTTGACATGGAGGAGGTAGGTTTTAATAGTCCAGAAAGGCAACATGTTCACCATCATGAACAGAGAAGGTGAACTAGCAAGTTTGCAATTTGCATGATTTATATTAGAGGCGGGTGCAGCTATCTCGACAACTAGGGCGCCACTACTATTGCACCAGGAGTCCCAAGATCTGCAAAGTATAGGGATGGCAAAATAGTGTGCTGGAGAAGCAATCTAACTAAAGAGTTCTATGAGAACATCGAGGGAGGTGATTATCCTTTATAATGCGACACACACTTTTCTATGTTAGCACAGAGGGTTCAAAGGCAAATGGTGTGAATTACTCAGTCACAATTTTTGAATTCCCAAGGTGTATATGTGTAGACTTCCAAAAGAGAGAGGCTACGCACTCGGTTTACTTGCCTTGCAACAAGCACCTCTACTATGTATTCTTACAAGTGATGAACTTGGATGCTACTGCTTGTGATTTCATGCATCAGCAAGCACTTATAAAAGTTGAATTATTTCAAGCTTTGTCGGGGGCGTCGTTATCCCACAGCTATTGAAACTGCCTAGCTACTTCCATGTTAATGCTACATGCCTTTAACTTTTTGGTAGGAGCATCTCCAAATGATAACTTTGGTCCTCTCAGTTTTGCCTATGTGGCAAACATCTTTTGATATTTCATGTAGCTAGTTCTAATATTTAGGTGGGGTTTTGATATTATGGTGGATCGATGTAGCTACTTTGGATAATGTGGTGTCTATAGTTCTCCTTAGATAGTTTGTGCTTCTCTTTTTAATAGTCTACATATATTGCGAGATGAATAGTGTTATGTTGGATCAAATTTTTACGATTTCTCGGTTTTAGTGTCTCGCTTGTTCTCCCTCACTCGTGAAATGGCTATCCCCCCAGTGATTCTCATTGTTGGGTGCCCAAGAAAATCCTCATTGCCCAGGGTTATTATGAGGGTGTTAATACCCTATGGATTCCCGAAGATCCAACCTTTCCCCTTAAACATTGGCAAAACCCAAAGCTTAGGCAAACCCAAAAGCTCATATGCCTTGTCATATTGGATGAACCTCACATTGACCTCCGATAATGCAACCACAAGCCCACAAGGTCAAGGAGAACCTCCGGCAAAGACCCTCTCCACCGCACAACACTCACCATAACCCACCTCATCCTCACACTGTGACTACTTACATGTGGGTACCTAAACCTCTTCTCACTTACCAATAGTTCTATGAAGGCTGTCGGAAAATCTAGTTACCCCACGACTGCCGACATACTCCCTCCCTGCTCCAAGCTCCTAGCAACGCAATATTTCCAATGGAGGCCAAAGCTAGCCCCAGTTGTTTGCCACCAATAGCACTCTATAGGATAAGAGGAAAGCAAAGATCTAGAAGGATGCCAAGGCTATGCCACCATCGCCCACCATCTCTACCAGTGATATCCCATCAACCTCGGTTACCCCACCTTCCCTTATCATCCAACTCCTCGGATACACCCCTACTCAACCTCTTGCTTCTCCAACCCCTCATCAACCAACATCTCCCTCCTATGAAGCACTAAGGCTTCAAGATGAGGTACCAACCTTGCCCAAACCCAATCGGACCCACCTACTCACTATTGCCAATTGGGCAAGGAGTTAGTATAAAACCCATAATGGGGTGCTGACCATGTAGTCTTAGGGTACAAAACCTATTCACAGGGTGCCCAAAAAAAACTCTCTAAGTCAAAGTGAATGACCGTTTGCTCAACAAAGCCACGGCCGTTCACTCATGAATCCATGACCGCTCACTTGAGAAGCCACAGCCGTTCACTCCAGCTCCACGAAGCCATGGCCATTCATTCATTAAGCCATGACCATTCACTGGTTAATCAATGGTCGTTGCTTGATGAAGCCACGGCGGTTGTTCTTTTCTGAATCCATGGCCATTCCTTAATGAAGCCACGGTCGTTCCTCTAATAAGGAATGCCCATTCCTCTATGAACCTTACTTGAAAATCTATATAAGGGCCCATCCCCATTCATTTCCCTCATTTTTCTTCTTGCCCCCTAGTCAAACTCTTACAATTTTTCCCCTCCAATTTTTCCCCTTACAATTTTTCCCCTCCAATTTTCATTTCTTCTTGCCTACTTGCCCACCCACCACTCTCATGGCCGAACCTGAGCACTCTAACTCCTCCTATATGAGGTCATTGCTCACACCCCACCAAAGAAGACAAGGCATCCCAGCCCACAGATTTGAGGAGTACGGGAAGCACCCCACCCAGCTTTCCCATCTGGGTGAAGCCTTTGAAGCAGGTTGATATGCCATCCATAGTCTCATAAAGAATACGCACAAGGACGAGCACAAGTTGCTCTCTTACATAGAGCCTTGTTATCAGGCCATTGTTGCGGGCCTTGCTATAGTCACCCACCTAGAGCAGATAGGGCTCGATAGATTACCCACCATGCAGCCCCATGGGGGACGAACCTATTGAATCGCCTCTATTTCATAGAGACTTACAATGCCAACCAAGCTACAGGGCAGGTCATGGATAGCAAGGGCACTCCCCACACAATCCACCTCAACCTCAATCTTGTCATGGATGCACTCCACCTCCCCAGAGTCGAGCAACCATATGTGTGACACAGCAACATCATGTGCCACGTGTGTGATGTCTTCCAAGGGCCAACCACCAAAGATGGAGTGGAGTGGCAAAATATCACTCACGTCAGGATCTTGTTGCCCGTGCCCTTTCCTTCCTCCTCACAATGTGCTGAGTAGACAAGTTCAACAAATGCAACCTCTTGACCCTCGCCCACGTCCACCAAGGCATCACAATATATTGGGCAAAGTACCTACACAAAGAGCTGCATGGCGATCTGCTCAAACCCCCAGGGCAAGTGATGGCCTCCTCATTGCTAACCAAAGTACTCTACAACGTCGCCGAATAGGGAGGACCTTCCACACCCTATTCGCCTCTACAGCAGCACATACATTCCTCCCCCTATCCATGAACCCCAGCCCTCTCCAACCTTGCCCCCTCTAAATGTCATCATTTAGATCCTCAAACGGAGGAGGAGGCCTACTCGCCAAGCTTCCGAGGAGGACGAACTTCATCGCACCACCCAGTTCCTCGAGGAAAACCTTCTCCACACCCCCAGCGCCCAGGAAGCCAGCCCCTTCCTTCGCTACCCCCAACTCATCCAGACGAAGGTCACTCTGCATCCCCATCTACTTTGCAATGACATACAATGGACACCCTCCGTTGGGTCTAAGCTGTGGGTGTTTCCGCTCCCAGCAGCCATACTCAAAAAGCATTCAGTCCTCCCATGGTGCCATTCCAAAATTTTCCAAGGGCTTCTTGAACCTTGCTAGGGAGCTTGTCACATCTATGATAGACTACATGCAGCCGGCAATATGAGCAAGTTACAACCACCTAATAGGCCATGCTCCTAGCCAGAGCTAATTAGCTCCAAACCTACCAAGACCTCCAGGTAGCTCTCCTCACCAACACCCACTTGCGAACATCCCTGGAGGAATGTGAGAATACCCTCGCCGCTCTGTGGGGCCACTATCACCTAGCTCTAGAAACAACTCCATGTGGCCAAGAAGGATGCCCAAACCGTCAACCATGCCCTCTCCCTCATCCAGAAGGAAGCTCATGACCTTCGTGCCGTGCCCAGACCATTGAAGATGGCTACAACCAAATCTGTGCCTCCTTCGACTCTTATAAATAGGTGGCCAAGAAAACCCAATAGAAGGATGCCCAACTACATGCAGCCAAAGAGCATGCCCTCCAACCCCAACCAGCAACTACGGGGCAAACGTCTAGCACCATAGAGAAAAAGGTTGATGTCTTAAAGAACGTTTCCACCGAGTTGCCAACCCTCTCCACCCTAACCCATAACCCTCCAAAACTTCTCAAACTCGTGCTCTCCACCTCAACCTTCTCTAACACAACATCTTCATCGACGACCCCCTCACCTCATCCACCCTCTCCTACCTTATCATTAAACTCCCCCACCCATCCCTCAACCTCCTTGTCACCCCCTTTTTCCAAAACCATGTTTCCTTTGATGACCCCACTAACCTCTTCACTCTTCCCATACACCCCATCGCCCACCAACCTCATCACAACTGGCCCACACTTCTGGAGTATGGGCATGCCACTGATATTGATGCCACCATTGATCTCTATGTCCCCCATGTCCTCTACTCGTATCCCTATGACTCCTCCAAATCCATCGCTGCCCTCACCTTCTTGGAGCGGCTCGACTCGACCACAATCTTCTAAGTGTACACAAGGCACTTTGTTGTCGAGCCCTCCCCCCTTACTCCCCCTATGGCCTCCTCGTTCTCTACCATTGATGCTACCACCGACTGGAGATCATCACCACCCCCAACATCATCAATTTGATGACTCACACATCGCCTTCCCCCTATGACATCTCCATCAAAGAGGCCCACAAGGTGAAAATCTTCTTCTTGTCCAAACAATCGGTGGCCTGTGACCCTGACGACGACGAACGATGGCAAAGATGAGGGCATTGATCCACCCACCAGAGTAGATATCCCCGCCTTCCACACTCTTCCTTCTCAAACTCCACCCCCACCACATTCCCACTCCCAATTTGTCCCTAGTTCTTAACCGCTACCCAACCCACCCCACACTAGAGTTTGAATAGGCCACACGAATCCTACTCGGACAACTCCAATAGGCGTAAATCACCAAGCTCACAAACAAACACATGCATATATATGTGTGTGTGTGTACACACACACACACACGCATGCATATATATGTATGTATATATTTATGTACACATACACATAATATACACACACACACACACACACACAAATATATATATATATGTATATACACACACACATATAATATATATGTATATACACACACACATATAATATATACACACATAATATATGTATATACACACACACATATAATATATACACACATAATATATGTATATGCACACACACAAATACATACACGCATATATATACATGTGTGTGTTATACACACACACACACACACACACACACACACACACACACACACACACATACACACACACACAATGTATATACACATGAATATACACACATATATATATTCATATACACACACACACATATGCATATACACATGTACACATATATAATATACACACACATATATATTATATACATGAATATACACACATGTACACACACACACACACACACACACATGCATATACACGTACACATATAAAATATACAAACACACATATATTATATACATGAATACACACACACACACACACACACACACAGAGCACTAACATCAATCCCATGTACAAACATGGTTGCTTTCACCTTAGGCATGTTAACATCCGCCGAAATAAACATCCAAAGCAAACATGGCTGCTTTCACCTCAAGCACGCTAACATCCAAAGTAAACATCTTACCATTTTTATTGCCCTTTGCAACCAAGTGGCATTGATTTTTGAAGTCTTCTACAAAACAACCTTGAGGATTAAACCTTACTTGTAGACCCTGCTTAACCATCTATCCAATAGAAACTAGGTTCTTTGTAGTATTTGGAACATGAAATACATCTACCAAGTACTTCATTTTTCTATCCTGCATAGACACTGACACTTTACCAACATGTGTATTGGGACGTGTAGTATCATCACCTGTTCCTACATAACCTGGCTTTTTTATGTTTTTTGCATGTCTCTAAACCACTCACCCCATGACTGGTCATGTGGTTAGATGTGCAAGATTGATAGACCAACCAATATAGCATCTTTTTGGCTTTTTCATACCATGATTTATATGCATGCACTTGTTAGTGAGGGGTTGAATTTTCTTGAGCAATCTTCGGCTCCTTTTCACCTCTGAATAATCTTTCCCATAAGGAAATTGGTCAACCTAAAATTCTATGCTTGGAAGTTATTCTTATCTAACTTCACACTCACAATCTGTGATAGGTTGTCAAACATATTTACTTGTAGCAACTCACCAAATAGGGCCTGCAAAAACGTTTCTACACTTGCACATCAAATTTACACCTTCTACAGTGGTATTGTAAACCTATTATAATGCAATTGTATATGATACATACATCCCCCGCCACAACACTTGTAGCACTTAGATTCTCTACACAAACTATGTTGTAACCAAGTTTTTGTTGAACTAGAAATTGGGCATATACAATCAAAATCAACACTTTACATTATAGGGCCCAAAACGGGCTTCGTCAAAATGTGCTTCAATTATGTTGAAACATGGAAATTTACGTCGAAATGGGGCCCAAAATGAGCTTGAATTACACCGAAACGTGCTTGAATTACACCAAAATGGGGCCTAAAACGCGCTTGAATTACACCAAAATGGGGCCTAAAACGCGCTTGAATTATGCTGAAATGTGGAAAATTATAGTTAAATATGTTAACTCCACACAATATGGTCTTCTTCCCTTACGCAGGAGGATGCCTCAATGTGAGACAATGATTTCCATGTCTGCCTATAGCTCTTACAACTGAAGGTGTTGCTCCAAAATCAAAGAGAGAGAAAGATGAAAATACCCTTACTTGTATACTGCTTCCTTGTTTACCTGGTTCTTTCCACTTACTTTTCTCCTTAGCTCTCAGGTGAATCGGAGCTTTGATATCATAAAGAGAATATGGGGGAGAGGGAGAGCTTCAGTTCCTTGTACGCAAACACACACACACAAGGTGGATTTTCTTCTATCTTTTGCTCTTCTCTATAACCATTAACATAAAGAGATAAGAGTACATACTATAAGGGAAAACACTCTCCTACTATAACATGCAATGGTTGGTCAATAGTGTAAACCCGGGTAAACGAGCTGATGCTAAAACTATTCCATAACTCTAGTACTCTTCTAAAGTGGTTGATGCTATAACTATGTTGTAACTCTAGTACTCTCCATAGTGTGAACGTAGCTACATGAGCTGATAGTATAACTATGCTATAACTCTAGCACTCCAAAGTGTCACACAACCGAGTGGCTCACTTGAACTATTCATCTATAACACTTAAGGATCAACATTTGATTATAAGTTGTCCATACTTAGAGAAGTTTGCTCATCACAAGCCTCTATGTTTTTGATAGCTTTAATGCTGTAATATTTGAAGAAGAAGAGAAATAGGATACTATTTTTCTCACTTTACCTACTCAATTTGATGCTGATGGTAATGAGCATTTCATCATTGATTCAAGATTGACACTAGTGTATGTTGTCATGCTTAAGGAGAAAATAGTAGGGGGAGATAAAACTTTTGGGAGAGTGCAAATTGCCCATCCTTGTCGGTAACTACTATTGGGACTAAGAAGTGACTAGTATCTCCCAGGGTTGTGGACTTGGATCAAATGATACTTCTAATGAGACACGAATTGATGGTGTCATAGAGCTTCATTCCTTTGATAATGGAGAATCAAGAAGCAATGTCTTGAAAACTTACTTTGCTAGTGTAACCAAGAAGGAAGCTATGAGACAGAGATCCCAAGGGTGTATAATGGAAATGTATTCTTTGAGTTTCCATTGACATTTAGGAGAGAAAAAATAGCTAATGATTTGGAGCAAAAGTATGATGGGCATTTGTGGACAAAGCCAATGACCCACTAGATTTCATAACCATTGTGTTGGCTCTTTGCAATGCCATAGAGTCACTTGTCCTTATTACCTAGATAATAAGAAGTTCAATACAATATATTTTAAAGGGTTTCTTTAGAGAAACTATGCTCTTGGTTTGATGACAAAAGAAGAGAAAAATAAAATAGTTTCCCACTATTGTAGAAAGCCTGCTTATTGTGTTGCCACATGTAATTGGCATGTGTACTATGTATTACCTCCTTTACAAACCATGACAAGGTTAATGGTACATATCGGTGACCATAACCATGATGTTCAACTAGACACTTCAAAGAATAAGATAGAAAAAACAAGACAGATGGTTACAGATATCATAAGAGTGGATAGAATGGCAGGACCAAAACCCCAAAGGAATGTTGCAAAGGGTAAACTTCTTGATGATGGTGGACACATGTGAAGTGACAACAACAGAGCTTGCTCAAGTTGGAGATGCTGAACTCACAAATTTCCTTGAAAAGCAACACCCTTGGTAGAGAATCAAAGTTCCCTAGCACTAATTTTTTAAAAACCATAATTTTGTTCAGGATTTTGGGTAATCTAATATGGAATTATCTCCTATAAATCTAAGAAAAAGGAAAGAAATAGGTTTGGGTGCAACTATGCCTTCTAGGTCTATATAGATATTTATTATTGTATTATAACCTAAGATAATAACCATAATAAATTTTTAGAGACTCCTATAAGGTCATTTACGATACTAGGGCATCTACATATTTTATTCCCCAAGGATGGTGATATTCAGCTCATCTAAAACACCTAAAATCATGGGTAATGTCATTTAGATTACACTAATACTTTTTTGCTTTTTATAATTCTATAGAGCCTAAGAAAACTAAGAAATGACAAAATATAAATACAAGAGGAAAAACAAAGGCCGCAAGTACATTGTACTTCAAAAATTGAAAAAGGATATGTTTGGTCACTTGTATATAAGGGCTTGCAAATAGATGTGTATATATGGGCTTGCAAATTGAAAAAGGAGATGTTTGGTCACTTACTTGTATACAAGGGCTTGCAAATATATATGTTGCAGTAGGTGTAGATGACCTTACAAGCTCACAAATGATCCACGCTTCCTTTTGCCTTGATTTTAGTGCCCCATATAAGCTTAAATGTTATGTAGATAACTTGTTTGAGTAGCTAGGTTAGTACAAAGTAAGTACTGTGGATAAATATGATAAAATATTGGAAATTAGGTGCCATAAAGTAGGCATGGAGAATATGAAGAGATAAGAGCACATTTATATAGCCCAACACCCCTCCCATGTATGAATTTATCATATATGTCATATTTGAGTCTCAAACTACCATGCACTCCACATACATGAGTTAACTCCATCAAAGTGGGAGCTAAGGGTGCAAGACTAAAGCTTGATAATGCATGAGCTCACCAAATACATGAGTTAACTCCATCAAGTGGGGGCTAAGGGTGGCTAGACTAAAGCTTGCTAATGCATGAGCTCACTATGCATAACCAATGCAACTCAAGAAAAGGAGCTCAACAACACCATGCAAAATACCAATGCAACTCAAGAAAAGGAGCTCAACAACACCATGCAAAATACCAACCCCAACACCATCTACAATTACCACCTAGCATTCACCAAAAAGAGCATACTTCCTTGCATGAGGGGGAGAGAGAAGAGAAGAGAAAAGAGACAATGCAAGGGTAGGTTTGCAGGGACTAGCACTTAGCAAACCCTAATGAGGGTTAACTCCTTGATGTGAAGCTGCTAGGGGCTCACTCCACCACCACTTGTGTCACTCCAGTGGAGCTTTCCTCAAGGTAGGTAAGGAGAAATGAGAGAAGGAGAAACTGCTACTCAATGCCTTCATGTGTGCAAGGGTGAAGGTGAGAGAGAGAAGAAGAAGAGACAAGCAAAGAGGGCATCGCCTACATGCCCACCACACAATCAAGCAATCAAGCAAGCATACACATAAGCTTACCACCATAACCTCACAAGAGAGTGAGAGAGAGAGAGGGAGAGAGAGAGAGAGAGAGAGAGGGAGAGAGGGAGAGAGAGAAACTTAATTGTGATAATGGAATTGTCCCTTTTCATATTTCATAAGTAACTTATATACATGAGTTCTCTTTTTACGATGTTCAACTACCTATTTAACAATCGAGGGGGCCCAAAATTGGTTCTTCTAGCTCTATGTACACCTAGGCTTATGCTCATGGCCAACATTACACAAGTCATAATATCGATTATCCCATATATCTTTTACATGAAGCGCTTAGTGTGGTTTACATAAAAATGAGTTACATGAAGCATAACCGCACTTTAAAATAATGTTAACCAGTGTGGTTAACATATCCCCCTTCCTAATTTAGGTTTGTCCTTGGAGCTGGCAAGAAGAATTAGCAACAATAGAGGGAATAGGTGTGAATAAAATTGTACCACGACTGTGGGTACTGGGGGGAAAGGCCTTGTAGCTCATCTAGAACACCGTCTCCCATCATGTCTTTGAATGTTTAGAGATGCCAAGCGAGCATCCACTAGATGCACTTGTAGTAGCTGAAGAGCTGCTTCAAGGTGGGGCCTTTGTTGTTGAGGTCGAAGGCAAGGCCTTGAGCTCCTTCATGATAATGGTGCCATTGTGGGAATGCCTCTAAAAGGGTGATGATGAGGTTGAAGAAGCGGATGGTGGCAAATGATTACGAGATCCAGCACCTAATCATATCTGCCATGAAAACGTGTATTTTAGTGAGCATGCTTTTCTTTAGCACTTGATAATATATGCCAACGAAAGCATGTATTTTAGCGAGCATGCTTTCCTCCGTGCATGGACTCCGGGACGTAGGAGGGGGGAACATGGGAAGTTGAATTGGAGCTTGGGTTATTCTTTGTGTGAAACAAGTCCCAGGCCCACCAACAATGAGGATGAGGAGGTAAACTAGATTAACGTGAAAGTTTTGAGGGGCTTTTTAATACTCCATCCAAATATAGGGTTTGAGGAGGAACGGTCGTTGCTAAACTGGATACTTTGAATGTGAGGGACCAAGTACAATTTTGAAGGGCAGATAAAAGGATGGGGGATGGCCATGTAGGAATAAGCAGCAAGAAGAGGGCTTACGAGCCGAGGTATGCCCAGGATAAACCAATCTCTAGGGGCCTTGCCGTAGAAGGAGGACCGAAAGAAGGGGGTGGAATAGGCCTTAGGAATCAGATCCGGATTCTGGAAATGAAGTTTTGAATTTTCAAAAGAGGTAGCTTGGAGGACAATAATAGGAAATCATGTGGGCTTCACTGCTAACGTAACATCCACCTGTGAGAGATCGCTAGGTGTGTTGGGGGTCATTGAACCACCGAGACTGGCGCCCAACCTTGCCGTCTTGTGTATCCATTGAGTAGCAACTTTCGTGGTGTAACAACCTTGTAACCAAATCTTGCCAACGGGTATAGTACCCGCCGGGATGATGTAAAAGGAAAAAGAAACACTATCGAGAGAGAGAGAGAGAAGAATAGGGAGTGTCAACTGTGGACTAGTGCATTGCACTTTGAGTTAAGTCTTGACTCTGATATATAGTGATTATTGGTGTAGTTATTCACTCTTTGTAATTCTATCTAGTTTCTACATTGCATCAATGTTTTCTATTTAAACATGTCTTCTAACTGGAGTCTAGGTCTAAGGTCATTCCTGTCCATAAGTGACTTCTATCTGGAAATAGAATTAGGAGCTAAACCCAGGATCTCAGTAGATGCAGGAGGTAATCTTGGCGATATCGTAACTAACTCCCTTAGAGTAGGCAAATCGGTGGTGCAGCACGCTAGCATTAACTTATTGTGTTAGGCACAATTGCATTAGTCAACTAGGGGGTTTGGAACCATGCAAGTGTCGGGCTCCTAGACACCAGGACACAAGGACACCGATAAGGCTTACAATACAACTCCCTACAACCTCTCGTACATGTTGTATCTAATAAGGGAACCAATGCCATAATGGGAGAAGCTCATGTCAATGGCAAGGGAAGGCACTCTATGGAAAAATATGGCAAAAGTATAAAGCTTGCAAATCCACCCATAGTTATAGGATTTGCTTGATATATCCAAATGGTCACCAAAATGATTGCATAAAGTTATAGAAGATAGAAGAAAGATCATCCCATGCATACTACATGAGGTGACTACTTGAAGATAGAGATAGATGATGCTAACCCAAAAATTAAAAATTTTGGTCTCCAGCCTGAGTGGAGAAAAGACTTTCTTATAATAATATAGTTTACATATGTGCTTTTCTAACACAAAGAGTGGATAGGTTCACCTCAGGAGAATTTAATTGAACATAGAAAGGACTCTCATACATGCTATAACTTTCCATTATTTGATCCAACTCATTTTGACAACATAGAGTTAATGACAAGGTCTCCTTTTGTGGATAAGAGCCTTGGTAAGAGCTTGACATAATATACCGAATCCAATAGTTATTGTATCTTGCCATTTTATAAAGCTGATTGTGCTACGCTCAACTAGAAGAAAGAAATAATTGAAAATTTTGACAAGTGTTGTGGGGTTCTTACCTTGCTTTTGGCTTGGGATTCTTAGCCTCCAAAAACTATGAGTGGTTGCTAGCTCTAAGCTCTCATGTTCTCCTTCTTGCCATCACCATTAACAAACCACCAAGAAGGTACTTCACCTCCCTATAGGACTCACCTCTCTTACTCTCACACAATGAATAAGAGACATATGCAACAAGATTCATGCACTCTACTCTCAACTCTCTCTCTTTCTCAATAAGATAAGAGCAAGAAGAGAAGAAAGGCTCGATTGGCACAAAGGGGGATTGTGTTTTTTCATGAGGGAATTGCTTATATACAACTAACCCTTATTCACACTTGGATGCCCAAACTTAAGCCTAATATGTTAAGCTTGGTCATTTTCTAACTTTTCTCACAACATATACAACTTTAAGAGTTCCATTTACATAACACTAGTATTTGGTTACTTACAGTTGTAATGAAAAGTGCCTTGCTAAGCCCATAATGGTTTGACTAATCCCATTTGTAATGAGGAGTGCTTGTTAAGCCCAAAATTATGCATGTTTTGTCCTCAGAACATGTTAAGCCATGAAGGCCCTATCACCAAGATTAAACCTATAATGATTTCTGCATGATTGGAGCTTGCACAAAGTGTATGTGAAATAAGGCTGAGGTGTCCAGAATGAGGTGTCTATCATTTCTTCAAAAGTAACACGTATATATAATGGCAAACATCATAGACAATGATAGTAATACATGATGACTTGCTCCTTTGGACTCATATCAAAACACAGTACTTCTTGATTAAATTATTTTACTGATATCTTTTTTTAATCCAATAAAGCTATAATGAGCTTGAGGAAGCGACATGCAGTGACTACAACTGGATCAAGGATCCTCCTCTATGCTCAAATCTACCATAGGAGCGCTTTTTGCTCGAATCCACAATAGGATCCCTTTTTGCTAACTCTTTATGCTATTAAACCTTGATGGCTCAAAGATTGGAAACTTAATGTACATGTGGGAGTCTTTCCTTTGTTCTGCTATAAATGTGACTAGGTTGAACCACCTCTTAATTGGCATCACCCCATCGCTATACCGATCACATGTATATGCTGCCATACTTAGGGATGGTAAGAAATCCTTCCACCATCATGGATGGATTCTAAAGTCTTTAATTCTTGGCTTTACTTCATTTATATCTTGGAATATCTACCTCTTGTTTTGATAGGGCTATCCATCTTCTACCTTTAGAATATCCATCTCTTATTTTGATAGGGTGATCCCTCTTTGACCTTTGATAACTATATGCAATCATGTATATTATGAGGCGGATCTTGACTGAATCTTGTAGATGACTTGCTAGCTTTGTGGACACACTACCATGATTTTTTTCAAAGAGTGCCCTCCTTGTTATTAGCATTAATTCTTTTCATTCTAGCATGGTTGCTCTGATCAGATGTAGTGTATATAACAAGCTACGGGCAGTGGTATTGTAGGCTTTTGGAAAGAGTTGCATTGTTAGATTGAAAGGTGTGACGTACATGAGCACCTTCAAAAATAACTTTGGCCGGAGCATTGGATTGCCCACCTTTATTAGGTCATTAGAAGCATTTATACAGGTTGGGGGTTTAGCTCTTATTGCAGTTGGCTTTATTAGGTCATTAGAAGCATTTATACAGGTTGGGGGTTTAGCTCTTATTGCAGTTGGCTTTGAAGTAAGTGGCTCCTCAAGGGCTAGTGTCTTAGTGTGGTGGAAAAATCATGATGTAGAGAAGAAGATTCTAAGTTAGTAGGTTACTCATTGTTAGGGGACTTAGGGGCTTACACATTGAGTGGGCTCAAGGGCTTACTCATGAGATGGGAGAAACTTAGAGGTTAGAGGCCTCCTCCGTATCATCATCAAGAGTTTGAGGTGGAGGGGTTTAGCGTTACAAGTTGCATACAAAAATTATCTATTTGGAGGTTTTTGATTGTTGTAAGCAAATATATCTTATAGAATCAATCAGATTGTCAGTGTGAGAAGCTAGAAAAGAATAACTTCTATGCTTGGAAGTTTAGAATGAACAATTTCCTAGGCTTGGAAATAACCACTGCTTTGTAGTGACCCAAAATTTGGGACTATGTCAAAGGAGACAATGAGAAGCCTCCAAAGTTGCCTGAAGAGAACGTCACTCTAGTAGATGTAAAGACATTCAAGGACTAGAACCAGGGTGCAAGGAAAGTAATATATTGGCTTTCAATCAGTGTCAATGTGATAGGACACATACAAGATGCCAACACTCTAGCACGGCAGAACTTAGTGCAGATGTCCCATACCAACACAAAGGCAAGGGAACTGCAGCTAAAACAAGAGTTATATACTGTGAAGAAGAAAAGAATGTCTATTAATGAGTATGCTTTAAAGATTAAGGGAATTATTGAATCCCTTGGTTCTATCAATGTATCGATTGGAAGATGATGATTTAGTGAGGATCTATCTAAATGGGCTTGGCAAAGAGTGCAAGCCTAATGATTTAGTGAGGATTTGTCTAAATGGGCTTGGCAAAGAAGAAAAGAATGTCTATTAATGAGTATTCTTTAAAGATCAAGGGCATTATTGAATCCCTTGGATCTATCAATGTAGTATCGGTTGAAGATGATGATGTAGTGAGGATTTGTCTAAATGGGCTTGGAAAAGAGTACAAGCCATTCAAGACCTCCATTGCAGTCAGAGTGAATGTTTCCAACTTTTGGGACTTAGTGTCTATGCTGATCATATAAGAAAAGTCTCAGGATGTGGACTGTTTCTCACAAAGCAAGAACACATCAGAACATGCCTTCTACTCCAATTTAGGTAGAGGTAGAGGTTGTGAGGTAGTGGGGGCCGATATGGAAATTAGAATTATAGACAACAACAATCCAATGATTTGTAGTAGTAGGATCAATCATAGTCTAGAGGCAGGGGAAGCTAGAGGGACCGAGGTGGTTGACCAATAAATTAGAGTGCAAATAGCATAGAGTACTATTATTATGGCAAACTAGGGCACCTGGCAAAGGATTGCTTTAAAAAGAAGAATGACATTAAAAGTGAAAAACTACAAAAAGGCAACTATGCATTATCTAGTAAACAGGGCAGTGAGTGATAAACAAAGGTGAGCAGTTATTTGTGATGCAGCACATGCTTAATTCCATAACAAGAGATGTGTCAGGATCTAAAGATATATGATATATGGATTTTGATGCCTCTAACCACATGACCAGTCATGGTGAGTGGTTTAGAGACATGCAAAAAATGAAAAAATCAGGTTATGTAGAAACAGGTGACGACACTATACATCCCATTACACATGATCAGTCATGGGGTGAGTGGTTTAGAGACATGCAGAAAATGAAAAAATTAGGTTATGTAGAAACATGTGATGATACTGCACATCCCATTACACATGTTAAACTGTTATTATCTATGCAGGATGGCAAAATGAAGTACTTGGTAGATGTACTTCATGTTTTAAATATTATAATGAACCTAGTTTCTATTGGACAGATGGTTAAGTAGGGTCTGTAATAAGTAGCGTTTAATCCTCAAGGATGTTTTATGGAAGACTTCACAAATTAGTCTCACTTGGTTACAAAGGGTAACAGAAATGGCAGGATGTTTAGTTTAGATGTGAACATACCTGAGGTAAAGACAACCATGTTTATGCATGGAACAGGTGTCATTGTTATAGATATTGATATATGGCACAAGTGCATTGGTCATGTGAATATATAGCGACTAAGGTCTATGTAGGAAGGTTTGCCAAAGTTTAAGGTTTTGATGGTATCCACCATAAAGTATGTGAAGCATGCCATCTTGATAAGCAAGGCCAAACATGTTTTCTCACATGAACATAATGTCAAGTGAAAGGCCATTAGATGTTATACATTTAGATGTATGGGGACCGAGCAAGGTTGCAAACAATTGCAAGTTGCAAGTATTATGTTACATTCATTAATGATCAGACTAAGAAAGTGTGGGTTTATTCATGAAGGAGAAAAGTGAGGTGTTTGCTCGCTTTTAGAGATTTAAAGTCTTGGTCGAGAAAGAAAAAGGCATACAAATAAAATTCTTGAGATCACATGGTGAGGGAGAGTATTTCTCAAATGATTTCAATGATTTCTTGAGAAAGTAGGGAATCAAAATATAGTTTACATGTAGGTACACTCCATAGCAAAATGGTGTTGTTAAAAGAAAAAAATAGGCCTATTACAGAAGTGGTATGTGCCTTGATGTCTGAAAAGAATATGCCACATTATTTTTAGACAAAAGCAGTAGCTACTACTATGTACATTATGAACATGACTCCCATAGTTGTTCATAGTATGACACTTGAACAGAAGTTATAAATATAAAACCGTATGTGTCTCACCTGAAAGTGTTTGGGTGTATTGCATATGTGCGTGTTCTCAATGAAGTGAGAACAAAGTTGGATCCAAAGGTAGAGAAATGCATATTCATTGGTTATGCTTTGGAGCAGAAAGATTATAGATGTTGTAACCCTACCACTCATGAGATGCGAGTAAGCAGAGATGTTTTCTTTGATGAGATGAGTAGCTAGTATGCACCAACAATGAAGGCAATAGAAGATGAAAATGTAAGAATTACTAATGCTTCACCACATGTAGAGCAGCAACCATAGGTGCTTGGTGGACTTGGAGAGTCCTTTAGTAGTGGATCCTTCGTCAGGGAGATTGAAGACATATGTAGGTACACATGTATCATGCAAAGGGAAGGAAAAGGTAGATCAACTTTTTGTGCCTGATCTGCTAGTAGGTCACTCATATGTGGATGGTGACTCTAGTGGCTCTGATTGACTAGAGCCTTGATGAGGAGATTGGTATTCCATCTATGTTTACAAGCATGGTGTGTAAGGAGAATCAAGGTTTTTTTGAGGATACCTAGCAGTAACCTAGGTGCATGTAGGTTGACAAGGGTTAGGTATCCTATTGATAGGTTGAGATATGATGGATATATAGTCCATGATTGTGCTTACATGATTAAAGCAATACAAGAGTTGGAGCCCACTTATTTTGAGTAGACACTTAGAAATAAAAAATAGGAAGATGCCATGAACGAGGAGATGGCAGCATTGGATGCAAATGCGACATGGGAGTTAGTGTCTTTGCATAAGGAAAAGAGTGCAATTGGATGTAAGTGGGTGTATAAGGTCAAGTATAATGCAGATGTTTAGTTGAGTAGGTATAAGGTGAGATTGATTGCCAAGTAGACCTATGGCATTGACTATGAGGAGATATTTAACCTAGTTGTAAGAATGGCAATTGTGAGAGCAATCATTGCTGCAATAAAGGCATAATCTTTACATCATCAGATGGATGTAAAGAATGTCTTCTTACATGGTGATTGAGATTGATTAGTTAGTGTCTTTGCATAAGGAAAAGAGTGCAATTGGATGTAAGTGGGTGTATAAGGTCAAGTATAATGCAGATGTTTAGTTGAGTAGGTATAAGGTGAGATTGATTGCCAAGTAGACCTATGGTATTGACTATGAGGAGACATTTAACCTAGTTGTAAGAATGGCAACTGTGAGAGCAATCATTGCTACAATAAAGGCATAATCTTTACATCATCAGATGGATGTAAAGAATGTCTTCTTACATGGTGATTGAGATTGATTGCCAAGTAGACCTATGGCATTGACTATGAGAAGACATTTAACCCAGTTGCAAGAATGGCAACTGTGAGATCTGTCATTGCTACAGCAAAGGGCTGATCTTTACATCAGGTGGATGTACATAATGTCTTCTTACATGGTGATTTTCAAGAAAAAGTATACATGATGTAGCTACTAGGTCACGAGAGTGATGCATACCTAGCTTTTGTGTACAGGTTTCGCAAAGCCCTATATGGTTTGAAGCAGGCACCCTAAGCATGGTCAAACAAGATCAGGGAGTATCTTGTTACCGTTGGATTTCATATATCCAATGCAAATAGAGGGGTCATGCTATTAGTCATTTATGTGGATGACTTGATTATCACTGATGATAGTGATGCTGGCATACATGATGTCAAGAAGCTTTTGAAGTAGAAGTTTGAGATGAAGGATTTGGGTGAGTTGCAGTATTTCTTGGGCATAGAGGTGGTGAGATCACGTCATGGCATTTTGTTATTACAGCGGCAGTATTATGGCTTGGAAATGTTTTTCAAGTATGGTATGACATGCTATAGGTCTATTTCATTGACATTGGATCAGAACATAAGCTTTCCATAGATATAGGATAGTGGGTAGCTTGATCTACATGACCGTTACTAGGATAGACTTGAGCTATGTTGTTAGATCAATGAGTTAGTTTATGCAAGACCCTAGGAAGCCACACTTGGATATGGCTAGATAAATTCTCAAGTACATAAAGTCCATAGTTGATAATGAACTTTTTTCTATGAGGCTGATACAGAGATATAGCTACATGGGTACACAGATGCTGATTGTGCTAGTAGTGTCACAGATAGAAGCCTACCGATGGCTTTATGTTTTTGTTTAGGAGTGATATTGTGAGTTGGAGTAGTAAGAAACAACTAACAGTCGCTTTATTGAGTACAGAGGCAAAGTATAGGGGTGCTACTATGCCAACTTGTGAGACATCTTTGTTTTAGATGCTACTTGTTGATATGGGTGAGCTTGTGGATAGGGTAGGTGTCATTATTGTGACAATATGAGGTAACCTAATATGCCATGCTAGAATAAATCACATTGAGGTGCATTTGTTGAGGGAGAAGGTTATGGATGTACTTGCATCCTTCTTTTGCCATATATCATCTTTGTAACCTTATCTTTTTTGGCTCCTACTTGTGCGTTAAATAGGGTTGTTAGATATGGGCCAATTTTTGTTTTTGTGTTTGGGTGGTTGAGGTTCCCTAACTAGTCCTTCAGGTTGTGATACAGTACCTCTGCCCATGCCACCTTCATTCTAGCTTCTACCTATAGCCTTCACCATCCCAAAGGTCCTCCTTGGCATGTGATATGGTTTGTGGGTGAGATTAATCTTCTCCACTACTTTTGCCACCGCCGTGACATGTACAGTTGAAGAAGGCACCATGGGCCCTCCAATGCGAATTACCTTGAGCACTCCACCTTGACAAGCTCCCATACTCCTTGATAAACTAGTATCCATTTGCTTGGAGTATGTGATGTACAAAAAGTGAACAATTAAAGTTGTGCTAACCAATTAAATGAAAAGTTAGCAATTCTCAAAGAAGTGTTTCTTTCACCATGTAAAATGTGAAGTGTTTGTCCCCCATGCTTTGAGAGGAAGACTATAGAAAATGTTGTGACCGTAACCTAATACATCTCTACCTCTTCAGGATCAATTTCATGCTGACACGTAGGTAAACAATAAGTTTATTGAATGTTACCCAAACATCCGTGTACACTAGAGCCTATCTTGCATCTCTTATCTTGGATGTCGTGACTTTGCAAAGTCATATCCAATATTCATATTTTTCATATGACTTTTTTGACGGTGGTGAAAGAAACCTCCTTCCTTTTTCACCACCAATAGAGACTTTTTTTTGGAACATCTTGTGTTCCTGAAAATTGAACATCTTTTCCAATTTTTGTGTTCCCACTATATGCACCCATTTCATTGAGTATATCTTCTATATCATGCATTTCTTAAGTGTAGTTTGGCATCGTGTTAGCATAATTGACATGCAGATGGAGCTACTTATCAATAATGCACATCTCATTATGAAGGGTACAGAAGTGAAAGCTTCGTAATGGGATAGGTAAGATTGGCTCCCATTTGCAATCAAGTAGTTGGTTTCCTTGAATCAGATCATAGTCAGGGGCTTTGGTGTAATCCATGAATATGCAATCTGAGACCCATTGAATCTCGTTGTTGCTATTCTTCTTGATTTTTCCTTGTGCTTTGTAGAATGGACAAAAATACTTTACTCCTGGACCTTGCTCATAATGGCCCAAACATTTGATGGTCTTCAAATCACCCGAGAAGTTCCATTCAACACTGAACTCACTAATGCCATCAACAATAAGCTTCTGCCCAGACATTTGTTATTGTATCACCCTTGGAATATCATACAAAGAGAACACCCATGAAAGAACCTCATAGTTTTCTTTTAGTATTTGGAAAGCTGTAAGCCACCATGTGTCTTCTTCTGATTGAACACTGTATAATTCTGGCTGGTTCTTTCATATTTGAGGAGTAATTGCCAAAACCCCAGTGTTCATAAGAACAATGCTCACATGCTCTAGTTTTTTTCCCTTCTTAAGCTCACTTTTGTCCATTTTGATATAGAATTGTAATGTTAGTGTATCTGAAACAAATTTGTAAAATGTGAAATAAATTGATCTACATTTGGGAGTTATGATTTGAGTGTACCTTGTGGTTGAATGTTGTAAAATCTAAAAATTTGATCTTTCACACGTAGCAAGTTAAGTATCAAAATTGTTCTCCTTTGTGAGTTTGAATTTTCTTAACTCTCCCTTGCTATTGGAAAATATGTGTCCAGATGTAATGCACATGAATTCTCCAAGCTCCTCTTGATGAGTGTAATTTGTTCTCTCATGCTATTATGTTTGCACCTATGATAATTAAATGTGTTACTAGTTGCAAAGATGAGTAGATTCCAATAATCATGAAAAACATTTGCATATACTAGAATAAGACTCACCTCTTTTGGTATTGGAAGCAAATACTTGAAGTAATGTTAAAATGAAGAGCATTTTGAACAATGTTGTATATGGTGTCACACCCTTTCATACCCTTTCCTACTAACGCCTGCTTTATCACATGTGTAAACAATATCTTGATCTTTAACTTTGTTTTTACAACCTCTTTCAACATAATATTTGCCATTGTTCTCCAGAGCACAATATTATGCTTGCAAATCAATCCTCCTAGAAGCTCTTATGATTTGAAAAGAAAAGGTGGAAGTTGTCCATAGCTTGAAGCCTAATAGGATGGCAAATATTAAGTTAATAAATATTATGTTTGTTTCCTAAAAGGAGATAAACCTGATTACTCAAACCTTCTTCTTCATATTTCCACTTTGCATTGATAACTTCCCCATTGGCAGGTAGTCTTTTCTCCTATTTCTCATGTCAAATGCGCATAGTGGGTAGCTTGATCTACATGACCGTTACTAGGATAGACTTGAGCTATGTTGTTAGATCAATGAGTTAGTTTATGCAAGACCCTAGGAAGCCACACTTGGATATGGCTAGATAAATTCTCAAGTACATAAAGTCCATAGTTGATAATGAACTTTTTTCTATGAGGCTGATACAGAGATATAGCTACATGGGTACACAGATGCTGATTGTGCTAGTAGTGTCACAGATAGAAGCCTACCGATGGCTTTATGTTTTTGTTTAGGAGTGATATTGTGAGTTGGAGTAGTAAGAAACAACTAACAGTCGCTTTATTGAGTACAGAGGCAAAGTATAGGGGTGCTACTATGCCAACTTGTGAGACATCTTTGTTTTAGATGCTACTTGTTGATATGGGTGAGCTTGTGGATAGGGTAGGTGTCATTATTGTGACAATATGAGGTAACCTAATATGCCATGCTAGAATAAATCACATTGAGGTGCATTTGTTGAGGGAGAAGGTTATGGATGTACTTGCATCCTTCTTTTGCCATATATCATCTTTGTAACCTTATCTTTTTTGGCTCCTACTTGTGCGTTAAATAGGGTTGTTAGATATGGGCCAATTTTTGTTTTTGTGTTTGGGTGGTTGAGGTTCCCTAACTAGTCCTTCAGGTTGTGATACAGTACCTCTGCCCATGCCACCTTCATTCTAGCTTCTACCTATAGCCTTCACCATCCCAAAGGTCCTCCTTGGCATGTGATATGGTTTGTGGGTGAGATTAATCTTCTCCACTACTTTTGCCACCGCCGTGACATGTACAGTTGAAGAAGGCACCATGGGCCCTCCAATGCGAATTACCTTGAGCACTCCACCTTGACAAGCTCCCATACTCCTTGATAAACTAGTATCCATTTGCTTGGAGTATGTGATGTACAAAAAGTGAACAATTAAAGTTGTGCTAACCAATTAAATGAAAAGTTAGCAATTCTCAAAGAAGTGTTTCTTTCACCATGTAAAATGTGAAGTGTTTGTCCCCCATGCTTTGAGAGGAAGACTATAGAAAATGTTGTGACCGTAACCTAATACATCTCTACCTCTTCAGGATCAATTTCATGCTGACACGTAGGTAAACAATAAGTTTATTGAATGTTACCCAAACATCCGTGTACACTAGAGCCTATCTTGCATCTCTTATCTTGGATGTCGTGACTTTGCAAAGTCATATCCAATATTCATATTTTTCATATGACTTTTTTGACGGTGGTGAAAGAAACCTCCTTCCTTTTTCACCACCAATAGAGACTTTTTTTTGGAACATCTTGTGTTCCTGAAAATTGAACATCTTTTCCAATTTTTGTGTTCCCACTATATGCACCCATTTCATTGAGTATATCTTCTATATCATGCATTTCTTAAGTGTAGTTTGGCATCGTGTTAGCATAATTGACATGCAGATGGAGCTACTTATCAATAATGCACATCTCATTATGAAGGGTACAGAAGTGAAAGCTTCGTAATGGGATAGGTAAGATTGGCTCCCATTTGCAATCAAGTAGTTGGTTTCCTTGAATCAGATCATAGTCAGGGGCTTTGGTGTAATCCATGAATATGCAATCTGAGACCCATTGAATCTCGTTGTTGCTATTCTTCTTGATTTTTCCTTGTGCTTTGTAGAATGGACAAAAATACTTTACTCCTGGACCTTGCTCATAATGGCCCAAACATTTGATGGTCTTCAAATCACCCGAGAAGTTCCATTCAACACTGAACTCACTAATGCCATCAACAATAAGCTTCTGCCCAGACATTTGTTATTGTATCACCCTTGGAATATCATACAAAGAGAACACCCATGAAAGAACCTCATAGTTTTCTTTTAGTATTTGGAAAGCTGTAAGCCACCATGTGTCTTCTTCTGATTGAACACTGTATAATTCTGGCTGGTTCTTTCATATTTGAGGAGTAATTGCCAAAACCCCAGTGTTCATAAGAACAATGCTCACATGCTCTAGTTTTTTTCCCTTCTTAAGCTCACTTTTGTCCATTTTGATATAGAATTGTAATGTTAGTGTATCTGAAACAAATTTGTAAAATGTGAAATAAATTGATCTACATTTGGGAGTTATGATTTGAGTGTACCTTGTGGTTGAATGTTGTAAAATCTAAAAATTTGATCTTTCACACGTAGCAAGTTAAGTATCAAAATTGTTCTCCTTTGTGAGTTTGAATTTTCTTAACTCTCCCTTGCTATTGGAAAATATGTGTCCAGATGTAATGCACATGAATTCTCCAAGCTCCTCTTGATGAGTGTAATTTGTTCTCTCATGCTATTATGTTTGCACCTATGATAATTAAATGTGTTACTAGTTGCAAAGATGAGTAGATTCCAATAATCATGAAAAACATTTGCATATACTAGAATAAGACTCACCTCTTTTGGTATTGGAAGCAAATACTTGAAGTAATGTTAAAATGAAGAGCATTTTGAACAATGTTGTATATGGTGTCACACCCTTTCATACCCTTTCCTACTAACGCCTGCTTTATCACATGTGTAAACAATATCTTGATCTTTAACTTTGTTTTTACAACCTCTTTCAACATAATATTTGCCATTGTTCTCCAGAGCACAATATTATGCTTGCAAATCAATCCTCCTAGAAGCTCTTATGATTTGAAAAGAAAAGGTGGAAGTTGTCCATAGCTTGAAGCCTAATAGGATGGCAAATATTAAGTTAATAAATATTATGTTTGTTTCCTAAAAGGAGATAAACCTGATTACTCAAACCTTCTTCTTCATATTTCCACTTTGCATTGATAACTTCCCCATTGGCAGGTAGTCTTTTCTCCTATTTCTCATGTCAAATGCGCATAGTGGGTAGCTTGATCTACATGACCGTTACTAGGATAGACTTGAGCTATGTTGTTAGATCAATGAGTTAGTTTATGCAAGACCCTAGGAAGCCACACTTGGATATGGCTAGATAAATTCTCAAGTACATAAAGTCCATAGTTGATAATGAACTTTTTTCTATGAGGCTGATACAGAGATATAGCTACATGGGTACACAGATGCTGATTGTGCTAGTAGTGTCACAGATAGAAGCCTACCGATGGCTTTATGTTTTTGTTTAGGAGTGATATTGTGAGTTGGAGTAGTAAGAAACAACTAACAGTCGCTTTATTGAGTACAGAGGCAAAGTATAGGGGTGCTACTATGCCAACTTGTGAGACATCTTTGTTTTAGATGCTACTTGTTGATATGGGTGAGCTTGTGGATAGGGTAGGTGTCATTATTGTGACAATATGAGGTAACCTAATATGCCATGCTAGAATAAATCACATTGAGGTGCATTTGTTGAGGGAGAAGGTTATGGATGTACTTGCATCCTTCTTTTGCCATATATCATCTTTGTAACCTTATCTTTTTTGGCTCCTACTTGTGCGTTAAATAGGGTTGTTAGATATGGGCCAATTTTTGTTTTTGTGTTTGGGTGGTTGAGGTTCCCTAACTAGTCCTTCAGGTTGTGATACAGTACCTCTGCCCATGCCACCTTCATTCTAGCTTCTACCTATAGCCTTCACCATCCCAAAGGTCCTCCTTGGCATGTGATATGGTTTGTGGGTGAGATTAATCTTCTCCACTACTTTTGCCACCGCCGTGACATGTACAGTTGAAGAAGGCACCATGGGCCCTCCAATGCGAATTACCTTGAGCACTCCACCTTGACAAGCTCCCATACTCCTTGATAAACTAGTATCCATTTGCTTGGAGTATGTGATGTACAAAAAGTGAACAATTAAAGTTGTGCTAACCAATTAAATGAAAAGTTAGCAATTCTCAAAGAAGTGTTTCTTTCACCATGTAAAATGTGAAGTGTTTGTCCCCCATGCTTTGAGAGGAAGACTATAGAAAATGTTGTGACCGTAACCTAATACATCTCTACCTCTTCAGGATCAATTTCATGCTGACACGTAGGTAAACAATAAGTTTATTGAATGTTACCCAAACATCCGTGTACACTAGAGCCTATCTTGCATCTCTTATCTTGGATGTCGTGACTTTGCAAAGTCATATCCAATATTCATATTTTTCATATGACTTTTTTGACGGTGGTGAAAGAAACCTCCTTCCTTTTTCACCACCAATAGAGACTTTTTTTTGGAACATCTTGTGTTCCTGAAAATTGAACATCTTTTCCAATTTTTGTGTTCCCACTATATGCACCCATTTCATTGAGTATATCTTCTATATCATGCATTTCTTAAGTGTAGTTTGGCATCGTGTTAGCATAATTGACATGCAGATGGAGCTACTTATCAATAATGCACATCTCATTATGAAGGGTACAGAAGTGAAAGCTTCGTAATGGGATAGGTAAGATTGGCTCCCATTTGCAATCAAGTAGTTGGTTTCCTTGAATCAGATCATAGTCAGGGGCTTTGGTGTAATCCATGAATATGCAATCTGAGACCCATTGAATCTCGTTGTTGCTATTCTTCTTGATTTTTCCTTGTGCTTTGTAGAATGGACAAAAATACTTTACTCCTGGACCTTGCTCATAATGGCCCAAACATTTGATGGTCTTCAAATCACCCGAGAAGTTCCATTCAACACTGAACTCACTAATGCCATCAACAATAAGCTTCTGCCCAGACATTTGTTATTGTATCACCCTTGGAATATCATACAAAGAGAACACCCATGAAAGAACCTCATAGTTTTCTTTTAGTATTTGGAAAGCTGTAAGCCACCATGTGTCTTCTTCTGATTGAACACTGTATAATTCTGGCTGGTTCTTTCATATTTGAGGAGTAATTGCCAAAACCCCAGTGTTCATAAGAACAATGCTCACATGCTCTAGTTTTTTTCCCTTCTTAAGCTCACTTTTGTCCATTTTGATATAGAATTGTAATGTTAGTGTATCTGAAACAAATTTGTAAAATGTGAAATAAATTGATCTACATTTGGGAGTTATGATTTGAGTGTACCTTGTGGTTGAATGTTGTAAAATCTAAAAATTTGATCTTTCACACGTAGCAAGTTAAGTATCAAAATTGTTCTCCTTTGTGAGTTTGAATTTTCTTAACTCTCCCTTGCTATTGGAAAATATGTGTCCAGATGTAATGCACATGAATTCTCCAAGCTCCTCTTGATGAGTGTAATTTGTTCTCTCATGCTATTATGTTTGCACCTATGATAATTAAATGTGTTACTAGTTGCAAAGATGAGTAGATTCCAATAATCATGAAAAACATTTGCATATACTAGAATAAGACTCACCTCTTTTGGTATTGGAAGCAAATACTTGAAGTAATGTTAAAATGAAGAGCATTTTGAACAATGTTGTATATGGTGTCACACCCTTTCATACCCTTTCCTACTAACGCCTGCTTTATCACATGTGTAAACAATATCTTGATCTTTAACTTTGTTTTTACAACCTCTTTCAACATAATATTTGCCATTGTTCTCCAGAGCACAATATTATGCTTGCAAATCAATCCTCCTAGAAGCTCTTATGATTTGAAAAGAAAAGGTGGAAGTTGTCCATAGCTTGAAGCCTAATAGGATGGCAAATATTAAGTTAATAAATATTATGTTTGTTTCCTAAAAGGAGATAAACCTGATTACTCAAACCTTCTTCTTCATATTTCCACTTTGCATTGATAACTTCCCCATTGGCAGGTAGTCTTTTCTCCTATTTCTCATGTCAAATGCGCATAGTGGGTAGCTTGATCTACATGACCGTTACTAGGATAGACTTGAGCTATGTTGTTAGATCAATGAGTTAGTTTATGCAAGACCCTAGGAAGCCACACTTGGATATGGCTAGATAAATTCTCAAGTACATAAAGTCCATAGTTGATAATGAACTTTTTTCTATGAGGCTGATACAGAGATATAGCTACATGGGTACACAGATGCTGATTGTGCTAGTAGTGTCACAGATAGAAGCCTACCGATGGCTTTATGTTTTTGTTTAGGAGTGATATTGTGAGTTGGAGTAGTAAGAAACAACTAACAGTCGCTTTATTGAGTACAGAGGCAAAGTATAGGGGTGCTACTATGCCAACTTGTGAGACATCTTTGTTTTAGATGCTACTTGTTGATATGGGTGAGCTTGTGGATAGGGTAGGTGTCATTATTGTGACAATATGAGGTAACCTAATATGCCATGCTAGAATAAATCACATTGAGGTGCATTTGTTGAGGGAGAAGGTTATGGATGTACTTGCATCCTTCTTTTGCCATATATCATCTTTGTAACCTTATCTTTTTTGGCTCCTACTTGTGCGTTAAATAGGGTTGTTAGATATGGGCCAATTTTTGTTTTTGTGTTTGGGTGGTTGAGGTTCCCTAACTAGTCCTTCAGGTTGTGATACAGTACCTCTGCCCATGCCACCTTCATTCTAGCTTCTACCTATAGCCTTCACCATCCCAAAGGTCCTCCTTGGCATGTGATATGGTTTGTGGGTGAGATTAATCTTCTCCACTACTTTTGCCACCGCCGTGACATGTACAGTTGAAGAAGGCACCATGGGCCCTCCAATGCGAATTACCTTGAGCACTCCACCTTGACAAGCTCCCATACTCCTTGATAAACTAGTATCCATTTGCTTGGAGTATGTGATGTACAAAAAGTGAACAATTAAAGTTGTGCTAACCAATTAAATGAAAAGTTAGCAATTCTCAAAGAAGTGTTTCTTTCACCATGTAAAATGTGAAGTGTTTGTCCCCCATGCTTTGAGAGGAAGACTATAGAAAATGTTGTGACCGTAACCTAATACATCTCTACCTCTTCAGGATCAATTTCATGCTGACACGTAGGTAAACAATAAGTTTATTGAATGTTACCCAAACATCCGTGTACACTAGAGCCTATCTTGCATCTCTTATCTTGGATGTCGTGACTTTGCAAAGTCATATCCAATATTCATATTTTTCATATGACTTTTTTGACGGTGGTGAAAGAAACCTCCTTCCTTTTTCACCACCAATAGAGACTTTTTTTTGGAACATCTTGTGTTCCTGAAAATTGAACATCTTTTCCAATTTTTGTGTTCCCACTATATGCACCCATTTCATTGAGTATATCTTCTATATCATGCATTTCTTAAGTGTAGTTTGGCATCGTGTTAGCATAATTGACATGCAGATGGAGCTACTTATCAATAATGCACATCTCATTATGAAGGGTACAGAAGTGAAAGCTTCGTAATGGGATAGGTAAGATTGGCTCCCATTTGCAATCAAGTAGTTGGTTTCCTTGAATCAGATCATAGTCAGGGGCTTTGGTGTAATCCATGAATATGCAATCTGAGACCCATTGAATCTCGTTGTTGCTATTCTTCTTGATTTTTCCTTGTGCTTTGTAGAATGGACAAAAATACTTTACTCCTGGACCTTGCTCATAATGGCCCAAACATTTGATGGTCTTCAAATCACCCGAGAAGTTCCATTCAACACTGAACTCACTAATGCCATCAACAATAAGCTTCTGCCCAGACATTTGTTATTGTATCACCCTTGGAATATCATACAAAGAGAACACCCATGAAAGAACCTCATAGTTTTCTTTTAGTATTTGGAAAGCTGTAAGCCACCATGTGTCTTCTTCTGATTGAACACTGTATAATTCTGGCTGGTTCTTTCATATTTGAGGAGTAATTGCCAAAACCCCAGTGTTCATAAGAACAATGCTCACATGCTCTAGTTTTTTTCCCTTCTTAAGCTCACTTTTGTCCATTTTGATATAGAATTGTAATGTTAGTGTATCTGAAACAAATTTGTAAAATGTGAAATAAATTGATCTACATTTGGGAGTTATGATTTGAGTGTACCTTGTGGTTGAATGTTGTAAAATCTAAAAATTTGATCTTTCACACGTAGCAAGTTAAGTATCAAAATTGTTCTCCTTTGTGAGTTTGAATTTTCTTAACTCTCCCTTGCTATTGGAAAATATGTGTCCAGATGTAATGCACATGAATTCTCCAAGCTCCTCTTGATGAGTGTAATTTGTTCTCTCATGCTATTATGTTTGCACCTATGATAATTAAATGTGTTACTAGTTGCAAAGATGAGTAGATTCCAATAATCATGAAAAACATTTGCATATACTAGAATAAGACTCACCTCTTTTGGTATTGGAAGCAAATACTTGAAGTAATGTTAAAATGAAGAGCATTTTGAACAATGTTGTATATGGTGTCACACCCTTTCATACCCTTTCCTACTAACGCCTGCTTTATCACATGTGTAAACAATATCTTGATCTTTAACTTTGTTTTTACAACCTCTTTCAACATAATATTTGCCATTGTTCTCCAGAGCACAATATTATGCTTGCAAATCAATCCTCCTAGAAGCTCTTATGATTTGAAAAGAAAAGGTGGAAGTTGTCCATAGCTTGAAGCCTAATAGGATGGCAAATATTAAGTTAATAAATATTATGTTTGTTTCCTAAAAGGAGATAAACCTGATTACTCAAACCTTCTTCTTCATATTTCCACTTTGCATTGATAACTTCCCCATTGGCAGGTAGTCTTTTCTCCTATTTCTCATGTCAAATGCGCATAGTGGGTAGCTTGATCTACATGACCGTTACTAGGATAGACTTGAGCTATGTTGTTAGATCAATGAGTTAGTTTATGCAAGACCCTAGGAAGCCACACTTGGATATGGCTAGATAAATTCTCAAGTACATAAAGTCCATAGTTGATAATGAACTTTTTTCTATGAGGCTGATACAGAGATATAGCTACATGGGTACACAGATGCTGATTGTGCTAGTAGTGTCACAGATAGAAGCCTACCGATGGCTTTATGTTTTTGTTTAGGAGTGATATTGTGAGTTGGAGTAGTAAGAAACAACTAACAGTCGCTTTATTGAGTACAGAGGCAAAGTATAGGGGTGCTACTATGCCAACTTGTGAGACATCTTTGTTTTAGATGCTACTTGTTGATATGGGTGAGCTTGTGGATAGGGTAGGTGTCATTATTGTGACAATATGAGGTAACCTAATATGCCATGCTAGAATAAATCACATTGAGGTGCATTTGTTGAGGGAGAAGGTTATGGATGTACTTGCATCCTTCTTTTGCCATATATCATCTTTGTAACCTTATCTTTTTTGGCTCCTACTTGTGCGTTAAATAGGGTTGTTAGATATGGGCCAATTTTTGTTTTTGTGTTTGGGTGGTTGAGGTTCCCTAACTAGTCCTTCAGGTTGTGATACAGTACCTCTGCCCATGCCACCTTCATTCTAGCTTCTACCTATAGCCTTCACCATCCCAAAGGTCCTCCTTGGCATGTGATATGGTTTGTGGGTGAGATTAATCTTCTCCACTACTTTTGCCACCGCCGTGACATGTACAGTTGAAGAAGGCACCATGGGCCCTCCAATGCGAATTACCTTGAGCACTCCACCTTGACAAGCTCCCATACTCCTTGATAAACTAGTATCCATTTGCTTGGAGTATGTGATGTACAAAAAGTGAACAATTAAAGTTGTGCTAACCAATTAAATGAAAAGTTAGCAATTCTCAAAGAAGTGTTTCTTTCACCATGTAAAATGTGAAGTGTTTGTCCCCCATGCTTTGAGAGGAAGACTATAGAAAATGTTGTGACCGTAACCTAATACATCTCTACCTCTTCAGGATCAATTTCATGCTGACACGTAGGTAAACAATAAGTTTATTGAATGTTACCCAAACATCCGTGTACACTAGAGCCTATCTTGCATCTCTTATCTTGGATGTCGTGACTTTGCAAAGTCATATCCAATATTCATATTTTTCATATGACTTTTTTGACGGTGGTGAAAGAAACCTCCTTCCTTTTTCACCACCAATAGAGACTTTTTTTTGGAACATCTTGTGTTCCTGAAAATTGAACATCTTTTCCAATTTTTGTGTTCCCACTATATGCACCCATTTCATTGAGTATATCTTCTATATCATGCATTTCTTAAGTGTAGTTTGGCATCGTGTTAGCATAATTGACATGCAGATGGAGCTACTTATCAATAATGCACATCTCATTATGAAGGGTACAGAAGTGAAAGCTTCGTAATGGGATAGGTAAGATTGGCTCCCATTTGCAATCAAGTAGTTGGTTTCCTTGAATCAGATCATAGTCAGGGGCTTTGGTGTAATCCATGAATATGCAATCTGAGACCCATTGAATCTCGTTGTTGCTATTCTTCTTGATTTTTCCTTGTGCTTTGTAGAATGGACAAAAATACTTTACTCCTGGACCTTGCTCATAATGGCCCAAACATTTGATGGTCTTCAAATCACCCGAGAAGTTCCATTCAACACTGAACTCACTAATGCCATCAACAATAAGCTTCTGCCCAGACATTTGTTATTGTATCACCCTTGGAATATCATACAAAGAGAACACCCATGAAAGAACCTCATAGTTTTCTTTTAGTATTTGGAAAGCTGTAAGCCACCATGTGTCTTCTTCTGATTGAACACTGTATAATTCTGGCTGGTTCTTTCATATTTGAGGAGTAATTGCCAAAACCCCAGTGTTCATAAGAACAATGCTCACATGCTCTAGTTTTTTTCCCTTCTTAAGCTCACTTTTGTCCATTTTGATATAGAATTGTAATGTTAGTGTATCTGAAACAAATTTGTAAAATGTGAAATAAATTGATCTACATTTGGGAGTTATGATTTGAGTGTACCTTGTGGTTGAATGTTGTAAAATCTAAAAATTTGATCTTTCACACGTAGCAAGTTAAGTATCAAAATTGTTCTCCTTTGTGAGTTTGAATTTTCTTAACTCTCCCTTGCTATTGGAAAATATGTGTCCAGATGTAATGCACATGAATTCTCCAAGCTCCTCTTGATGAGTGTAATTTGTTCTCTCATGCTATTATGTTTGCACCTATGATAATTAAATGTGTTACTAGTTGCAAAGATGAGTAGATTCCAATAATCATGAAAAACATTTGCATATACTAGAATAAGACTCACCTCTTTTGGTATTGGAAGCAAATACTTGAAGTAATGTTAAAATGAAGAGCATTTTGAACAATGTTGTATATGGTGTCACACCCTTTCATACCCTTTCCTACTAACGCCTGCTTTATCACATGTGTAAACAATATCTTGATCTTTAACTTTGTTTTTACAACCTCTTTCAACATAATATTTGCCATTGTTCTCCAGAGCACAATATTATGCTTGCAAATCAATCCTCCTAGAAGCTCTTATGATTTGAAAAGAAAAGGTGGAAGTTGTCCATAGCTTGAAGCCTAATAGGATGGCAAATATTAAGTTAATAAATATTATGTTTGTTTCCTAAAAGGAGATAAACCTGATTACTCAAACCTTCTTCTTCATATTTCCACTTTGCATTGATAACTTCCCCATTGGCAGGTAGTCTTTTCTCCTATTTCTCATGTCAAATGCGCATAGTGGGTAGCTTGATCTACATGACCGTTACTAGGATAGACTTGAGCTATGTTGTTAGATCAATGAGTTAGTTTATGCAAGACCCTAGGAAGCCACACTTGGATATGGCTAGATAAATTCTCAAGTACATAAAGTCCATAGTTGATAATGAACTTTTTTCTATGAGGCTGATACAGAGATATAGCTACATGGGTACACAGATGCTGATTGTGCTAGTAGTGTCACAGATAGAAGCCTACCGATGGCTTTATGTTTTTGTTTAGGAGTGATATTGTGAGTTGGAGTAGTAAGAAACAACTAACAGTCGCTTTATTGAGTACAGAGGCAAAGTATAGGGGTGCTACTATGCCAACTTGTGAGACATCTTTGTTTTAGATGCTACTTGTTGATATGGGTGAGCTTGTGGATAGGGTAGGTGTCATTATTGTGACAATATGAGGTAACCTAATATGCCATGCTAGAATAAATCACATTGAGGTGCATTTGTTGAGGGAGAAGGTTATGGATGTACTTGCATCCTTCTTTTGCCATATATCATCTTTGTAACCTTATCTTTTTTGGCTCCTACTTGTGCGTTAAATAGGGTTGTTAGATATGGGCCAATTTTTGTTTTTGTGTTTGGGTGGTTGAGGTTCCCTAACTAGTCCTTCAGGTTGTGATACAGTACCTCTGCCCATGCCACCTTCATTCTAGCTTCTACCTATAGCCTTCACCATCCCAAAGGTCCTCCTTGGCATGTGATATGGTTTGTGGGTGAGATTAATCTTCTCCACTACTTTTGCCACCGCCGTGACATGTACAGTTGAAGAAGGCACCATGGGCCCTCCAATGCGAATTACCTTGAGCACTCCACCTTGACAAGCTCCCATACTCCTTGATAAACTAGTATCCATTTGCTTGGAGTATGTGATGTACAAAAAGTGAACAATTAAAGTTGTGCTAACCAATTAAATGAAAAGTTAGCAATTCTCAAAGAAGTGTTTCTTTCACCATGTAAAATGTGAAGTGTTTGTCCCCCATGCTTTGAGAGGAAGACTATAGAAAATGTTGTGACCGTAACCTAATACATCTCTACCTCTTCAGGATCAATTTCATGCTGACACGTAGGTAAACAATAAGTTTATTGAATGTTACCCAAACATCCGTGTACACTAGAGCCTATCTTGCATCTCTTATCTTGGATGTCGTGACTTTGCAAAGTCATATCCAATATTCATATTTTTCATATGACTTTTTTGACGGTGGTGAAAGAAACCTCCTTCCTTTTTCACCACCAATAGAGACTTTTTTTTGGAACATCTTGTGTTCCTGAAAATTGAACATCTTTTCCAATTTTTGTGTTCCCACTATATGCACCCATTTCATTGAGTATATCTTCTATATCATGCATTTCTTAAGTGTAGTTTGGCATCGTGTTAGCATAATTGACATGCAGATGGAGCTACTTATCAATAATGCACATCTCATTATGAAGGGTACAGAAGTGAAAGCTTCGTAATGGGATAGGTAAGATTGGCTCCCATTTGCAATCAAGTAGTTGGTTTCCTTGAATCAGATCATAGTCAGGGGCTTTGGTGTAATCCATGAATATGCAATCTGAGACCCATTGAATCTCGTTGTTGCTATTCTTCTTGATTTTTCCTTGTGCTTTGTAGAATGGACAAAAATACTTTACTCCTGGACCTTGCTCATAATGGCCCAAACATTTGATGGTCTTCAAATCACCCGAGAAGTTCCATTCAACACTGAACTCACTAATGCCATCAACAATAAGCTTCTGCCCAGACATTTGTTATTGTATCACCCTTGGAATATCATACAAAGAGAACACCCATGAAAGAACCTCATAGTTTTCTTTTAGTATTTGGAAAGCTGTAAGCCACCATGTGTCTTCTTCTGATTGAACACTGTATAATTCTGGCTGGTTCTTTCATATTTGAGGAGTAATTGCCAAAACCCCAGTGTTCATAAGAACAATGCTCACATGCTCTAGTTTTTTTCCCTTCTTAAGCTCACTTTTGTCCATTTTGATATAGAATTGTAATGTTAGTGTATCTGAAACAAATTTGTAAAATGTGAAATAAATTGATCTACATTTGGGAGTTATGATTTGAGTGTACCTTGTGGTTGAATGTTGTAAAATCTAAAAATTTGATCTTTCACACGTAGCAAGTTAAGTATCAAAATTGTTCTCCTTTGTGAGTTTGAATTTTCTTAACTCTCCCTTGCTATTGGAAAATATGTGTCCAGATGTAATGCACATGAATTCTCCAAGCTCCTCTTGATGAGTGTAATTTGTTCTCTCATGCTATTATGTTTGCACCTATGATAATTAAATGTGTTACTAGTTGCAAAGATGAGTAGATTCCAATAATCATGAAAAACATTTGCATATACTAGAATAAGACTCACCTCTTTTGGTATTGGAAGCAAATACTTGAAGTAATGTTAAAATGAAGAGCATTTTGAACAATGTTGTATATGGTGTCACACCCTTTCATACCCTTTCCTACTAACGCCTGCTTTATCACATGTGTAAACAATATCTTGATCTTTAACTTTGTTTTTACAACCTCTTTCAACATAATATTTGCCATTGTTCTCCAGAGCACAATATTATGCTTGCAAATCAATCCTCCTAGAAGCTCTTATGATTTGAAAAGAAAAGGTGGAAGTTGTCCATAGCTTGAAGCCTAATAGGATGGCAAATATTAAGTTAATAAATATTATGTTTGTTTCCTAAAAGGAGATAAACCTGATTACTCAAACCTTCTTCTTCATATTTCCACTTTGCATTGATAACTTCCCCATTGGCAGGTAGTCTTTTCTCCTATTTCTCATGTCAAATGCGCATAGTGGGTAGCTTGATCTACATGACCGTTACTAGGATAGACTTGAGCTATGTTGTTAGATCAATGAGTTAGTTTATGCAAGACCCTAGGAAGCCACACTTGGATATGGCTAGATAAATTCTCAAGTACATAAAGTCCATAGTTGATAATGAACTTTTTTCTATGAGGCTGATACAGAGATATAGCTACATGGGTACACAGATGCTGATTGTGCTAGTAGTGTCACAGATAGAAGCCTACCGATGGCTTTATGTTTTTGTTTAGGAGTGATATTGTGAGTTGGAGTAGTAAGAAACAACTAACAGTCGCTTTATTGAGTACAGAGGCAAAGTATAGGGGTGCTACTATGCCAACTTGTGAGACATCTTTGTTTTAGATGCTACTTGTTGATATGGGTGAGCTTGTGGATAGGGTAGGTGTCATTATTGTGACAATATGAGGTAACCTAATATGCCATGCTAGAATAAATCACATTGAGGTGCATTTGTTGAGGGAGAAGGTTATGGATGTACTTGCATCCTTCTTTTGCCATATATCATCTTTGTAACCTTATCTTTTTTGGCTCCTACTTGTGCGTTAAATAGGGTTGTTAGATATGGGCCAATTTTTGTTTTTGTGTTTGGGTGGTTGAGGTTCCCTAACTAGTCCTTCAGGTTGTGATACAGTACCTCTGCCCATGCCACCTTCATTCTAGCTTCTACCTATAGCCTTCACCATCCCAAAGGTCCTCCTTGGCATGTGATATGGTTTGTGGGTGAGATTAATCTTCTCCACTACTTTTGCCACCGCCGTGACATGTACAGTTGAAGAAGGCACCATGGGCCCTCCAATGCGAATTACCTTGAGCACTCCACCTTGACAAGCTCCCATACTCCTTGATAAACTAGTATCCATTTGCTTGGAGTATGTGATGTACAAAAAGTGAACAATTAAAGTTGTGCTAACCAATTAAATGAAAAGTTAGCAATTCTCAAAGAAGTGTTTCTTTCACCATGTAAAATGTGAAGTGTTTGTCCCCCATGCTTTGAGAGGAAGACTATAGAAAATGTTGTGACCGTAACCTAATACATCTCTACCTCTTCAGGATCAATTTCATGCTGACACGTAGGTAAACAATAAGTTTATTGAATGTTACCCAAACATCCGTGTACACTAGAGCCTATCTTGCATCTCTTATCTTGGATGTCGTGACTTTGCAAAGTCATATCCAATATTCATATTTTTCATATGACTTTTTTGACGGTGGTGAAAGAAACCTCCTTCCTTTTTCACCACCAATAGAGACTTTTTTTTGGAACATCTTGTGTTCCTGAAAATTGAACATCTTTTCCAATTTTTGTGTTCCCACTATATGCACCCATTTCATTGAGTATATCTTCTATATCATGCATTTCTTAAGTGTAGTTTGGCATCGTGTTAGCATAATTGACATGCAGATGGAGCTACTTATCAATAATGCACATCTCATTATGAAGGGTACAGAAGTGAAAGCTTCGTAATGGGATAGGTAAGATTGGCTCCCATTTGCAATCAAGTAGTTGGTTTCCTTGAATCAGATCATAGTCAGGGGCTTTGGTGTAATCCATGAATATGCAATCTGAGACCCATTGAATCTCGTTGTTGCTATTCTTCTTGATTTTTCCTTGTGCTTTGTAGAATGGACAAAAATACTTTACTCCTGGACCTTGCTCATAATGGCCCAAACATTTGATGGTCTTCAAATCACCCGAGAAGTTCCATTCAACACTGAACTCACTAATGCCATCAACAATAAGCTTCTGCCCAGACATTTGTTATTGTATCACCCTTGGAATATCATACAAAGAGAACACCCATGAAAGAACCTCATAGTTTTCTTTTAGTATTTGGAAAGCTGTAAGCCACCATGTGTCTTCTTCTGATTGAACACTGTATAATTCTGGCTGGTTCTTTCATATTTGAGGAGTAATTGCCAAAACCCCAGTGTTCATAAGAACAATGCTCACATGCTCTAGTTTTTTTCCCTTCTTAAGCTCACTTTTGTCCATTTTGATATAGAATTGTAATGTTAGTGTATCTGAAACAAATTTGTAAAATGTGAAATAAATTGATCTACATTTGGGAGTTATGATTTGAGTGTACCTTGTGGTTGAATGTTGTAAAATCTAAAAATTTGATCTTTCACACGTAGCAAGTTAAGTATCAAAATTGTTCTCCTTTGTGAGTTTGAATTTTCTTAACTCTCCCTTGCTATTGGAAAATATGTGTCCAGATGTAATGCACATGAATTCTCCAAGCTCCTCTTGATGAGTGTAATTTGTTCTCTCATGCTATTATGTTTGCACCTATGATAATTAAATGTGTTACTAGTTGCAAAGATGAGTAGATTCCAATAATCATGAAAAACATTTGCATATACTAGAATAAGACTCACCTCTTTTGGTATTGGAAGCAAATACTTGAAGTAATGTTAAAATGAAGAGCATTTTGAACAATGTTGTATATGGTGTCACACCCTTTCATACCCTTTCCTACTAACGCCTGCTTTATCACATGTGTAAACAATATCTTGATCTTTAACTTTGTTTTTACAACCTCTTTCAACATAATATTTGCCATTGTTCTCCAGAGCACAATATTATGCTTGCAAATCAATCCTCCTAGAAGCTCTTATGATTTGAAAAGAAAAGGTGGAAGTTGTCCATAGCTTGAAGCCTAATAGGATGGCAAATATTAAGTTAATAAATATTATGTTTGTTTCCTAAAAGGAGATAAACCTGATTACTCAAACCTTCTTCTTCATATTTCCACTTTGCATTGATAACTTCCCCATTGGCAGGTAGTCTTTTCTCCTATTTCTCATGTCAAATGCGCATAGTGGGTAGCTTGATCTACATGACCGTTACTAGGATAGACTTGAGCTATGTTGTTAGATCAATGAGTTAGTTTATGCAAGACCCTAGGAAGCCACACTTGGATATGGCTAGATAAATTCTCAAGTACATAAAGTCCATAGTTGATAATGAACTTTTTTCTATGAGGCTGATACAGAGATATAGCTACATGGGTACACAGATGCTGATTGTGCTAGTAGTGTCACAGATAGAAGCCTACCGATGGCTTTATGTTTTTGTTTAGGAGTGATATTGTGAGTTGGAGTAGTAAGAAACAACTAACAGTCGCTTTATTGAGTACAGAGGCAAAGTATAGGGGTGCTACTATGCCAACTTGTGAGACATCTTTGTTTTAGATGCTACTTGTTGATATGGGTGAGCTTGTGGATAGGGTAGGTGTCATTATTGTGACAATATGAGGTAACCTAATATGCCATGCTAGAATAAATCACATTGAGGTGCATTTGTTGAGGGAGAAGGTTATGGATGTACTTGCATCCTTCTTTTGCCATATATCATCTTTGTAACCTTATCTTTTTTGGCTCCTACTTGTGCGTTAAATAGGGTTGTTAGATATGGGCCAATTTTTGTTTTTGTGTTTGGGTGGTTGAGGTTCCCTAACTAGTCCTTCAGGTTGTGATACAGTACCTCTGCCCATGCCACCTTCATTCTAGCTTCTACCTATAGCCTTCACCATCCCAAAGGTCCTCCTTGGCATGTGATATGGTTTGTGGGTGAGATTAATCTTCTCCACTACTTTTGCCACCGCCGTGACATGTACAGTTGAAGAAGGCACCATGGGCCCTCCAATGCGAATTACCTTGAGCACTCCACCTTGACAAGCTCCCATACTCCTTGATAAACTAGTATCCATTTGCTTGGAGTATGTGATGTACAAAAAGTGAACAATTAAAGTTGTGCTAACCAATTAAATGAAAAGTTAGCAATTCTCAAAGAAGTGTTTCTTTCACCATGTAAAATGTGAAGTGTTTGTCCCCCATGCTTTGAGAGGAAGACTATAGAAAATGTTGTGACCGTAACCTAATACATCTCTACCTCTTCAGGATCAATTTCATGCTGACACGTAGGTAAACAATAAGTTTATTGAATGTTACCCAAACATCCGTGTACACTAGAGCCTATCTTGCATCTCTTATCTTGGATGTCGTGACTTTGCAAAGTCATATCCAATATTCATATTTTTCATATGACTTTTTTGACGGTGGTGAAAGAAACCTCCTTCCTTTTTCACCACCAATAGAGACTTTTTTTTGGAACATCTTGTGTTCCTGAAAATTGAACATCTTTTCCAATTTTTGTGTTCCCACTATATGCACCCATTTCATTGAGTATATCTTCTATATCATGCATTTCTTAAGTGTAGTTTGGCATCGTGTTAGCATAATTGACATGCAGATGGAGCTACTTATCAATAATGCACATCTCATTATGAAGGGTACAGAAGTGAAAGCTTCGTAATGGGATAGGTAAGATTGGCTCCCATTTGCAATCAAGTAGTTGGTTTCCTTGAATCAGATCATAGTCAGGGGCTTTGGTGTAATCCATGAATATGCAATCTGAGACCCATTGAATCTCGTTGTTGCTATTCTTCTTGATTTTTCCTTGTGCTTTGTAGAATGGACAAAAATACTTTACTCCTGGACCTTGCTCATAATGGCCCAAACATTTGATGGTCTTCAAATCACCCGAGAAGTTCCATTCAACACTGAACTCACTAATGCCATCAACAATAAGCTTCTGCCCAGACATTTGTTATTGTATCACCCTTGGAATATCATACAAAGAGAACACCCATGAAAGAACCTCATAGTTTTCTTTTAGTATTTGGAAAGCTGTAAGCCACCATGTGTCTTCTTCTGATTGAACACTGTATAATTCTGGCTGGTTCTTTCATATTTGAGGAGTAATTGCCAAAACCCCAGTGTTCATAAGAACAATGCTCACATGCTCTAGTTTTTTTCCCTTCTTAAGCTCACTTTTGTCCATTTTGATATAGAATTGTAATGTTAGTGTATCTGAAACAAATTTGTAAAATGTGAAATAAATTGATCTACATTTGGGAGTTATGATTTGAGTGTACCTTGTGGTTGAATGTTGTAAAATCTAAAAATTTGATCTTTCACACGTAGCAAGTTAAGTATCAAAATTGTTCTCCTTTGTGAGTTTGAATTTTCTTAACTCTCCCTTGCTATTGGAAAATATGTGTCCAGATGTAATGCACATGAATTCTCCAAGCTCCTCTTGATGAGTGTAATTTGTTCTCTCATGCTATTATGTTTGCACCTATGATAATTAAATGTGTTACTAGTTGCAAAGATGAGTAGATTCCAATAATCATGAAAAACATTTGCATATACTAGAATAAGACTCACCTCTTTTGGTATTGGAAGCAAATACTTGAAGTAATGTTAAAATGAAGAGCATTTTGAACAATGTTGTATATGGTGTCACACCCTTTCATACCCTTTCCTACTAACGCCTGCTTTATCACATGTGTAAACAATATCTTGATCTTTAACTTTGTTTTTACAACCTCTTTCAACATAATATTTGCCATTGTTCTCCAGAGCACAATATTATGCTTGCAAATCAATCCTCCTAGAAGCTCTTATGATTTGAAAAGAAAAGGTGGAAGTTGTCCATAGCTTGAAGCCTAATAGGATGGCAAATATTAAGTTAATAAATATTATGTTTGTTTCCTAAAAGGAGATAAACCTGATTACTCAAACCTTCTTCTTCATATTTCCACTTTGCATTGATAACTTCCCCATTGGCAGGTAGTCTTTTCTCCTGTTTCTCATGTCAAATGGAGTTTTTTTTAATTATTGAAATATTTTTTGTAACTTCTCATTTTCCTTTGCTATTTCGTTAAGCTTGGTTATTATCTCTGTGATTGATCATTCACCTTTTTCAATAAGCTTTAACTCTCCACTTCAGAAGCATAAAGACAGGAATGTAACTGTGATGTCATGGTCCGAGCTTGATTGATCAATGTGTCGTAATGTTTACTAAAGCTCTTTACATAGCCAAAAATTCTAGATTCTCTATCACCCAAATTGAAGAAGATATTTGATATTGAAAAATGGTGGTTTTTGGTTGGTCATCATATTGTCAAGGTATATTTTTCCATCACACCAAAAAATAATGCATTTGTGTCCTAGCGACCTCATTTGATTTGTTTCATTCTCTGACCATAGCTTCTTTCCTTTTGAAGGTCCATATTCTCCTTCAAGATTTGCATGGAGTGTGTAAGTAGATGAAGATGTATGTGTGTTCTCCATTGGAGATCTTACGAGATTGTTGTGCCATTGGGATGGTTTGTATTTGACGAGTTTGTTTTTGTTATGCTGGGTGGGTTTTATCTGATTCAAAAATAGCAAGTAGGAGTTTGTTAAGCTTATCAGTCTTAAATATAGTTATACTATCTAAAAGAGTCATGATATCGAAAGTTGATGCATATTTATGTCTAAAATGGTAAGACAAATGACTTGTTTTTAAGAAGAGAGAAAAAAAGGCAAAAAAAAACCTTTCTTAGGGGCCCTTCTGTATACATCACTAGTTCCCATTAGGGGACCGAAAGTAGTTGTTCATGAGAAATTGTCTCCCTTGGATGAAGAAAAGCTAGTTGAATACCTAACAAAGAAGGTTTTGGGCAAAAGAGGTAGGGTTCTTCATAATCAAACTCTTATGGAATACCTAGTCAAATGGAAAGGATTTCCCAAAGAAGACGCTTTATGGCAACCTGTTCTATGATGGAGCATTGCCAAGAATTGTTGGATGATTTTGATAAAGCAAATGTGGAGATATAACCGTGGAGGATAAGTTTGCAAGAAATTCCTAAAATTTGATTTTTAAAGGCCCATATGTCTGTGTGATAAGCTCAGTGGTTGGAATGATCTTTGGGAGAGGCATACGTCTTCATGTAGCAAAGACAAGGAGTTGATTTGGGGGTGTGTTATGCAAATTTATAACAATGCAAGAGTTTGTATACTCTTTTGGAAAACCTTACTCTATACATACTATATATTCATGTTTTGAATTGAAGAAATGTTGTGTTCTCCATAATGTTACACCCAACCCTTATGATTATATGATTCTAATCAAGGGTTTTGACGATGAAACCATTCAGATGGGGATGGCTTGTAATGAAGGGGAGCATATTAATTGGGCAATTAGCTATGGGCATCTGGTGATGTAAATAAATAATGGACCATAAGGCCATATGAACATACCATGGGTTCATATAAGTGAACTAGGGGAGATGGACATACTTTTTTTACAAACATAATACAAATTTTGAACCTAAGCTCTTAGCTATGGTGGTACTCCCATTGAGTGCATATGTGTGGTACTCCACTTGAGTGCATCTTATTCCCTAATGCTAATCTCTTTCTTGTAATAGTACAAATTGTTAGGCTACTATTTAGTACTCACATAGTGTACTATTACCAAATTGTTAGGATACAATACCAAACTGCTAATCAATAGTACTGATAGTACTACTATTAATACTATAGTACTATTGATTAGTACTTTGATAGTACTAAATAGTACTATTATCAATTACTACCAATCAATAGTACTTAGATAGTACTAGTACTACCGCCAATCAATAGTACTCAGATAGTACTAAATAGTACTTTTATAAATCGACGGTTAGGCTAGGCTACAATACCAAACTGCTAAATCAATACTACTAATTAGTACTCACATGGTAAATAATACAACTATTAGTTAGGCCACAACACCAGAGTGCTACTCAATAGCACTAAAATAATACAAAAATAATACTAAATAGTAGTACTTAAAAGTACTCATGCCATATCACCAAAATGTTATTCAAAAGTACTAAATAGTACTTAGCTAGTACTACTACAATATAGCACCACAGTGCTATTGAACAATACTAAAATATATAGTACTTAGATAGTGCCACAGTCCTAGAGGTAGTACTCAAATAGTACTACTAACATATAGCACCACAGTACTATAGATATTGAACAATACTAAAATATATAGTACTTAGATAGTGCCACAGTCCTAGAGGTAGTACTCAAATAGTACTACTAACATATAGCACCACAATACTATAGATATTGTGGTACTATTTGAGTACTACCTAGGATTGTGGTAGTACTCATATAGTACTACTGCCATATAGTACCATAGTACTATAATAATACTATCTAGATACTGTGATACTGTTTGAGTACTATCTATTTTATTGCTAGGACTACTGAATTCTTAAGCCACAACACCAAAGTACTACTGATCAATAGTACTAAATAGTTCTAGGTTGTGCTAGATAGTACTGTTATAGTACCCTTAAAGCACTATCTATTTCAATACTATATATCTATCTGATAGTACTATCAATTTTAACACATGCCCAAGTGAAGGCATATGTGGTTGTTTGGTGCTTGTGCAAAATCACTCTGATATCTTCATTCACTTTGTTAGATGGATTGAAGGAGTCCAATGCATGGTACCCAAGGAAAGGCACAAAGTGGTGGCCGAGCAAGCCACAACTTAATGAAGAGTCATAAATTATGTCCATATAAGATACACGAAGTTATACATTTTTTATTCTCTCCATAGCCCTGAAAAATCGGGCAAATATCGGCTTCACGAAGGCCGTGCATTTTGACCACATTGGACAGGTTCCTTGCCGTTGCGTTCGCATAAAAATGGTTGTATTTTTTTTATCTTGCTTGAAATTATGAGAGTATCCTACCCGAGCCTAGGGAGCTCAAAACGAATGTATTTGTGGTGTGCTTTGAGTTGTGTACGCATGGGCAATTCACTTGTGGGTTGTTTCCTTCTTCCAGGCATGTAGGTGGCTCTGCCCAAGCAAAATAGTACTAGAAATAGACTTGAGATGGCTAGGTTAGGTAGACACATGCATACACGTGACGGAACACTCCAAATTTGCATTAAGGGGAAGTGTTGAGATTGGCAATGCCAAATTGTTGAGGTTGAGAGGTGAGTTGGTCACATTGGTTGGAGAGATGGTTAGTTCACACATCTAATTTTACATTAAGGAAAGGTTTTGAAATGTGCAATGTAAAATAAATGGGTTATTTAGTTGTGTGTGTAAATGCACCCTAGAGGTGTAATCTGTATCGTGGAAAGATAAGAATGCCACATAAGATATTGTGTGAATGGTGACAGCCACATAAAAGAATGGTTAAGATGTCAAGCTCAACATGAGCTGACACTCATGAGGCGCCTGCATAACCGTTCAGCATTTACATCATTGGTGGGTTTGGTAGCTGGCACCAACATATCTTCATAAAAAATTCTACAGCTGGACTACATCGACTAGTCCACACCTACCCACTCCACTTAGCGTGTTCACATTATGGACCGTTTGTATATACTCTATTATGTGTGTTAGTCACTTTATCTTCCTCGTAGACCTCTTTTGTTATGTGAAGAAGAAGAAGAATTTTGAGCCTCTCACCTTGTGTGTTCTCTTCTAGGGTTTGTGTGAGTGTGTGTGTGCTTGCAAGAGCTCAAGCTCTCTTCTCCTCTACATCTTTTCATGCTATCAAAGCCTAGTTCATCATAAGGACTGAGCGGCAAGCAAGAGAAGCATAGAAAATGGTATGAGGGTAAGAGCTTCATCTACTCTTCCCTCTTTGTGTTGGCTACTACACTCGGGAGAGGCACCGGCAAACTAACTCCGATTGAGGAGTTTTCTTCACAGAAGTAGAGCTACAGGGCAACTTTATTTTTTGTTGGATGATATTTTTTGGGTCAAAAATACGTTTCGAGCACGTCTGGACCTCCGTTTTTCAATTCGCAGAGAGCAGGTGTTCGGGCACTGCGGGGGCGGCGGGTAAGTTTGATTCTCTACTACAGAACTCTGTTTTTGGAACTGCAGGAAGGGCTATTGGTTGTGCAGACATTGTGTGTGCTGCAAAGAGGTCACTTGTTGTGACAGTCTGGGTGCAGTATAGTACCGCTGCAAAGAATACAATAGTTTATTGAAATGTCACAAGATATTTTCCATTAAAGTAACATTGAGATACAAATTGTTTTGAGCCCAAGTCCTCAATATACAAAACATTTCTAAAATTCTTGATCATCCTGCTGAGGAGGCTTTTCTTCAGTTGGCTTGTTTTGGATCTTCTGAAGTATTATTTGATGCACGGCTTTGGATTCAGCTACTATCAGTTTTTCTACATCTTCAAGATCTATATCCCCACCAACATAGGAATACACTGAGTCATCTTGTGAGACTGGAGGGGGCGTAGTAACCTTGCTAGGAGCATCCTTATCGCAAGAAGAATTCGCATCTATGGGAGGCTGGCTTTTGTTAGCTATGAGTAAGAAATAATGTCACAACTTTCATATGTAGGATGTCTTTATATACTACTGAAAACCATGTTCTACAATCTTGTGTGCCATAAAACCACCCTAGTTTTGAACAACCATCATCTCCAATCCTGTGTGCCATAAAACGAATCCTGTGTGCCATAAAACCATTTTCCCAGCCTACAATGAATTGACCCTTCACGTGTTATAAGAATTCGCATCCATGGGACAGCTTAAAGAATTTCTACAATCCAAGAAAATATATTTAAATACACACATTGCACTTTTGATTGGTAAATCATAAAAGATTTTACAAAAATGATTTGAAAAGGAAGCTTGGAAGGTATTGTTCTTCTAGAGAAGTTCATTAACTCATCGATATACCCTCAGCCTCCCAATCGGTATCTACCAAGGCCATCGGTTCCATTCGCTTATGAATCTTCTTATTATTCACCTTGAATTGTGCCTTGCTAATATCCTCACCTCCTACGATTTGAAGGTGCTCCCTAACATTTAGAAGGCTCCAATGTCTTCTTGCACTTACAACTTCCACTACACCACTTGGCAACCGAACACATATGTTAACAGGTAAAACAACTTGTTTATCTACCTGCATTGGAACCCAATAACTATTCTTTTTCATCCACCACTCATAATAAAAGTGTATGTATAATGTGGAACGAGCTTTGAGATACCGAAATGAAACACTAGAGTCTACTATATTACACTTGAATGTGTCATTTTTATGCACCCCCTCTACAATACTCGAGTGCTCTCTCCAAGTAAGAAGGCAACCATGTCATCACCTAGTACTCTCTTGCACACAAACATGGTAGATGTTTGTGTGAGAAGGTAAATTGATTGAACATCTTAGCAAAAAGATGTATTGGGCATACCCAACTAAGACCCACAGATTGAGAGGACTTTGCATACTTTAAAGACCCTTGTATATCACAGAGCATCTTTGATTTCATGACCATTATAGTCCAAGCATCTGGGATTGGCCATTCAATAATAGAAGAGAGGGGGGGAGATGTTATTATCTATAACTTACCAAAACCACTATCATGCCTTGGAACCACATAGGAGTGCCGGTAAATGAAAACTTTTTCTTTGAGAAGTTCTGCACTGTTTACAAGAAAACATTGTGATCTCGATGGGGACCAATTGCAGTAGATAAACCCAAGAACCGTTGCGAAATGCCTCTCCCACCCAAGCACCATTGTCGTCCTTCCTATTGTGCAACGATATCTCCTCAATCTCATCTTTTGGTCTTCTTGGTGCAGCCATATCAACCTGAAGCTTAAGGTGAAGCTTGTTGTGCGAAAGGTTAGGATTGGGTGAATATTCTAGAATGAGATCTGTAGATAAGGGTTTTGGAGGAGCCTTGGAGAATGAAGAGATGAAAGAAGGGAGGAGATTAACGAGAGTATAGTTTGGATGTTCAAGAAGCTAACCGGACTTGAAAATGAGATTTTGGTCTACAATCAAGTTTGAGATGAGTTTTTTGGGAAAAAAGTGACTTTTTTGGAATAATGAGCCATAAAAATTGTGGGACCACACCTACCTAATCTAACCCCCTACTTTTTGTAGGAGACAAATGTAATTATAAGCGCCAAAAGCCTAGTCCCCCTCCCTACTACTGCCTAGTCTCTCTCCGTATATACAAAGGAGACCAAATGTGCACACTCCTCTATTTTTATTGGTCTGTTACTACTAATTACTTTCATTGGTAAAAGGCGCAAAATATGTTCAAATGTCCCCTAATGGGGTTAAGGCTATGTCTACAACAGTTTATAGTATGAACAGAACTCCTACTGCTGCAGCCATACATGATGTAACGTCAGAGGAGAAGTTTACTTGGCAGGAAACTTGATTTGTCTCACTTGAAAGTTGGATGTATTGCATATGTGCATATGCTCGATGAGTTGTGTACTAAGTTGGATCCAAAGGTTAAAAAAATGTGTTCATTGGGTATTCCCTTGAGCAAAAGGGATATAGATGCTATAATCTTGTTACACGTGAATTGAGGGTAAGCAAGGATATTATATTTAACGAGATAAGTAGTTGGTATGTTGCTAAAAAGATGCTATTGGGACTGATGTAAGTGGAAATGTGGTTGCACAGAATGCAAGTTAGCAAAAATCGGAGTCATTGAGTGGACCAAGAGAGTCCTCATCCAGCAGTTCTGTTAATAGACCATGGAGTAGCAGGTTGCATCATAATACCAATCTTGAAAATGTAGTTGGTACATCACATAAAGGTAAAGAGAGTGCTTGAGCTCCTTTTTGGTATGCCGGATATTTTTGCAAGGCATTCTCTTGTGTTGATGGAGAGTCTAGTGGCTTGGAGATGAGCCTTGATGATGAGGAGCTTGGGATTCCAGCAATGAGAACACCTGGTGTGAAGAAGGCTATGGAAGCCATGAAAATAAAGTTACGAAGATCTGGAAGAATAAAAAACCCTCTGCAGAGGTTGATTTATGATGGTTATGTGGCATATCACTATGCCTATATGGCAAAAGTTGTGCAGGTTGTAGAACCCACATGTTTTGATGAGGCTATTGGAAATGTTTGTTGGGAGAAAGCTATGGATGAGGAGATGGATGCATTGTATGGAAATGAGACTTAGGATTTGGTGCCATTTCCTGAAGGCAAGAAAGCTATTGGTTATAAGTGGATGTATAAGGTGAAACATAACAGTGATGGTAGCATAAGCAGGTACAAGGCTAGATTGGTAGTCAAAGGATATGTGCAAACACATAGGATTGATTATGAGGAGACATTTGCTCCAGTTGCAAAGATGGCAACTGTGAGAGTTGTGATTGTGGTGGCTACAGCTAAAGGCTAGTTTTTACATCAGATGAATGTAAAAAATGTGTTCTTGCATAGTGACTTGTAAGAAGAAGTGTATATGGACCAACCACCTAGTTTTGAGGATACAAGTCACCCAGAGTATGTATGTAAGCTTCATAAGGCTTTGTATGGGCTGAAGCAAGCTCCACAAGAATGGCATAATAAGAGTATGTATGTAAGCTTCATAAGGCTTTGTATGGGCTGAAGCAAGCTCCACAAGAATGGCATAATAAAATTATTGAGTATCTTGTCACTATTGGTTTTCATTTGGCAGATAATCACTCTTTGTATGTGCGCAAGAGTGATAAGGGCATTGTGATCATCACCATCTATGTAGATGATCTTATTGTTGGGGGTGACAACTTGGATGATATTGAGCATGTGAAAAGTCTTCTCAAAAGGAAGTTTGAGATGAAGGATTTGGGAGATCTGCGCTACTTTTTGGAAATTGAGGTTATTTGCACACCTGATGGTATTTGGCCATTGGACATGTTGTCTAAGTATGGGATGGCTGATTGTAAGTATGGGATAGCTGATTGTAAGTATGGGATGGCTGATTATAAGTCGATCTCGGTGCCATTAAATCAAAAATAGCAAGCTTAGTGAGGATGCAAGTTATGTGTTGGAGGATCCCACTATGTACAAGAACATTGTGGGGAGTTTGATCTATGTCACAATCAACATGCCAGATTTGAGTTACATTGTTGGCTTAAAGAGCCAGTTTATGCAGGTTCTGCGCAAACCACATCTTGACATTGTGCGATGCACACTTTGGTATTTGAGAGCTACTGTTGATTATGCATTGTTTCATGCAGCAGGTGTACCATTGGAGCTATATGGGTACACACATGCAGATTAGGCAAGTAGCATCTCTGACAGGAGACAGGAGATCTACCAGTGGATTTATGTTTTCATTGGGAAGTGCTGTTGTGACATGGAGCAATAGGAAGTAGCCCACAATTGCCTTGTCGAAGTGTACAAAGGTAAAGTACAGAGGAGCTGTGGTGGCAGCATGTGAGGTAGCTTGGTTACACAAGCTACTTTTGCTGATTTGGGGTTGTATGTGGAGAGAAAGGTTGTCATATATTGTGACAAGCTTAGCAGTATACAGTTGGCACAGGAACCCAATTTTCCATGAGCAGACGAAATACATTGAGTTACGTTACCACTTTATCAGGAGAGAGTCTTGGTAGCATGCGACATCGACTCGGTCTACGTTAGTACGTAGGATCAGGTCGCTGACATCCTCACACGAAGGCCTTGGGAGCTGAGAAGCTCTGCAGATTTCGAGATATGCTTGGAGTTCACGAGCTGTAGTTAAGCTGATGGGGAGTGGTGAGATATCAAGCTCAACATGAGTTGACACTCACAAGGCGCCTGCAAAACCATTCGACATTTACATCATTGGTAGGTTTGGTAGCTGGCATCGACATATCTTCACCAAAGATTCTATAGCTAGACTACATCGACTAGTCCACACCTACCCACTCCACTTAATATTTTCACATTATGGACCACTTGTATATACTCTATTATGTGTGTTAATCACTTTATCTTCCTTGTAGACCTCTTTTGTTGTGTGAAGACGAAGAAGAATTTTCAGCCTCTCACCTTGTGTGTTCTCTTCTAGGGTTTGTGTGAGTGTGTGTGTGCTCACAAGAGCTCAAGCTCTCTTCTCCCCTACATCTTTTCAAGAATGTGGAAAAGGGATTGACACATGGCATGATGATGTATAAAGGAGATTGGGTCAATGGCTATCTATCTATATTATAAGCCTTTCTTTTTATGGTGATAATATATATAATAGAGTATTGTTGAGTTTGCTACTCTCTCTCTCTCTCTCTCTCTCTCTCTCTAGTAAGGGATTTCTTGGTATAGTTCAACCCACCTTAGTTATCATGATTAATCTTTTGTCTATGACCATGATCAATACCATATTAGTATTTTAACAAATGGTATATAGTAGAAATATAGTACAATTCAGTACTTTGGTACTATCTAGCAATGTGATACATAGTACAAGGAACTTCCTCTAGAAAAAGAAAATTGCAACTTCTCACTTTTACTAAACCCTAAGGTAGCCACCCATGCTTCTGGTACATGGTCTGCCCCTCACAAAATGGTGCACAACATTGAAGGCTTTCCAAAAAGTGCATTGTTGTACAAAGCATATGGTATGTGTGGAGATATGGAGTGACAAGCATGTTGGAAATTGGGGGCCACTTCCTGAGAGGTCACCAATCCTAGTAGTGTTCACGTCTCTACACACTTAACCTCCACCACTCTATTCCCTTTTAAGCTATGAAAATTGATGGAGGAGGGATGAAAATGGCCCTAGTCTTCTATTATTTATGTATGATCTCATTATCCCTAGCACTATGCATGTGGCCAAGCCATGACCTTCCAACACCCTCCCATGTGGCCAAGCCATGACCTTCCAACACCCTCCCAGATGGCCAAGATGTAGGGTGCCCACCAGAGGCTCTAATGACACTTGGCTCAGAGGTCTACCTGCTCTGACAGAAATGTCACCCGGTTATTCTAGCATATACCCGCCTTTGCTTAGTGATTACTCTAGGCATACTAGCACGACATAGCCTTCGTATTCGTATACCCATTCGGCCTTCATTCACAGCTCCACCGAGAGGAAGGAGAGAGGAATTACTAAGTTGACCAGCTCTGCTAACAACATCCCAACATGCCCTTCCTAGCTCTGATACCATGTTGGAAATTGGGGGCTACTTCTCGAGAAGTCACCCATCCTAGTAGTGTTTGCGTCGTTGCACGCCTAACCTCCACCACTCTATTCCCTTCCAAGCCACAAAAATTGGTAGAGGAGGGATGAAAATGGCCCTAGTCTTCTATTATTTATGTATGATCTCATTATCCCTGGCACTATGCTTGCGGTATTATGTAAACGGCTAGGCCATGACCTTCCAAAATTGGGAGCCAGTTCTCAAGATGTCACCCATCCAACTAGTGTTCACACCACTGCATGCTTAGCCTCCACCACTCTATTCCCTTCCAAGCCACAAAAATTGGTGGAGGAGGGATGATAATGGCCCTAGTATTTTATTATTTATGTATGATCTCATTACCTCTGGCACTATGCATGCGGTATGTAGATGACTAGGCCATGAAAATTCCAACAAAGCACATCCAATATCTCCCTAGAAAGGCTAAGTTCCCATATGTAATATGCGGAAGCTTTGGAGAAGAATCGATAACTTCAATACTTAGAATTCAGCACTCTTTTCGTGACGGAAATTAACGCACAAACTGAAAGGAGAAGTGCAGAAAATAGAGAGAGAGAGGGAGAGATGGAGAGGACACAGTATTGGGTCCCAATCACCCTCTGTAGGGCCCCCACCACGGATGGTGTATTTGCTTTATTAGAATGATGTGAATCTGAAAAGAAAATACAGAATTCTTGACCTTTCTTGGCTGGAAAATCCCTGCCCTTGACCTTTAGTTCTCCACCCCTTTGCTTGGCAACTCCCTTGGCTTGTCTAGCCCTTGATTTGCTTGAGCTCTTGGTGAATAATGAGATGATTGAATAGGATTGTGGCCTCCACTATTTATACTACTTCCCAACAGCAGTCGGCCAGTAGATAAACAGGCGTCCAGTTCTAAATGTCTCCCACGATTGAGATAACAGCATTAAATGCTGGAAAAATCACCTAAGATGCTGTGCATTATTCCCTAGATGACTAGGCATCATGTGCTTGCTTCTAGAGGGCTGGGCACAGCCTTTGCCCACATTCCAAGGACTGAGCAGCCTGTATGGGCTGCCCCATACTTGCCCTACAGCCATGTAAAGGCTGTAAACTCCTAGAATTTGCCTTATTCATGCCCTAGGGCTATCCCATAGCCCCTCCATGGCTAGTGGGTTCAATCAGCCTAGGCCTTCCTGGCCCTCATGGGGGTGGTTCCACACCATTCCCATGCCCACGCTAAGATTCGGGGTAGCCCTATGGGTTGGCCCCTTGTCCTAAACACTAACTACTCAGTGAGATCTGGCATCCGGTACCATACCAAATACACAGAATCACTGACATCATTCTAGAGGGAGACTCATAGCGCGGACTGGCACTATTTCATGTACAGGACAGTGCACACCTGACCTTGGACTCCTATGCAGGACAATGCACACCTGACCTCGGACAACTGAGATGGATCCCTGGCTGACTCGTGGGCTCACATGGGACAAGTTCACCATCCCAGGTCCTGCACCTTCTGTATAGAAATGTTTATGTGGCATCCAAGTGCGGGATGCACGTGACACCATAATATGCACCTTATCATACATTATATACATTTACTATTTAAATATTCTATCAACTTAGGACATATATTACACATACGAAAAATATTAAAGACACATTTAAATTCTTACATGTCTATCTTGACAATAACGTTTGTCATAGAAGTGGGATGTTCAGTTATGGTGCAAAAACCATCGTTCATAAAGGTCACGCTGTGTGAGGCCTTGGATTGTTTAGTCCAAATGTGACATAGATATGATTATGTCAGCTAGCTCCTCTTCAATACGCATACGACCTCTTGTAGCTTGGTTTAGGTTATCATTGGTCAGTTTAAATTTTGCCTCAAAGCTAGTCAAGTCTTTCATCAATTCCAGTTACATTGCTGCTCTTGTGGCACTTTTGAGGTATGTTGATGAGCACTGTGAATATTATTTTTTATCTACTCTAATGTGAGCTGTAATGAGGCCATTTGCTTCCGTGCATCTGACTCTATAGTTTTTGCAGCCTCAACAATGTTGCATTTCTACTCTCAAGCTACTGCTTCTAACTAGATATGCTCATCTGTTGCTCCTCTGTTGCTCCTCGGGGATGCACCTATTTAGAACAACCTTTTTCCCATGGAAGGGACATGTTGCTCCTCTTTCATACCTGAACTATCTTGGTTGACTGCCCTCGAATCTCTATGGTGGGAAAAGTCATCCTAGTCTACCTCTAGCGTGCTTGTATGTAGTACAAAGGCCATACAGGTGCATGAACTCCTCCTTCCAGCAACCTTTCAGACTATTCATGTGATAGTCGCATTGACTAACCTTATCTAGGTCGCCCTATGTGTCAATCATCCACTGCTTCATTTGTGAATATATATCAGGTTTAACTCAAAAAAGAAGAAGTTCCAATTGAGTTTATTGCTTGTGGAAATTGTCAAGCTCGAATAAACATGGCTTTTCTCTTCAAGTCCTTTGATGCAACCTTTTTCTGAGTAAAACAACTAGATTTCTTAGGGCTGACATACTGTAGCACCTATTTGTCCATGCATTCAAACGAGCCAGTCCATGAGAGAGAGAGAGAGAGAGAGAGAGAGAGAGAGAGAGAGAGAGAAACCAACTTGCTTGGAGCATCTAAGTAGTAAAGTTAGAGATATAGGACGTAGTTGGGCAACTCTCTCTAGGTAGAGAGTACAAATTATGCAGAGAACAATCTGTCGAAAATTCTCTAAACTCCAAAAATGCTAGGCTAGGAAAAAAATTGCATAAAGTTTAAAATTCAAAAAGCTGGAGGGATATAGAGAAAGCACAGACTGACAGGAATATTAAAAAAACCTTAAAACTAACAAGGGTTGATGGAACATGGATTTTTGGGAAATGACATTAATAGAACATGAATTTTTAGAAAATTACATTCACACTCGTTCATCTTAGATGTAATTTTACATGCAAATTTGTTTTATTTTCACTCTAGAACACACAGTTCGCAATAGTATATACACCCTTTCATGCTTTGAACCCACAGTTCGCAAAGCAATAAAGTTGAATACGTAAATTTCTATAGACCTTAATTCCTTCCAAGCAAAGCATCAACACCAATTACAAGTGAACTTTCAAAATAAAAAATTGAAGCAAGAGTATAAGTTCTTAGAAGAATACCTTGATTTGTAGAGATAAGGTCGGAGGAGAAAGACTCACATTACGAAAAATTTGGACTCAAATTGGACCCTTTAAGGATTGCTACTCTCTCTACAAAAATGGACTCACCAAATCTGGGCTCTTCTTGAATATGTAAAATTACCCATCATGATATATATCATTGAAAAGGTCTCGAAGAGTAAATTCCAAATGTTCAAACTCTACTCACTTTTGAGTTGATTTGTAATAATTTCACTATGAAGCCATTTTTGTAAAGAGAATACGCCACAATCCTTAAAGGGCTTAATTTGAGTTCAAATTTTCCTAATGACCTTGTCTTACAATTCTTAAGGAGGATTGTCTAAATCTTTAAAACTCCACTAACAAATCCTTGAATATCTTTAATTTCTTGCCATAAAGTTTAGCTTTGATGAAGCGGCTTCACTTCTTACTCCATGGACATTGATTTATCAGCAATAAGCTTTTGAAAGGGAATTATTTCTCTCTTTTTTTGGTCACAACCAATAAGAGGGATATGACGCATAAATTTAATAGCTTGAAGGGGAGATTGGAAGCATCAATTTGCTTGCTATTAGGACATAATTGAGAGAATTTCAAAGTTTGTTACCTAGGCTATCAAAGAGGCAAAAGGGCAAGCTAGATAATTATGCATACATGACTCATTTTGAAGCTTCAAATGAAGGGCCTGAGAAGCATTTATTCTTGGCTGATTTGGGGATGATCAAGAGCATGAGTACAAGCTTTATATCATTAAGGTTTTAACTTGGTTATGCATAAGCTATAGAATTTTGTAAGAGAAGGCTGCAAACTCAGTGAGAAACTTGGTGTTAAGGGAAGGGAGAAGGTAGTAGCACTGATTTTGCTAGAGAGAATAGGCTTCAATGATGAGTTTAAATCACACAGCTAGGCTCTCCTCCTCAAGTGCAGGGCTACAAATCCATCCCCATGAGTTGGGCCATACTAGAAGAGATTGCTCTATTCAATACCCCCTACCTTCCCTTGCAGCTGGCGGCAAAAAAATGGCAGAGAAGAGTTAACTCCCATGCAATAATACTATCTAAATGGGCTCATTCACTTACTCGAGAGCAAGGCATGGGGGCCAAAAGAGTGCCACCACTCCTATCATCTCTGGGTGACAGGTCCTTCTTACTGGTCACACGTCAAGGCTTGCATTAAACAACCAGTTTACTTAATCAGTTTAAATAAGAATTATTCTATGATTAGTGATGAATATATTACGCTTGGATTTACCCAACACAAAAAATTGATGACTCAAGTGAATACTCAGATGGACTTATGAAGTCATTTGAGGAGTGTATGCATGAAGCTTGAATTGAGAAACATGATCTAGATTGATGTAAGAGACAAAATTTATGATGAACTCTTATAGTGGGGGTTGTGTTGGCCTCGTGTATAAGCCCATCTTGAAGAGATACCTGAGGAAGAGTCTGTTTAGCAGATGCGAGGAGTTAAGAGGCAAGGCAACGATAACGGAGTAGCAGGACCCCCCTCGACTTTGACCGTAGGCAGTCGCAGGAGCATGGGTTGAAATCCCACAATCAGCTAGGTGGTTCCAGACCGAAAGAAGCTGGAGAACCCGCCCACACCGAGGACCAACAAGCAACCCGGCCTAGCAGAAAGTGGGAGGTCAGGAGCTTCGGGCTGTTGTGGGAGGACCACCTACAAGTTCAAGCTCTTAACTTAGACCACCTACAAGTTCAAGCTCTTAACTTACTGTCAATAAAAATGTGTATCACATACATACATTCATACATGTATGCATACATATGAGGTACATTACATGTATGTATATAACAATGTATGAGCACTACTTCCTTGCTTGGATCAAACATGGGGAGGATGATTGCTAGGCTCAAAATAAGAATTCTCTCTTCAGACCAGCTGGACATGGCCACAAAGGACAGGCAATGTGAGAATGAGTGGGACAGAAGTGTTGGTGACACTTCAAGTTTACAAAATGAACAGAGATTTACTACTCTCTTGCATATGCATGTATATTAATTTTTTGATAGATAGAAGCTGCATTCATTTTCCCAGGAAAAAGAAAGGGATTAGTAAGGCTCCAAGGAAAGGGCAGCATACAATAGTGTTAAGCTCTGCCAGGTATATTCATATTAATAATGTAACAAGTGCTCCAGCATGTGGTGAAGCTTTGATGACATAGCCCTCATAACCATTAATGCCAATTGGACAAATCATATCTTCTTTTTTCTGAACATGGACAATTTAACTCCCTGCAAATGACAATTTTGTCTTAAGGAGCATGTGACACAAAGTCTAAGCATTTGTACCACTGCTGTAGACACTACTGTATTGCATGGGCAAAACAGATGAGCTCCATTGAGTGTATTGCCCTACAGTGAAGGGCTCCTTAGTCCATAAACCACTTTGCTATGTGAACAATCACCTTGGGGCATCTTCCTTACTCTTTGGCCCGCCCTTACTTGGCGTAGAAGGCAAGCCATGTCCCGCCTTACCGTTCATATTTTCATCGTTGCGCATCTCTTTTGATAATTTGGGCACATTGTCCCCTGACTTGGCAAGACCATCATTCACACCAATATCATTTCTAGCTAGTGCAGCCATTACTCCGGGATTAGCACCACCACTTGCAGCTATAGCCTGCAATTCCATGGCTTGTTTCTCATTCCCACCAGCATCTGAACCCTTGGCTGGCGTAGACGGCTGCCTCGCACCTGTGCTTGAGATTGCCGTTGCTAAAGAAATAGGCATCAAGCAAAGACCCTTGCTTTGCAAGTATTGCATGGCTGCACTCATGTCCTCGTCCATAAGTCGGGCAACTTGTCGCTCTGCAAAGGCTATACCATCTTGGGATGGGCCTGCTGGCCCATTGGCTTGAGCAAGGTTTGCTGCAATGAAGTTAGCAGCTCCCTGTAGGAACAAAAGAAGAAAGCTTACTTGCAATTCATCTCTTTTTTTTCGTAATAGAAGATATATCACGAAAAATTACTTTACAAATGGCCACATGGCCGCCATGTGATGTACTAGCTTTCCCTCACTAATTACTCCAAACCACAGGTGTAGCTCGGAGTACCCTCATCTAATATATGGCTGTCTCTCTCTCTCTCTCTCTCTCTCTCTCACACACACACACACACACACACACACTTTTTTTTTTTTGTAATATCCCTCTTTCACACATACACACACGTGTGTGTGCACACAGACATACATGTGTTGGTTTTAACACACACACATGCACCACGGCAAAGAAACAAAGTTGTGGTGTTAGTTTTAATACCTGTGATCATCACATATTCAAAAGGATGAAAATTTGCCCAAAAAACATACATTTACCTCAACTGGGAGATCAGCCAGGAGTGGAGCAGCAGCGCCAGTACCACCGAGCCTACACATGCTCAAACACTGGGAGATAAAGCATATAATCAGGATACTGTGAATTGACTACATCAAACTCCCAAAAATGATGAGTTGTGATAACAACCTTGACTTGCATCTGCAAAAACTTAACATAGCCGATGATCTCATCCAACATCGAAGCTTTGTCGGTCTGCACATGTCAAAGAGTCTTCTATTTCAATCAAAAGATATGGCCAGAAGGATTCAGCACATGAAGTCCTAACCATATTCATAAAAATAGCAAGTAAATGTCAAATATAGGACTCAACAGAACCCTATAACAGTGTGAATAGGTTTTACAGCAGCTTCCAGGAAGTTTACCTTATTAGAATCTGGTACAAGCTCCTGAAGTGCTTTCATCCTCTCTGCAATCCTCTCCCTGCGGTTCTGCCACAAAAGAATATGTATGATTAAGATCTTGAAGACAGCATGCAGTGGGAGAATGTGAGAAAAAAAAATCAATGGTGTACTTACCCGCTCAGCAATGCTGTGTGGATCTGTAGCTTGACCACGACGCGCTCTTACACGTGGTCTTATGGTTCCGTTCATTGTCTGGTCCACATTGGCTTGTGGTTGTGCACCATGAATCTATGTTAACATGATGCCATAACCTTGTCAGGCCATGAAAAGCATGCTAGCATGGGAAAGAGTACCGAGGGTAACAAACCTACTCATGAAGATGATATCAGGAAATTTCACTCACCATATTCGGTGTCATGGTATCGTCATCGCCTCTTGTTCTTTTGCCCAGATGCAGGTCATTCCGCATCCCCTCTCCAGATGAAGGAAAAGGGCCTAGTTTTCCCTGGCCCATGCTTGAAGGCAATGGTGGCATGCTGCCCATGAAGGGTTCTCTCCATGGTGCTGCCATTAGGGTTGGCGACTGAGAGGATTGCTGAAACCCAGGACCCGCGAAACCATTGCTTTCGACCACCGGAGACCCTCTGGCCGGACCTCTTACAGAGGATGCAGTCTTGTTCAGCTGCAGGTGTTCCTGATGGGAATCAAACAAGACATCTTGATGATCTTGGGAAGCACCATGGGGGGGTCCTTGGTTCTCCATAACACCGGCCAAATGGCCAGAAGAAGGCATCATATGAATTGAACCCATTTTTGACAAACCCTGCAGAGCCCCAATGGTGTCAACAGCCATGCTGCCAACCCCATCTCCCCATGATGAGGCTGAAAGCATTTGCTCAAAAATGTCATCCATATTACAAGCCAATGTGTGCTCAAACCCCTAAATCTGTCCCTTGAAGTACTCCTGTGGTCATATGTTATAAGCTCTGAGAGGCCAGCAAAGTTCACCACACAAAGGGCTTATTTACAGAGCAGCACCTGTACTTTCCAAGCAACATGAAGGGAAAATTTCAGTCAAAGACTAATAACATGCTCTTGATAACACAAATAAGAGCACTCTATAGCCCCCTTTCAGTATCAAGCCATGCATTCCAACAGTCTAAATGGGATGCCATGTTTTCCACATAATTATTATCAACACAAATGAGAGCACTCTACAGCCCCCTTTCAATATCAAGCCATAGAAAGTCTAAAAGGGATGCCATATGGAATAGCACCATCCCGTTGACTTTTGAGACTATCCAAAGGATTCATAAAGACAAAGCAAAACATCAAAGACATAACCTTTGGAGTAGCAACAAGCAATCAAGAAACTCGGGCACCAATTATTGAGTTGAATCCTGTCTTCGGTTTGGGAGTATGCAGTCTTTATAAGATCCTAAATCTTTGAAAAGCCTCTGCAAGCCTCTCAGCCTAGGCAGCATGAATTACTTTCTTTGTTCACAACTGAATGGGCACAATTGCAGGAGCTTATGTTATTAATGTAACCTTTGAGAGGATGCTAACAGATCTATGTGCTTCTGGGATGATGGTGGGCTTGATCCAATGGAAATGAGAGCTCTCATCTGGTTGCAAAAACTGATAGGAGGAAAACCTTTGAAAATGGCCTGGTAGGAAAAGTGGGCGGAGATGGCAAGCTTGAAGGCCCATAAGAGGGAACAAGGGGTAGATGGGAGGGGAAGGGGAAGGGGAAGGGGGGGACTGGTAGAATTGAAGAGTGAAATCGGCTCTGGTGTTAGAGGAGCGATTGGTACAGGGAAGGGGGTAAAAACTGTCAAAGGTGTTTCATCTTCTTTCCTGTTTGCTGGTCAAAGACGCTACTGGCCAGAAGAACAGGTGGGCGATAAGACACACACACACACACACACACACACACACACACACACACACACACACAGACTTGCAAGAGGGGAATTTGGAAAGGCTGCAGCAGCAGAAGGTTTGCGAGGCGGGGGGGGGGAGGGGGGCCCGGAGGGGCAAAAATTCTGCTGTGACAGATGGAATGTGGGATGGGTCGCGGCGATGCGACTGCGGAAGGGGGGTGGGGGGGAGGAGGGCCAGGCAGGGGGGAAGGAGAATATCATGAATTGGACAAGGGCACAACAATAAACACTGAATGAGTGTGAGAATGAGAGAGAGAACATTGTTCTCTAACTTCTCTGTGCGGGCTCTGGGGGCAGTGATGAAATACGGTGATCTCAGCTTTCGCCTGTATGTGCGTGTGCGTGTGTGTGTGTGTGAGAGACAGTGTGTGTGGGGGGTGGGAGAGAGGAGGGAGGTATGTGCGTGTGTGGGGGGGGCTAGAGAGAGGAGGGAGGTGGGCCGTAGAGAGAGAGGGAGAGAGAGAGAGAGAGAGAGAGAGAGAGAGAGAGGGAGTCGGCCGGTGCACAAAGTTGACTGCTGTGCATTAAGGGGACATAGAAAACGCCAGTTAGAGGGGACTGGACAGCTACCTTTGGGATATCGTGTTACAATGTGCACCCCAAAAAAAAAAGAAAAAAAGATTAGTTCCTTATGGTTATGGTTGTAACCTATGCTTTTTTGACGGCAACCATCTACTTTCCCTTTGACTATTCCAAATTCCCATTACCTTGCACATTGCTAACCACATTGTTATATTTCAATTAGAATATATTTTCCTCTGCTTGGGCACCCGGCCGCATACAACTTCATTTATTCGGAAGTTGAAACATATAAATAGAAACTTTTTAACCCGATCAAGAGAAGCTTGGTGCCTCTCTGACCACCATGGTGGCCAATCCAATACCTTTAATAAAAACAGGTAGTAAAACTAGGCACAATGGTCAGGAATCGTGAAAACCACCTTTGTTAATAGTAAAAACTAGTTCGGCACCTTTCAAACCATTTTACAACTACATGCAAAACTAGGTAGAACAATGTAAAACATGCATTTGGGGTGCAAGAGCTCCATTTTGAAATAAAATATGTGAACTTAAATCAAGGCAACTCCATTGCTTAAAATTGGCCATGCGTAAACAACCTATTTGATTGTCATTCTTTTACATGCCCATTACAAAACAGTGAAAGACGTGAAAAGGATTTGGTTGTCTTTAATGCAAATGGACAACTATATTGAATATGATGTCTAGAGAAGCTTTTACATGTGTGCATAACATGCGTATTGCCTAGAAGTATTGCTAATATGAGCTCGCTTAGGAATTACAAAATAAGAGTCATTTGTTATCAAATCACCCACAACTCTAAGCAGGTAACTTAAGCCATGTATTCACTTTTACCATCACCATTAGCACAAATACCCCAACTTACAAGCTATAATATCTAACGTCAACTCTTGATTGATGCTTCAACACAATGGTTATATTAACACTTATGAAACGATTATACTATGCCCAAGCTTACAAAAACGGCCAAAACTTGCAAGAACATAAAGAAATCTACATTGATAGTGGAATCTTCAATCATTGGAAAGAAGAGAAGATAGATTGTCAACTGCATGTTGTATAATAAAGTCCCTTAGAATGTAGTGGAAACAAGTTGTACAAGAAAATAAATGGATACCGTAAGGGTAGCTTCATACATAGTATGCACCCTTTGCCCATTGAACCTAGCTCTCCATATACTCTATTATTCTTTATTCTTGTATTTCTTGCTGCTCAAGTTCTACAGAGTTCTAGAGAGGACTCTATGTAGATAGATGCCTTGTTCTCACAAAGGTCTTCTCTTTCGTAGTGTTGCCTACTATAGTAAGGGGTCAATATGCAGTAACCCTTTTAAAACTCCCTATGACAAATAGACATGTGGACTCATGGGTGAGACCACATACCCTTGTGGGACACAACCATGTGGCGCTATCATGCTCGTGTGAACAAGCGCCCAAGGAGGAGTGTAGGTTGATAGGAATCAAGGAGAGGGACGAACACTAAATAATGTGAAATCTCAACACTTTGATAAATTATGTAATTTGAATATGAAACAAGTAGTCAAATTCCATTTGCAAATGATGTCCTGCCAATTTTTTGATGACTTATCTATTGATTACACGTAATAACTCTTTCACACCTCGATGAACTACAAATCCCTATCACCAATAGATAATAAGATTATGTTTAAATAAGAGAGTACAACAATGAAAAGACACCTATTTTTTAATCTAACCTCTCAACATCATCCATATTTTCCTATTACAATTCTTTAAATGATGATACAAAATACCAAAGAGATATCCACTCCTCACATAGTACAGAATGCAAAGTAATCATCATTCACTCTTTGGAAATAAATAGGCATCCTCCATCTCTCACACAAAAGCAAGGGCACACAACCGTCCCACACATGCACACATATATTTCAAGTGATTAAATCACTAAGGTAAAATCCAAAATCTTTCTTCTAATTAGAGGAAAAAAATCTAACAAAGCCTTGCTCATTGGGTTGAGATTATTTAACAAAGACAAGGATTGGCCACACAATCTACTTCTTAAGAGGGTTGATATCCGGATTACTAAGCTCTTTCTCATTGCCAAGAGATTAAGATGTCCCAGATATGGACACCATATTGGCTACAAAGGAGCCAACTCATGATGACTAAAAACTACATAATTTTCACAGCTATGTAGCCTACATACATAGAAACCAATTTTTGTTTTTGACTTTGCAATTCCAAAGTCTTAGAAATATGTCTATGTGGTTCTTACATATATTAGTCAAAATGGAAAGTATTGGCAGCATTGATGTTTTTGTTAATTTTTGGCACTGATGGAAAGTATTGGAAATCATTTTTTAACATCAAGCTAATATGGTACCTAAATTTATTTTCACATTAATTAATTAATTCGAGAGAGGGGACCTTAGCGTTGGCGGGTTAATGATGTGTAAGGCTTAACCTTAGCATGGTGGGCGGTGTTGATTTAGGGGACAAACTCTTCTAGAGTCTTCATGGTCTCGCCACCATCCCACATTCTAAATCCTTCACTAGAAGCCTTTAAAAGGCCTCGCTTTCTGGATGCTTCTAGTCATGGAAGATTGGAGGACCCCATGTGCTATATATACACGTCTGCTCATTCGTCTCTCTTTCGGGACTAGTGCTTTTGACTATGGGTGACCCTCTCTCACACACATGGGAAAGCATGGCGTTCTTGTCTTATGAATATGAGAGAGGTGATTTGATAGTTGAAAGAGAAACGTTTTAATTTCTTGTGAATATGAGAGAGCTGATTCTACAAGAGGAAAAAAACATGTTGCCACGACATAGAGATAAAAAACAAGCTCTGTTGAGACTGAGAGAGAAAAAATGTGTTGTCTGAACATTTTTGTTGTTTGTCTACTTGAATACGTCTGTATCATATATTGTGGTATTCTAATATTAAAATTACATTTTTTATATTAGTCAAACTTCAATGTTAGGTTAAAGTTTAAATTTAAAAAAAAACTAAGGTCAAACTTCAATGTTAGGTTAATGTTTAATTTTTAAAAAAAAACTAAGGTCTAACATTAAGGTTTAACTTTCGATACCTTAGGGTAGACTAAGGTGTTAATTACTTAATCAAGCTCGATAGGGCTTGATTAATTAATTAATACCTATGTAGGGTGAATATGTTTGTTAAAGCCCACAACTTATGCAAAAGAAAGAGACCTCACACTTGAGGGCAAGAACTAACAGCATTCCTTGGGACCCACCTGTGCACATACCAAAACATTAAGGTAGTACATCTGCAACAATGAAGTAAAAAATGTGTCTTCAATGCATTGATACCAAGGAAACTTGCCAAATTAAGAAGCAACTTACCTTGAAATATATAAATGGAAATAGTGAAGCAATTGGTAGGTCTATAAATAATCAATCCAAAAGAGGTAATTAGAAACATATGGTATTCAAACCTTTGGCATGGAGAAATCAAGATGAACACGAATAGCAAAGAAATCTTATCATGTAGCATCCATTGAAAACCAAATACTAAAAGAGCTTCCTAATTTCATAACCAAGAACCTAACACATTTTCTAGATGCTCCAGGCATCTTGAAACTATAGCCTGGGGGGGTCCAAAAAACAAGATGTGATGTGAACATGGTTTTCCACATGGCTAGTTGCAGCTTCTCTTTTAAAAGGTACAACTACTAAGGAGAAGCCTTGTCTTTGGTCATTTCGACTACTAGTTGCAGCTTCTCTTTTAAAAGGTACAACTACTATAGCCTGGGGGGGTCCAAAAAACAAGATGTGATGTGAACATGGTTTTCCACATGGCTAGTTGCAGCTTCTCTTTTAAAAGGTACAACTACTAAGGAGAAGCCTTGTCTTTGGTCATTTCGACACTTTAGTGATCTAGGGCTTGGGATTTTAGGCGTGTCCCATATTTTGGAATCTTTCAAGGTGATGAAAGCAGACAACATGTAATTCACAGCCGAGTGTTCTTGAAAGGAGACCAAGAGCAAAAGATTTCAAATTTTTGGCTTAGAGCATATATAATTCAACCAAAACACTTGATTTTTCTTATTGAACTCACATTCAAAGCCCCCTACATACTCTATATCACCTATTATAATGTTATATATGTACTTCGAATGGTACTTCAAATGTACCACTAGCCTTAGACAAGTTTGGAGTAGGATTTTGGAAGCCTAAACTCCATAATAATAAACGGGATTTAAAATTATCACTATAGACACCGCACCATTGATTGAGTAGTAAACCTATTCACCTTTGAGAGCCATTATCATCATCTTTGTTATACTAATAAAAATTTATGTTCTACTTAGTAATTTGGCTTCTTTTAGGTATCTTTGTAGCGATCCTGATTATAGAAGAGGAGTTAAGGGTGCACATGTGTGTCAATGCATATGTGCATGGTGGATTTCAATTGCTTTCTTGATCTAAGAAAAATTAGAAAGTCCCATAAATGTCTTCATACTCTTGGTTATAATATCATATATGGTGGCTAAATGACATTGTTCTCGTGAATTTCTACATCGTTTATAGTATTTTTTCTTGCTATAAGAGATTGGGTATTGTCAAGCAACCAAAAAAAGCACTATGGAAGGAAGATGATGCAAAGATGGAGGGAAAGACAAAAAACTGAGTGGGGCAACTTACAAGGGCTAGTCATGCTAAGCTAAGGGGTAGCTACAGTAGTTGCCTTATTTTTCATAATTGTTTGTGAGAAATTAATTACTATTTATGAGAAATTAATTACTATTTGTTGAGACACATATGAGGAGCTTGGTTGAGTGTAATTATCTATTATTGAGAGTGGTGCCAAGTAACCAAAACAAGAGATTGGGTATTGTCAAGTAACCAAAAACAAAAGAGATTGGTTGAGTGCAATTATCTACTAACTAACATTGCTTTATTGGATTTCTACATCTTTTATAGTATTTCTTCTTGCTATAAGAGATAGGGTATTGTCAAGCAACCAAAAAAATCACTAAGAAAGGAAGAAGATGCAAAGATGGAGGGAAAGACAAAAAGCCAAGTGGGGCAACTTACAAGGCATGAAAGTTATAACCTATAATGTAATTAAATCCCCTAGCCCAATGATTAAAAATTTTAGACTCAAGTGGACAATGCCGAGATTAAGTGACAATCATGACCATGTATGAAAGTTAGAGCCTATGTTGTAATTAAAGCTCCTAGCCCAATGATTAAAAATTTAGACTCAAATGGCAACAATAGTTACCCAAAATGGCTTACAATCAATTTTAATATCCATTACTTCAAAGAAAAACAAATATAAGCAATTATCTAACATATATATAAGATTCGTTCTTTTAGACTAATCTTAACCTTAAAAATGCAAAAAGAAAAAATTGACAAGATGTAAACGATCCAATTTTCCTTTACTAATCAAATCTCTCCACTCCCCAACCATGAGGGTTGTGTTTTGACAAGCACCCTTGTCCATCAAACTTGATGGGAAAGATAAGACTTGCAAGTTTTTCGCTATTTACATGTAATTTTGGATGGCTGAGAATCATTTTTACAAGTTTTTTAGGCCCAAATACCCAAAAAACATGCATGATGTCATCAAAAATAAAAAATCAATCCTTCTCCCCACTATATCTTGCTAAAGGCAAGATCAACAAAAATATGATTAAGGGAGAGAGAACACTTATAATGATCATTGATTTTAGAAGAGAAGAGTGAAGTTCGAGTCCTTGAAATGAGGGAGCAGATCCTTGTAGTGAGCACACTGACACATATACATATACATATATATATATATATACATATATACATATATACATCCTTGTATATGTATATCCTTCAAATACACACACCATGAAACTTTAATCTTCAGATATATAAAACCTTCTTGAAGTGTGTGCAAAAAGCAGTCGAAAGAAACTGTGGACGACCAAGTCAGTGTGGTGATCGTACCCCCTATCATATATACTTCAGTCAAATATTAAATCTCAGAAGAGCCACACCAAGTGCCAAGTGGTCTAGTGTTAAAAGCCTAAGATCTCTCTAGATAATCAACATGCATAAATCAAGCATAAACTCTACCACACCCAACCACTCCCGAGCTCAAGGGTTGCACACATGAAATATAATGGAGTACCACATACCTTAACCTTGGTGTCCCATACCACCAAGAGGTATGACTCCAATACAATAGCACTCAGCTCTATAGTGAAATGACAAGAATGTAGATACAATCCTCTATACAAGAGAACATCCCTTGAGTGTGCCCCATGCCCCTATTATATAGGAGGGCCCTTAAGTGACTCTTGACTCTCCATTTCCCATGTGTGACCCTTGGATGCCTGAACCTAACCTTAACCCTTAAGGTTAGTCCTAACCCATGCTCCACTAAAGCTTGTTCCCATGCTCCCATGCTCACAAGCCTAATGTGGGTTATCCTCCTAGTATATACACATATAATGTGCACATAACATACTTCCCCTCTCTCAAAACATTGTACTCTTGCAATGAAAAGAAGGGAATCTGCGCTGAACATTCTCAACCGACTCCCAAGTCGAATCCTCTATTTCCCTACCTTTCCACAAAATTTTAACCTCAGGGAGATTAGTCGACTACGAAGTTTCCTTTCCTTGAATTCAAGCACCTTTTCAGGTTCGTGTGGAATATAAGATAAATCCTTGACTTCAACGAGTTCTTGAGGAGTAATTGTGTTATCCTCACCTCCCAGCTTCTCTTTCAATGAAAGACTGGATGAACTCTAACATGTGGAGGCAGTTTTAGTTCATATGCAACCGTGCCAATTCGACGTATAACTCGAAATGGACCACAATATCTAGGAGATAATTTCGAGCATTTTCTCGTTTTGATAAAGTCTGAGAGTCTTTAGGAACTTTTAAATAAACCAACGCTCCTGGTTCAAAAGACCGAGATGAGCGTCCTCTATCAGCATAAAATTGTGCTCTATCCTTTAAAGGCATGGAGACAATATCTTTACGGGTCTTAGTTTATGGTCTTAAGATCATCAATCTTTACAGTATATTTGTGATCGACCGGACTTAAAAGGTAGAAAAGCCAGATGGGCTGAGTTGATGAGGATTTCGATTTTATGATTAAATACAGGAAGGGTAGCTTAAGTCGCATTGCTGATGCGTTGAGTCGAATTGGTGAAGTTAATGAACTTTGCTTCACTAAGATTACTCCTAACTTGTACGATTCACTCAGGGAAAAATGCAGCACATATATTTTCTTTGGAAAATATTGGAATTTGGCAAAATCAGGGTCCAACTCTGAAGTAGATCAAAACCTGGTGAAAGGAAAAGCCAAGCAATTTTTTCTTCGAAATGGTCTTTTATTCCGAAATGAGATAAGGTTTGCGTGCCAGATGTGCCGAAAATTAAGTTAAGGATCCTATTTGAGTGCCATGACGCACCATCGGCAGGACATCTTGATATACAATGTACCTTGGCTTTATTTAGAAGAACATTTTATTGGCCAAAAATGAAAGATTTTATTCAGAGTTATGTGGTCTAATGTCATCAATGTCAGATAAACAATGCCCTTTCTTTTTGCACTTAAAGCATGTGAGTTTTTCCTTACATCACAAACTTTAGTTTTTTGTTGGCATTGTCACCATTTTTTAGTTTTGGTGTGAAAACCAATTTCTTTTTTTGTCCACTGTTTGAATAAGTGAACGTGGGTTTCTTTTCACTTGACGCTGGATTTGATGAATTGGCGCCAGCCCCATTGTCTTTTGAAAAACCTGAGCAGCCTGAATAGCATCCTCAGTCGTTTTAACTTTGCACTTCTTCACCTTGTATTGATAATCACGAGATAAACCATTGATGAAAATACCACACAAAGTATGATCATCAGACTTGGCTTTAGCAGCCAACTGTCTAAGCTTTTGCACATAGTTATCAAAAGACTAATTAGCCGTGCTATTTTTAACTAACTTGGCAATAACTTTGAATTTATCCTCTGGTTGGACAAATTCCTTCTTGAATGCAACTTCAAATCCTAGCCAACAAGTTGTGGATCCTTCCACCAAGTCAAAGCTTTCCCCTTTAATAAACCCTATGCCATTTGCAGTTTCTGTGCATCAGTGGATGAAAGGGTGAAAAGCAAATTGTGTATACCATCTATTAAGCCAGGCATCCACACATTCTTGTGTCTTCTCCTTCTTCTCCCTGTCATACACCTTTGGTGCAATAGACGGAGCATCTGCTTTGGTAGCTGTAGATGAGGTGGCTAGAAGAGCTTTTTGCAGAGTTAAAATCTACACCTTGAGTGATTCCATCTCATCATGGCACTTTGTTATCGTAGCCTCGAGACGTTGTGTCACCTCCAAAAATTCGCTCTTTGCTACTGCCTCCTCTTCTTCTTCATAGAACTTAAGATCTTATTTAAAAAACACCAATTTTTAGGATTTCTAAAAATAATCTCTAGGATTTCTAAAAATAATTTCTAGAATATTTCTAATTTCTCATGAGAATCCCATCGTCCATGAAATTTCCAATTTCGCCCGACAATTCTCAAATCCAATGAATTTAAAAATTTGAATGGATTTCTTAATTTTTTGGTCCAAAAATAGATTTTTAAAAGAATTTAAATGGTCACGGGTACTCGAATGGACATACCACATGCCAATCATCAATTCCAAATATTCCAAAAAATTAAAATAACATTTGTCTAATTTTTCACTAATTTTTAATTTACCCCGAACGCATTTAGAATACGAACGGTCAAAAAAATTTCAAAATTCCAATGGTTTTCCTGGAATACGCAAAGCTAACAGTTTCGGGAAAATGAAAAGACAAAAAAAAAATGGAAATATGAAAGGTCAAAAGTTTTCGGAATCCGAAAGGTCAAAGGATCCCTGGAATTCGAAAGGTCAAAAGATCGAGAATGCGGAAAGCCAAAAAATCCAAGGAAAAAAAAATTCAGAGGAAAAAATAAAATTTCCAAAGAAATAATATATTTTTTCCAGATTTCTTTTCCCTTTTCCAAGCTTTTTTCCATTTGAAAATATCTTGAAAAAAAAGAAATCTATTTTAAATATATATATATATTTTTTTAAAGCTTTAAGAAAAGCTTAATTAAGCTTTAATTTAAAGCTTACAAATTTTTTTAATGGGGGAGTCGTTTTTTTCGCTGACGGCTGCTGCTGCACCGCCCCCCCACCTGTGTGCCGAAATGAGAGAGAGGGAGAGATGAATCATCTCTCCTCACTCTTCTCTCCTCTCATCTTCTCCAATCCATTCTCTCCACCCTCTTCTTCTCTGTTAAAGAGGTGGATGATTAAGATTTAATTAATCTTTTATTAATCATAATTAAGGTTTAATTATGATTAATATTTAATCAAAAGGCGTTCACACGAACGAGAGAGAAACAGAAGAAAAAATTCAAATTTTGGGAAAGAGAAGAACTTTACGCACACACGGGAGAGAACCCAATGCATCAATTGACTGCCCCCCCCACACTACTTTTCAACAAACAATTGGCAGAAAATCGAAAACATACCCGTGGAAAACTCGCAAAAATGCATTAAAAATACAATTTTAATCATAAAAATGCTCAAAAAAATTTTAAAAAATTAGAAAAAAAATCCTAAAAATTTTAGAAATTTAGGGAATCCATTCTACCAAAAATATCCACACTAAAATATGTGCTATTTTGGTAAAAATTTCCATTAATACTTATTTTAAACCACAAAAAATAGAAAAAAATAGCATTAAACTCATGAAATTCCCCCGCAATGTCGATTCGTCCATTGAATAGTAGTAACACGCATTCTAATCGCCATATCGATGATCCACGTGCAAAATCTCCAAAACAAACCAATAAAATAACATTTTTATTTAGTAAATATAAAAATTTACTTTAAAAAAATACCCAAAATTAGAATAAGAAAGAAAAAACAACAACAATTAACTAGAGATTGCTCTGATATACCACTGTTAAAACCCTAAGATCTCTCTAGATAATCAACATGCATAAATCAGGCATAAACTCTACCACCCAACCACCCCGAGCCCAAGGGTTGCACACATGAAATATAATGAAGTACCACATACCTTAACCTTGGTGTCCCATACCACCAAGAGGTATGACTCCAATACAATAGCACTTAGCTCTATAGTGAAATGGCAAGAATGTAGATACAATCCTCTACACAAGAGAACATCCCTTGAGTGTGCCCCATGCCCCTATTATATATGAGGGCCCTCAAGTGACTTGACTCTCCATTTCCCATGTGTGACCCTTGGATGCCTGACCCTAACATTAACCCTTAAGGTTAGTCCTAACCCATGGTCCACTAGAGCTTGTTCCCATGCTCCCATGCTCACAAGCCTAATGTGGGTTAGCCTCCTAGTATATACACATATAATGTGCACATAACATCTAGTGAGTTGCATACATACTCTCTTGGCATCCCCAAGTGCCCTAGACCCAAAAGGATCAATATGACCCCATGCAGCAAGGTCTGACAACACCCCCATGCCAAGTAATCTAGTGAGTCGCATACATACTCCCTTGGCATCCCCAAGTTTCCTAGACCCAAAGGGATTACCACGGTCTCACAACACCCCCATGCACCATGCTATAACATCAACTCACCAGTTGGAATGAGTCGCATAGATACTCCGTCAAGTGCCCTGGACCCAAAGGGATCACCATAGTGTCATAGCACCCCCATGCACCATACCATAACATCAACTCACCAAATGGAATGCTAAAGTTCAGATAAGCACACCACCACCAAAGTCGATGGTGGTCCCTGCTTCCTCTACCCTTATGTGACTAGAAGACATGCTGCTCTCCAGCATTGTCACTACCACTTGATGATGTATTATCACCACCACCAAGTCCAATCTCCTCGCTAACGAGTAGTTATACCAACTCTAAAAAATCAGGGAAGTTTTCCCTAAGTGAGATCAATGTCTCAAACGGCTTATAATCTTTCCCAAGGCCATCCATAGTGGAAACACAAGATCATCATCATCTACCAAATAGGGGCACCAATAGAATCCAACAATTAAAGTGAAGATTAATTAAAGATACGTTTGAGGTGGTGGATTTGTTGGTGCCTAGAGTGGTTTTATGGGATTTTAAAGAGGACTTTTAGTTTTATTACTTAAATAATATTGTAGCTCGAGTCTATCCTTTAATCCCTATTTTTCTTGAACTAGCATTTCATAAATTGTAATTTTCAACCTCCTAGTCACCACTCCTCATCTTGTAGTGAAAGATCAGATTGGCAATCCAAGACACCATGAAATTAACTTTTATGTTGCTTAACTTAGATTGTGTATATGAGTAATTATTATCTAAGGATCAAAAATCTTACTAAGACGATGGACTTGTGAGTCCAAAGAATCAATACATTCCATGGCTATTATAATGTATAATCAATTATATAATGGAGAAGTTGTTTTTAAATTGCAATTTAAAAACATCTCCATTGTATAATTTTTTCCTATTACATAAAATATAGATAAGTATACAAAACAAATGGGTAGTTAAATTAATCTTGAGATTCCATTTTCTCACTTAGTGTCTTATGATGCCTTTAACATATACTTTATAGAGGTTAAAAGTTTCAAAGGTTTTATAGAATAATCGATCATAGAGGATAGAAGGTAATATGTACAATGTAACTATTTTGGCCAATTATACAAGATAGAAGGTAATACACAATGTAATTATTCCTATGAACATAATGCCTATTTAGTCGTGTGATCAACTTATTAAATTGTTGAATGTACATTTTTTAATGGAGGAAACATCTTTCACCTTTTAGATTACATGCCAATGCTTGTAGATTTATAAAATATTTGGAGGTTATAAGACCACAACAATAAATATTATTTTTTGAAAGGCACAACTCATTCTAAATTTAAAGTTTTAGTGAGATTGATATCTTATGCATCTAAGGAGACTCTCATAAACATGCCCTTGCATTTTTAATAGTTTAGTAGAGTAGTTTGTTATTTTAACCTATACACTTAGCTTGAACCCTTCCATTATACAAGTTCTTAACCTAGAAACATAGAGGTTCATATTTAAGATTTAAGACATTCTTTTCTCTCTTTTTTTTTCTTTTTTTTTTTGCATTGCCAAGTGTTGTAGTTTGAATGTGAAATATGTAGTTTCGAAGTTGCATAATTATGAATTTATATCAAAAGGAGATAAAACATGAGTTTGAAAATCAATGAACAATCTTGCAACTTTCAAGATTATTCTACAAATGGTTTCAAATATCAAGAGTGGATGTCAAGAAAACTTATAAATCGGGTGATGAAAAGCAATGAAATTTGTTTGGACCGTAATTGTCAAAGTTTATGAACTATGTTTATATATGCTACAACTTGGACTTTAGTCACACATATCAAAATGGTTCATTAAGATAATGATGTGGCCTATGTGTTCTTCTTTCATGTCAAGCACACCTTACATACTAATGCAAACTTTTTTAAAGGTGATAGGTCCATTATCTGAAGAATATGAACAGCTTGATTTTTTAACCTTCTTGTTGCATATCAAGAGCAGTTGGTCACTAGAGAAAATTTACTAAATAAATTATTAGTGTTAGGTATCTTTAAATAGATAAGTTTAAGGCATGGCTCATATTAACATTACTCTACAAAGAATGCATGGAATCTCTCTCTCTCTCTCTCTCTAAGTTATGTCTATTCAAATTTAAAATTTAAATTACTCAAATAAAACTGGTAAACATTCCAATAGGATTAAGAAATTGTATACATATTTGGTGACACATCATGAGTTTATTAAAAAGAAACTTTTAGTTATATAGATATTGGCTAGGTATATTGGTCTTCTTTACAAGGAGTTACCCTGATTGAGTAGCTTGACCACCCCTGCAAGACACTCAATTTAGACATAGTGGTTGCTAGAGGCCAAATAGTTAGAGATAGCTTAAATAGGTCATTTTAATAGACTTTTGGATTGAGAAACTAAATAAAAATTATATCATTTGAAACAACAACTTACTTGGCTTTATATTGACCAAAATATTACAACATGCTACTTGGTTTTACATTGGCCAAAAGATTACAACCACCTACTTGGCTTTATATTGAATAAAAGACTACAAATGAGAAAAATAGTGTACAAGGTATAAAAGTAGACTAATTCTTGCAAACTTTACAAAAGACTACAATGAGAAAAATAGTGTACAAGGTATAAAAGTAGACTAATTCTTGCAAACTTTACAACATTAGAGCTTATATACGTCTTATAAAAGCTGAAAGACATTCAATTACAAAGAATTTTTGTATAACTACATGAGTGTACCATTTTATCAATTAGGCATTTGCAAATTGACAACAACATGCATATTCAAGGCATGCATGCTAAATTCATTTACTGTGTACAACTTGACCATAGTTGAATCTTTACGTTTTCACAAAAGGGGAATGATTCATGGAAGACATAGTGTAAGATATAAATTAGACATGTTTCATTTAATTTGATTAAATTTACTGCAAAACTACATGAGTGTACCATTTTATTAATTAGGCATTTGCAATAGTGACAACATGCATAATCAAGGCATGCATGATGAATTCATTTATTTCTATACCTTGACCGCAGTTGAATCTTTAAGTTTTTCACAAAAGGGGAATGATTCATGGAAGGCATAGTGTAAGAATAAATAAACATGTTCCATTTAATTTGATTAAATGGAACATGTTTACTCATAGTGAGCTCATAGTATGATTTCTAATATTCTATAGAAAGGGAAAGTTAGCCTCACTTGAATCCTTAGTAAAAGAGAAATAAGGCATGGAAAGACATTGCACGATTAAGGAAAACATTATATATTTTGCACGATAGCAAAGTTGATTGTGATTCATTTAATTCATTATATTTATTCATATTAAGCCCATGTTTATGACTTTCTTGTAAGGAGGAAATTTTTTAGGTCATATAGAAAGTTGACTTTGAATGGTATATTAAGTTTATTGGTTGCATTTTATATATATAGTTAGGTAATGTCTTTATCCTAAGATCCCTTCCCAATTTAAAGAGGAAGGGGGGATTCTTGGAGATTTCTAGTTAGACAATTATGTCCTCATTTGTGGGCTCGAAAGGGAAAGGCTACAAGTATGTCCTCATTTGTGGGCTCGAAAGGGAAAGGCTACAGGTATGTCCTCATGGGTGGGCTCAAAAGAGACTACAACTGCAAAAGGGAAAGACTTATTGGGAAGGAGATACCCCCACATCCCCATACCATGTGGCATGCTTTGTGCATATTATGTGTGCAACCAAGTGAGACATTCTGCCCAATGGCTCGTTCATCCCTTGAATGAATCTGGCCATCAGCTGCTCTTCATCCAAAAGTGGAGATACATCTCTCCATTAAGAATATAACTTTTCGTATAATACTGTAATCTAAGTCAAAACAAAAAGGTTGGTGTTCATTAATGAAAATAAATATAAATGATGGAATCTTTAGTTGCTAGGCTGGCCTTTCATTAGAAGGTTGGAGGTGACAATTATAGAATGATATATATATAACAAACACTAATAATGTGCAATCTTGGGGAGGGGGGCACTTTGAATACTACTAGAGAATTGAGCTTTAGAGTTTAGGTGGTGACAATTAATTGAATGTGTTTTAGATATATGCATACAATTTAGTCACGTGTGTAATTAAAAGTTTTGAATGAAAAGGTGTAAAATCTTCATTTCAAATTAAAGAAATTACTATTGAGGAAAAGTTCCAATTTTTCAAAGTTTCTCTTAGATATAATATGTCAAAATTTGTAGTTTTTGAGATTTTTAGTCTAAACGTTTAAAGAAACTTGGTTTTCTTCTCGTAGTGATTTTTACCTTATACTTCAGAGGAAAGAACAAAAAGTATACTATTTGATGTGCCTCCTTCTCCTCTTTACAAGTTCTTCATTAATAGTCATACCATCCCTCTCCTCCTCCTTTGTGGCTTAGCCCTCGATCACAACTAAATCCATATGAATTTTTCGTGGAACTTCTTCCAAGTGATGTTATAGAAATCCAACCCTTCCTTTTAAATTTCTAAAGGCAAAGGAGCCATTTAAGATGTTTAGGCAAAGGAATGAATAGGGTCTCCACATGTTCTGTCTTGATGCATTGATTAAAATGAGTTGCATGGATAATGATTTATCTTAAAGTTATACTAAGTTTTAGATGTTGTAATGAGTTAAGGGAGAGTTAATAGGTTTCTACAAAGGAATCTCTCTTTCTTGTATACAAACTAGAATGATGCACCACTTTCTCAAGGTTTCTACAAAGAACTCTCTCTCTCTTTTTTAATTGAATTTTGGCCGCTCAAAACAAGTTTGTCAGGCCACTTCAGAAGTCATGAAGTAGCCAACACCGCACCTACTATAGAACTCTCTCTCTCTCTCTCTCTCTCTCTCTCTCTCTCTCTCTCTCTTACAAATGAGAATAAGTGCAAGACACTCTCTTGATATAGAGCTAGGGATGAGGTTTATAGGCAATGAAAAATTAGGGGCTATTTGTAACCCAATGGCTATTTAACCAAAAAGATTTCTTAAGAAAATCACCAAACTTTACTAGTTTTGAAGATAAATTCGCTAACATCATATTACACATTACCATATAAGATGGAGAATCTGAAAGATTTGAGTCTTATAAATTTTTAGGCCTATATAGAAAATACACTCGTCAACCTATCTATATTTATACCATGATATTGGACTCTTATTTTTTACCATGTTTGTAGGGTAGGAAAGGACAGGAGATGAGGGAAAGGTAATGAGAGAAAGGTAAGGGTGAGAAGGAGGGTGCGACAATGATATTGGACTCTTATTTTTTACCATGTTTGTAGGGTAGCAAGGACAAGAGATAAGGGAAAGGAAAGAGTGAGAGGGAGGGTGCTACAAGGTGGAAGATGCATGTGCTAGGGTAGAGGGACCATTTACAAGACTTTTGCCAAAAGTACCCCCACTTTAACTTGAGTTTACATGGAGAAATGTGAAAGAGAAGGTCCGATTGTGGAACAAATTTGATGAGGTGTCTTTTGTGCATAAGCTAAAATTGTGTGACAAAAGTGAGTCAGTAAATGTCCTCCCACATGGAGTGTCACTATTTTGGATTTATAGTTTGAATTTAATTAATGCTAAAATTAGTATCACTCCATTGTGTTAAAGACATCTGAATTAAAAAAAATTAAGAAATGTTGTTGTTTGGTGCCTTATCAAAGGCTTGCATTGATTTTTTTAACGTCACTAAAGTACTTTACACATTGAGTTTAAAAAGAAAAAAAGGCAAGAAGAGAAGGAGATCTCCCTCGCCCATTCTCATGGACTAGGAGTCTACCCCTTCTATCTCACTGCCCATCCAAGAAAAGGGTGTGTCTAAATTTGGACCTAAAACCAAGAGATGGTACCTCAAGGAAAAGCATCCTACATACACTTTTGTGGTTTTTGTGGAGAACCCAATAGGGACTAGATCATTGGTAAAAGTTTGGACAGGTAAATATGTGTTAGAGAGACTTTCCCCCAAGGGATTCACTACTGAACCATGATGATAGATTGTATGCAGCTTGGGTACCATGTATCCTGGAGTCAATCCTCATTTATTTGGGAGGATGAAAGATGGGAGTTACTGTGCAAATTACTGAATTGCAACACTAGTATGATCTGGAGTAGGTAGAGGGCCTTTATTCCCTCCTTTTGTGATGATGTAAAAAGTACTCTTATATGTTGTAATTTCTATCTTTTTTAAGTTTAATATTATAAATATTCTCCCAAAAAAAGAAAAGGGTGTGTCTAAGCACCCTAATATAGACCCTTTCCCACTAGCACATGATGTTATAGGCGATGTGTCAATGGCAAAGTATTTTACAAGAATTCTAATTTTGTCAATTTTGGCATAGTTGGGTTTCTTGGGCCAAGTTGTATTTAATGCAGGGGGGATAGTTCACAACTATGCCGGTGAGACAAAGCACTTATCTGGCCCCCCTCTACCTTGGGTAGGAGAGCAATACCTCTCCTATCTTTTTGGGCACCTTTTTTTTCAGGGGGAGACCTAGCTTTTTAGACTAAAGAGGTGCCCCAACTTGTTTTTTAAATTTATGCAGAATATGTCGTTTATGTAAGGTTTATACTTAATTTTTTCCTAAAAAACATCTTTTGCAATCTTCCAATTTTGGCAATTACGACTATCTGGTGCAAGGTTATGTCAGTGATCTCTAGATTTCTCCTCTTTACAAGATTTAGAATCACATCGCACTATATCTCTTTATAGGAGTAAGAGTACCTCTCTCTCTCTCTCTCTCTCTCCCCACAGAGAAGACTAGAGCCCTTTCTCTTGCTACAACCTCATTAGCCTCATTTCCATTCTTGAGTCCTTTCTCTTGCCACAACCTCATTAGCCTCATTTCCATTCTCTCTCCCTATTCTTTTGTGGGCAAAAAAGAAGAGAGAGGTCCCTCTCTCTTGTGTACATGATTAGAGCATAGTTAGTTGGTGATGTGGCCTTCAGTGAAAGGTTAGCCTTCTATTAAAAGAGTGCGTGTTAGTTGCGAGTTTTAAATGAAGGCATACCATACGAGTTTTAGTGAGAAATTAGAAATAGGCACATAACATATACCATGCGAGTTTCTAGAGTGAATGGGTAATACAAAATATCATTAAAGCACAATAAAAGCCAATAGCGCGTTATTGGAGTGGTAAGGTAGGAGTTTGAGAGAATCTAAGTGATGGGTACAATGCGCAGAGGTAAGGTAGACACTAGGAGTAGGAGTTTGAGAGTCCCTAGGTGACACGGGTACAACGCGCAGTGGTAAGGTAGGAGTAGGAGTAGGAGTAGGAGCAAGAGTTTGAGAGTCCCTAAGTGATGGGTACAAATCTTCCCATTAAGAGTTTGAGAGTCCCTAAGTGATGGGTACAAATCTTCCCATTGAGTAGTGTACTTTCAAATTTAAAGCAGACAAAAAAAAAAGAAGAAAGAAAGGAAGGAAGCACAATAAAACTAAATCCTAAATCAAGGTTTTGATGTTGGTGGTGGGCTGCTTTCATCAAAGGTGGGCCCCATTCAATACGCGTGCCGGAAGCAAAGGGCGTTTCGCGATCGCACGGAGAAACGCAGGGGATCTTTTTCGAACGGACGGATGGGATTAGATAGCGCTATTTACAGCCAAAATATATTTGGTACAAAATCTTCACAGGCAAGACGAAGCGTTTTCGCCTTTGCGCAAAATCATCAGCAAATTATTCCAGATCTACGGTTGGCAGCTGTCGGGAGAAAAGCACGTGGCCAGTCGAGATCCTTAGGCGTTGGTTCACACGCGCCCGTTTACAGTGTCACGAATTAACCTTTTTTTTTTCCTTACCAGTGGAAATAAGAGGGCATTGCATTTAACTTATTGGTTTTATAATTACATTTTAAGCAATGTGAACCTTCAAATTCAAGGCTAAGCAAAATTACAACCGTTTTTTTTTTCAAATTGAGCCGTGAAAATTACACTAAAGGACAGTTTTTTCTAGCACTGCTTGTGTATGTGCAATTCTAGGTCTTCCAATTCTCATGCAGTGAATTTTGTGATATCTGAGGGGCTTTACAGGCCTTGGGTGGAGCTCGGTAAAGGGAAAGAATCCCACATTTTTTTTAGCCCGCCAAATTACATTCTCGAGCAAACCAGCCTCTCCATCTCCCTGCCCACGGTTTTTTAGGTGGAATTTCTGTTCCAGAACTTTCATATGTGTAAAGCCCTAGAATAGGAGGTTGTTCTACAATCCCTTGATTTTTTGCCAATTCAAGCACCTTGGTGGTTGTAGCTAACCGGTATATGGGCAACCATGAGGAGTGAACAAGATTTAAACACATACTTTGGGCACATGATTATTGAGATGGGACATTGTGCGCCCCTTTAGAAAAGGGGTTACCTAGTCTTTGGGAAACTACCTTTGGGAAAGTGATTAATTGAGTTGGGACATTGTGCACCCTTTTGGGAAAAGGAGCCATTGAGATGGGACATTGTACACCCCTTTGGGAAAAGGAGTTATTGAGATGGGACATTGTACACCCCTTTAGGAAAAGGAGTTATCAAGATGGGACATTGTACACATAGTTATCAAGTACATCTTAACTACCTACCTCTTCCCAAAGAAGATGTGTGTGTGTGAAATGAAGGCAAACAAGCCCTTTATAGAGATATTCCCATTCCCACCACTTTGGTCCACCATCATCATATGCGGTCCATTGGCTTGGACATAAAGTTGAGAGAGAGAGAGAGAGAGAGAGAGAGAGAGAGAGAGAGCATTGCCAAAATGGGAGTTAACTTTTGAGGCCACCACATCCCCTCTTCATCCTCTCCCATGAAATTTGAAAGGTGCAACAAATATTTGAAGGGGATACTATAGTTATATACAAGTGGATGGCACAATTAGCCAAGAACCTTCAATAAGGAGGGGCTCTACTGAGGCTCTAATCAATGGTAACCACAAACAATGGTAACCAACACCCTTTAATAAGGAGGGGCTCTAATTAGGATCTAATCAACACCCTTCAATAAGGAGGGGATCTAATCAATGGTAACCAACACCCTTCAATAAGGAGGGGATCTAATCAATGGTAACCAACACCCTTTAGTAAGAAGGGGCTCTAATCATTGGTGAGACCAACACCATATAGGATAAGAGCTAGGGGGTTATAGTGAAGAAGTTTGTTGGGGCATGTTCACATGGATTGGTTCATGGATATGTGAACGACCAAACCTCTTTCACTGTGTTGTATTAGAAAGCCTCTCTTATGTAAGCTTAATATTGAGCATATCAAATGAAATTTAGAGGAAGGTCACTTTAGAACATGAAGATGGTTTACAAGTACCGACATAAAAAAGGTTGCACATTCTTGACCTTTGTGATTTTTGGTAGACATCATTATTTTGATATGAAATTTCTATGGTTTAATGGGCCTATCTTCAGTAAGAGCAAAAATCAGAGAGGGAGTTAGCACTCTTATCATGAAGGAACTCTTGGATGGGCAGGCAAAGGACAAGCAAGATTTTTTCTCCTCCAAAAGGACTTTCAATGTCCATGATTCAACCTCTATGCCATGCGTATGCAAATGTTTTTACTGGGCTTTCATGGGCGTGAAAATTAAAGGCCACCTTTTCTCCATGCTCACCTATTCACTTTTCTCCATTAATTAATTTAATGCCCTTATCGAGGTATTAAATTATTAATAAATTAATGGTAAGTTAAGGTTGTTCCTTAGCTTACAAACTTTACCTTACAAAAAAAGAGCTTAACATTACAAAAATAAAAGAAATATAGTTTTCAAACTTTTGATTATTTTCATCCCATCTTGACAATACATATTATATGGTAATTATATATTCAAAAATGCTTAATAAATAAATAAACATCCACTAATCACTTAAACAAATAAAAACTTGAGATATTAAACAACCTTATATATCCTTAAATAAAAAAATAAATTTAATTTAAAAATTACCATACTTTACTCCACAAACTCCATTGAAAAAAAAACAGCCAATAATCACTTAAAAGATTATGAACAAGAAAAAATTATAGGTTAACAAAAAAGATATATTTCTTCTCCTTTATAGAATACCATTTATACATATTTGTGGCAATACGTACGATGAATACATATATACAAAAAAACTAGCAGCATGCCTACATTCAAAAAATGGTTACATCTTTGGTCTTGGGATGTATTGAGAGTGGTACAAAATCATGGCCTTCGTTGATAACCTTCTTTACCGGTGCATTCTAAACCGATCTATACTTGTCGGAAAGATTCATATCAGCATCACCAAGCTCATCATCAGAGAAAACTTCGTAAAAAGAACACTCGACCCTTTATTTCAAGTTCTCAGTCTTGGGTTAGGTTCCCTACGATGTTGAATCGGATTACTTTGACTCCAAAGCTTGCCATCATCATTAATTGCTTCTATGTCTTCTTTGGGGGTTCTTTCAACCGGAAAATATATGAAAGAACCATTATCCAAAACAAAAAAAAGTCATCAACGTCTTCGCATTGATTCGTGGCATCTTCATTACTTTCCAGATTGTTGCTGCCTGTCTCTTTCTCATTCCATCTCCTGTTTTTTGGAAGTAGAGCAATACCTGGCTCCGAGTAGTTCTAGGTTACAAGGCAAGCACCCCCCCAAGCATCAACTACACCTTAACTAGAAATGATCAAAAGGCATCCAAAGGAAACTAGTAGAATCGGAAAGGACAAAGCCACACTTACCTCAACTTTACCCAGTCGAAGGAGAGGAGATGATAACCCATAACCCAGAGCCATGCACGAGGCGGCAAGGAGAAGAAGACGATAGCCCATAACCCACAGCATGCATGAGGCGGCGAGGAGAAGAAGACAATAACCCATAACCCATAGCCATGCACGAAGGTGATGAGGAGAAGAAGATAATAACCCATAACCCACAATGATGTAAGAGGCGGCACGAGGAGAAGAAAACAATAGCCATAACTCACCACCAATCATGGTCCCCACTATCCCCTACCTCATTAACTTCACATCGAATACATCACCAAACCGTAACTAAAGTAGAAGAATGAAATGAGCAGAAGAAGGAAACTAACAGAATCGAAAAAGAGAGGAGGCCACAAATTACCTGACTGAGTTAAACCAGTTGGAGGAGAGGAGGCCATAGCCCATAGCCATGGATGACACAGCAAGGAGAAGAAGACGATAACCCATAACCCATAGCCATGCATGAGCTGGCAAGGAGAAGAAGACAATAACCATAACCCAGTGCCAATCATGGCTCCCACTACCTCCTAGCTCATTAGCTGCCCCACTACGCCACAACTCCCCAAAAAAAAAACCAATGTTCCCTCTATTATTCACTAAGGTTCCCACCAAAACCCACAAAAACAAATAAATACCATTTTTCAAGACAGGGTGCCTATTGAGGTGAGGTTCGAATGAGATGTATGGCAAAGCTAAACAAACCATGCAGATTTTGGCATAGTTAGCATTCGGCTTGGCGAAGTTTATTGGCATAGAGCTAACTCGATTTTGGGTTGGCCAAGTTATAGAGTTATACAAACTATGTAGAATTGGCAGAGCTACCATGACTTTGGCTTGGCTAAGTTTACTCGCATAGAGGTACTAGGTGGCGTGACTTTGGCTTTGGCCAAGTTTAGTAAGAAAGACTTGGTCGAGTGTAGAGGAGTGTGGAAATGGTGCCTTGGCCCTTCACACGTCTAAAACGAGTTATTTTTTTGCAAGAATATCGGCAGGTGCGACTCTCTCCCGCTAATTTAGCGGCATCTTTAGGGATGTCACCCTGGATGGCGACACCGCAGTCAATGTAGTCGCATCGCCAAACTACGTGCCAATTTTAATGGAGAGTCACGATCCCATGACGATTGGCGATTTTATGCTGGCCCGTGGCCAATTTGGCCAATTTTTGGCTAAAATGGAGGGTGGCGATTTTATGCTGCTGCTGACGAATCATCTCTCGACTCATCAGCGCTTGAGCAATTCAAAGACTCGGATGACTCTCAGAATAAAAAATTATGTAATAAATTAGAGCTCCTCCTCACCCGTGGTAGCAGTATTTGAAGATGGCCTATATAATTGCTATAAAAAAGCAACTTCTCCCTTCAATTTCTAAGCTCGTTGGAACCCTTGCTAATCATATGAGCCTCTCCCCTTATTTCGATTGTCTCTTGCCAATTACAAACTTCATTGTTCTCCTTTTGCCAGAATCAAAACATTGTTACCCCTACAACAAACACCCTCGCGTGAGACCTCTATTACCTTAAAACCCTACTACCCATACAACCCCTTGGAGGGACGAGGCTCTTCTAGATGCTTAGGTTTAAACCCTGCCCCAAGGGGGAGTGGGGTTTATGGGGTTCCATCACCCCCCCTAATGCAAGGGCTCCCCCAAAATGAATCCAGGGGGTTCTAAAGAAAACGCTCTGGAATCAATCAATGTGGCTTGGCAGCTCATGTTGGGTGTCTAGGCTAGCTAACGAAGTTCCACTTGGAAAAGGGAATTAACGTAACGATGTCACAGCAGACGTGAGCAGCAAAAACTGGGGCGTATTTTGGGTAGTGACGTTGGGGTCTTTCTGGGTTGATAAAGATGTGTCAAGCCACGCTTGCCCTTGAAGAGTGTGGGTGCTGAGACCTTAAGAACCGTGGGGTTCTATTAACCCCCCTATTGGATATTTCGGAGTTAGTCTGGAGTCCTGGTGTCTTTTGTGGTGTAAACACTAGGTGTGAACACCCTCTTATTTAGGGTCAAAAGACAAAGGCCGTGGTGCCTATAAAAGCATGTACTTGGGTCCTTCATTCATACATGACTACCATTTAAGTTGTGCACCCTCTCTTTCATACTTTAGCTCTATTGCTTCTCTCTCTCTCTCTCTCTCTCTCTCTCTCTCTCTCTCTCTCTCTCTCTCTCTTACACACTCCACTATGATGATGATATTTCATCCTCCATAGCCCCATATGTGATCCTATGGATGCCAACATGGTATCAGAGCTTGGATTGCCATTGTCATTATCATCCTATTTTTTCTACATATGAAGCCTTGTGTTTTGATGCTACAACCATCACCATCTTGAACACCATCTACATCTTCATTTGTGTTTTCGTTACTCTGCGAGCTCCGTTGCCATGCTTAGCTGCCCCAGTGGTGCGATCCGCTAGCTCCGCCCGCCTAGACGAGCACCCATAGTGGTCAGATACCTACCACCACCTCGGCTTTCCGCCCTCCAGAGACTGGGTGACACTAGTGCCCAGTGGTCCGCCGACACCGGCTGAGCCACCCTTTAGCACAATGTTGTCTTGGCTGGGTCCCCAACCGCACTGTCGTCTCGCCACCCTTCTCATGCTTGGGCTAGGCTACATCTGCCCCTCTTGCTTTCCCACCCGCGTTGGGCTCCCGCGGCTAGCCTGCTAACTGCACTGGCCTCAGCTTTGTGCAACGCCTTCAACAGGACAAACAAAACGCCACCACGTGGTTGCAAGGTGCTCTTCATTCGCACAACCAATGTAGCTTCAACATGTTTATTTTTTTTTTGGAGATAAGGTATTTTCATTTATTCATACGATTATGAGGTGTTTTCATCAAAGCTCGCAAGCTACTGTTCACATGGACACCTTTATGTGCCTGGCTTTTGAGCCCTTCTACACCACATACGAGATCCATGCCTCCACAACACCCATCTTCTCTGCCCCATGGGATCTTCTTCAACAACTTCTATGTTCATGCTTGAGCTCCAGACTCAAGTATCCATTGCGTGACGAAAACGAAGACGCAAAAGGATCTACACTGACATCAAGGGGGGGTTTTTGTTGGGATTACAAGCTTGATGACAGGTGGAGCTAGGCACGATATGTGCTGGCATGGTAGACAGTAGCATGTGTGTGGCAATAAATGGCCGCGTCCAGCTGGCCACAGTGTGTGGACATTAGTTAGGGTTATTTGGTGTGTGAACACAACACATGTATTGTGTGGTTGTGTAGTCTTCTTCTATGATGCATTATGTGAGTGTGGATATGGCTTCCCTCTATGGTTAGGGTTACATCAATCTATTAGGGTTTTCTCTTGTGCGTGTGTTCTCTCTCACTATCTATCTTTTATCATGGTATCAGAGCCTGGTGCTCTCTATTTGGGTTTTGTGAGTGAGTGAGTGAGAGAAGAGGAAAAGAAGCTGTGAAAAAGAAAGCCATTGGAGCTTGGAGCAAAGAAGAAGCTTGGAGCACACATCTACTCAATAGATCTGAAAGCTAAGGACCACAGGTAAGTAAAGCTAAACACCCTTGACACAAGCAAAGCAAGATTTGAGTTGCCCAAAGCAAGTGGAAATTCTGTTTTGCAAGCTTTAATGGAAAGCTTGAGAGCTTGAATGCAAAGAGGAAAATGTATGTAATAGGTGAAGGACACATATATATGGCATTGGTGAATGCAATAGAAACTCATATGCAAGCCCTAACTTGATTTTGGAGCAAATCTATGCATTGTACTAGAGGAAAAATTATTGTTTTGGAAGCTTCACAAAAACAGAGAACATATGCCCAAAATTGATGCCATTGGAGGTGATTCTTGCCCAAATTGGAAGCATTGACGTATTGGGAGCAAGTATAGGGTCTTGGCTAAGCCCCAGACACCAGCATTGGTGAGTACAAATCACTCAAATCTCCCTAGGAGCAGATGGCGCTGGAAAAACAAGTCCTTGGAGAGCAGTTTTTTTATTATCATTTCTCTCATGATTGATGCCTCCCAAAGCCATATAATGGTGTGAATGCATATGAAGTTTAGCAAATGTGTGTATGTGAGCTTGGAGAAGCTTTCTGGAAGTTTATTTGTGAGAAACAACAAGATTTTAGTTGATTAAGGCCTGCTTAATAGAGGATTAAGCTTGTAATTAGCAAAATAGAGCTCACTAAACCTTTAATTACTCACTCACTACTCAAAATTGGAGCAATTTCTCTTACACAGAGGTGGAGCAACATCATACGAAGCTAATGAATACCTGGTCCCTGAATTTGGATCACATTTGAAGCAATTAGAGCGAGATTAGTGACTATTAATCACTGTTTCCAAGTTTACATCAAAACAGAGAACAACTTTTGCCAAGTGTTTGGCAAAAGTGTTTGGCATGTAATGAGTTTGGATGATGCCCATATGCAACATGGAGGATGTATGGATGTAAATGGATATGGTTTACACTTGGTTTGATCATTTCTCAGTGATTTGAAGGATTGGAAGGCTCGGCAAAAAACTGTCATAACACGGTATTGTGGACTGTTCATACCAAGGAGTCACAATAGATACACCAAAGGGTCATACATTCAAGATATGAAGCAATAGTGTCCAAAGCTACAACTTGGATGGGTGCCTGTAATGGTGTGGTGATTCAAGAGCGTGTGGTAGCAAGATAGGATAAAGTCCTAAGTGATTTACTTCATGGATATATGATGAGAGCAGTCATTGTAATAGCATTAGGCCTCTTATGAGCCTAAAGTGCCCGGCCGACCATAGTTTAAGTGAGTGTGAACACTTATGGCCATGTATATAAGTGAATTTCTCTCATAATACAACATACTCTTCCATTGTGCAATTGAGTCTTGCTAATCCTCTTGCTAATCTCTCTCCCTAATGCATGCTAGTGAGTGTGTGTGAGTGAAGTGAGATGAGAGGAGGGACGAGGACCCGTAGTGCAACGTGGCGGTGTGACAACGCTCGCGGGAGACGCGGTGGAATTGCTTCTCAAGGAGTTGTACAAGCTTGGAGACCTCAAGGGTTACGAGCTTGGCTATTGGAAAGATCCTCACACGACAGCTGCAGTTCACCAGGTAATCTCTTTTTGGATGTGTTTCAAGGAGGGTTAGGGTGCCATAACATTTTTGGCGTCGCTGTCCCATCCCTTGACTTTTTCCATCGTTTTGACTCTAATTTACGCATAACCCATTGACCATTATCTTGATTAATGGTTTCCCATGAAAAAGATGTGGATTTGATGGTGATTTGTGTGAGATTTGGTGTAGAATAGCTCTCTTTTTTGTTTTTGAAAAGAATGCTTTTTGCTTAATTTTTAGATTAATTTATTGTTTTTGTTGTTGCTTTTGTGATTTTTCATATTCTTAGGGCTTGCACATAGTTTGTATTAGGCTTAATTTACATCCATTGCATCAAACAATGCAATAGAATGCAATTCTTAGTGAATGTTAGCTCTCTTTAGTTTAAACATAGAACTAAGATCATTAATTTTAGTTTAATTGTGTGTTTGTTGTTGAAATTGTTTGGATTAGAGTGTTAGTAAGTATTAGGAGTAGCTTAATCTTTCAAAAACATTCTTAAAACCATCAAAAAACCCTTGAATTTGACTAATTTCTCTTAATGGACTGGTTTTTGTCATTAAGGGTGATTAATCTTATTCAAGAGGCCAAAAAATTAGAAAATGTGTTAATTGGGGTCTAAATGGATTATATGAGTAGTCGAAATTGGTGTTTTTGAGTGTTTTGAGAGCATCTAGATACATCAAAATACCTAATCACATCAAATTTTTCATTAATCGGAGAAATTTGACTTTCTTTACTTAATTTTACCTTAAAAGAGGAGAACATAATTAAGAGTCTAATTAATCTCCTATTTTAGATTAATTTACACAATTATTCATGCACAAAGATTAGCATTTCCTTGCTCTATCCCCAATGATGTGCTCAATTGTGTGAATTAATTAAAGATTAATGGTTAATTAGAGTCCTTGATTAGTGTAAAAGAGAGAAAGATTAGTGAAAAGATTAATCTTAGATTAAATTTCAATCACTTTTTACATAACTCATTAAGGCTAATGAGCATTCAATGAGTAGATGCTCATGAGTTGTTAAAATTGTCCATTTTGGGAGTCATTTATGAGGGGTGTCATTAAAAGGTTGACTTTGTCATTAAAAGGTTGACTTTTTAAATTCCCACTTACCTTTTTGGGAAAATGCCCATAACCCTTTCATTTTAAATTCAAAAAATACTCCCCCACTAAAAAAAAAAATGTTCCGGCCCCGTGAAAGTCCGTGAGCCATGAAAGTTCAGGCCGTGAACCGTGAAAGTTCATGCCATGAAAAGTTAGATGACATAAAAAAAACTCTAGAAAACAACCCCTGTTTGGAGGCTCGTATCTACTAAATTGTATATTTGATGAAAGTTCAAGTGAGAAATCAGACGTAAAAAAAAAACTCTAGAAAACACCCCTATTTGGAGGCCCATATCTACTAAACCATATATCCGATGAAGGCGCTCTAGGGCTCATTGAAAAGCTGACATCGAGCTCTTCGACTTTGAACTCGACTGTCCGAAGTCAAAATCGACCATTTTGGCCTCCGACCAGCAGCCTCAAAATTCGAACTTGAAATCGAGGCAAAAAACGGTACAAAAACCACGAAAAATCGTAAAAATTAGCGCAAAGATATCGACGAGCCATATTCGGGCTACTTTTTGAGGGTCTAAACGACAAAATCACGGACGATGCAGGAAAACAAAGTTGTAGTACTCCAAAAATACTACAACTCCCTCATATAGAGTTTTTCAAAATTCCTTTTGGAACACCCTAAAAAACGTGCAGCAAAATAAGGAAAAAATTCTCGAGGTTTTTTTTTGTCTTGAGACAGTGATGGAAAATAGGTTTTAGAACCTCCTCTTCCATCTGGGAAGTTCCTAGTATACGCTTTTTCTGGAAAAATATCTCAGCGTTCACGTGCGTATAGAGCCTAAGCTAATTAGGGCAAACGGACACCTGTTTGATCCAACGAAGAGTACGCCAAGCCTCTTGAGGCTGTATGGGTTGTGGGAAAGTATAAAAAGCAAAAAAAAAAACTGTGATTGCTCATTAAGGAGCATTTAGGCACTCTGGCATGGCATGATAGAGGGATTGCCAGGGATCACATAAGGACTGAACCTAATGGCTGACATCTTTGAGCCATTGAGATCTATGCCACAAATTCACCTCCCAATGCCATTGACCATCCCTATAACAAGAGTGTCATCAGGTTTTACACACCCTATGACTTCGATCCCACCGGGTTTTGGTCCCTTGCCTAACATTCTCGCAAATCCTATAAGTACCAACCATTTCCTGGATGCCCACACTTTGGACATACTGACTAGTCTAGGAAGGGGGGTGGCCCAAGGTCTCACTGAGTCTCTTCCAACAAGAGCACTCACATACGGCCTTAGTGACTCATACAGAAATACGGCCGTACAAATTTTCAAAATTATGGGCAAATATGATGGAACAACAGACCCTATTCAATTCATTCAAATGTTTGAACAGAGATGTGAAGCCTTTGGAAATCCCAACTGCCCCACTAAGGTACATGCGTTGAACTTATGCTTAGAGGAAAAAGCTAGTCTCGATGGTTCATCGCATTAAAAATGACCATCTCAATCCTCATTGTGCATACAAGGCACCTGTTCTTCTACACTGCATATATTGTAAAACCTTTGACCATGATACTAAAAAATGTCCTGTAGGCTTCATCCTTAATGGACTCAAAACCTCCATCTCCCGTGCACCAAACAGAAACAGTCCAAAGGGTAGAAACTACTTAGGAGGTAATTAATCGAACACTTTAGTGTTTCTATTGTCGTGGACCTCACAAGGTGGCAGACTGCACAATTTGGAATACTTCCATGCCCATAGTCACACTAACACCTTGCAAGACCAATTGCAAGACCAATGTGTGAACGATATGGCATTGATCACATGTTCCAAGATTGCCCAAGACGAGTTGCTTCAATGCAACTTGTCTCACAAAATACAACTCTTAATATCTTAAGTGTACAAAACGGGCAGTTGTCCACGGTGCCCTTGAATGTGCTTACACACTTACAAACCAAGGCATGAGAAACAGTCAAAAGGAACGCAAAAGATAATACCTTAACATGGATAGAAGAACATGCTTTAAAACAGAACCCAAAAGAGAAAATAAAACCTTCTAAAACCAAGAAAAACAAAGGACAATAAATTGTAAAAACCAAGGTCGAATTAAAAGACAGGGAAAGGGAGTCTGTAGATGACATAAACCCAAAAAGGGACATAAACATGAAAGAGCCAAAAGCTATACATGATGTAGAAGTATCCACCTCAAAGACCACCACACAAACCTCAACACCCATATATGTGACATAGGATACAAAAACCCAAAAGATAATTCGATCTCGTCGCATGGGAAAACATAATGAAAAATTGACAAACCAAAGAAAGTCAGAGAATGAAACAAGTTCTAGTACATCACTAAGTGAGGATGAAACAAGTTCTTACTCTTCGCTCAGTGCACTACATAGACCAATCAAGAAACTAGAACCCACCCAATCACCCCAAATGGATAATAATGATCACATGACATATGCGAAATGTAAAAAGCAAGCTTAGGAGAGCATGCTTAGCTTGGTTGAATGTCTTACAAGGTCCCCGGTTGTGATTGAGCCTCATAATGCTAATCCTAAAATAGCAACCAAAATACAAAGCCCAGAGGAGTACCGCTTTCCCTTTTAAGAGGAAGACATACTCTCTACAGAAGGGTCATTTGGGACAGATTGTACGAACTATACGCTTGAGAAAGTATGTGAGGAATTTGATAATTCCCTTATAAGATTAAAACAACCTCTCAAAACCTCATTCGGAGAAATGCTATTCTCTCATGATAAAGCCAGCATCACATCAGAACTTGTACCTTTAATGGCTCAACCTGAGTTATACATGGACATAATGAACTCCATAAAACATGACTGTGAGGATTCGCAAGTTTCTAAACAGCCCTCATTAAGAATTGTCAGAGGGCCAAGTGTGCTAGTGTATGCATTGGGTACTCTTGAAAAAGCTGAGACCCAAACAGAGGATAAAAGTGAATGGGAATATGAAACAGACATAGGATCTAAAGCTAAAACAATAACCAAAACACCCATGTTCCTTTGGAAGATTCTATCATGGTATGGTTGTTGAGATATCGAGCTCGTCTAGTGAGGCGGTGGACACTGATGACCCGCTTGGGGGATAGGCCCCACACTTACACCACTGGCATGGTTGGTGAGATCTTGGGTGATATGCGGCCAGTGGGATGACAGGCTGTGTGACAGCCATTCTAGAGACTGGCATAGTTATAGCGCCAGCTCATTTAGTCGAGTTCACACTATAGAGAATCCGTGTATGTATTGGTTGAGTACCTTTCATATTATGTGTACTCTTATTCTTGTATATGGGGTGTTGAGTGTTGAGTAGAGAAGAAGAAGATTTTCAGCCTCTCACCTTGTGTGTTCTCTATTAGGGTTTTGTGAGTGTGTGTGTGTGCTTGCAAGAGCTCAAGCTCTCTTCCCCCCTGCATCTTTTCATGGTATCAGAGCCTGGTTTGTGCTAAGGGCTGAGCTGCAAGCAAGAGAACCACAGGAAGCGGTACGAGGGTAAGAGCTTCAACTACTCTTCCCTATTTGTGTTGGTGACTACACCCTTGTCGGGAGCTCTACGGGAGGCACCGGCAATGATCTCTGATTGAGGAGCTTTCTTCGCGGGAGTAAAGCTATAGGGCAACTATACGGTCCTGTCGGACAAAATCTCTGAGCCTAAAACGCGTTTCGGGCGCGTCTGGACCTCCGTTTTTCAAAAAGCAGGCGATTTCGAGCACTGCGGGTAAGTCATCGATTCTCTGCAGAACTCTGTTTTAAGAACTACAGGAAGACAGATTGACTGTGCAGACACTGTGGGTGCTGCAAAGAGGTCTACAGTTGCCATTGGGTGTATGTATGCACATTGAAGTCATTGGTTGTGACATTTGAGAGTACTACAGTACCGCTGTGCAAAAAATACAGCAGTTTGTGCAGAAAAACCAGAGTGCAGTTTCTGGTAAAATTGTGTGTTTGGCAAGATGTCTAATGATGGCATAACACAGATTGTGGCTGAGAAGCTGGATAAGAATAACTTCCATGCTTGGAGGTTCAGGTTGACAAATTTCCTGATGGGAAAAGGCTATTGGGACTACATAGAAGGTGACCATGCGGAGATACCGGATATAAATCCGACTACTGCAGATGTGAAAGAGTTTAAAGACTGGAACCTAGGAGCCAGGAAGGTTATGTATTGGCTCTCCATTAGTATACAGGACACCATGATTGGGCACATTTAGGATGCCAAGTCCCCCAAGGAGGCGTGGGACACCTTGGTAAAGCTCTATGAAACAAATACCAAGGCACGTAAGATACAGTTGAAGAATGAACTTCATACTGTGGAGAAAAAGAGCATGTCTGTGAATGACTATGCGCTGAAGATAAAGGGTATTGTGGAATCCCTTGCATCTATTGGTGTGTCAGTAGATGATGATGACAAGGTGGAAGTCTGTCTACGTGGTCTCGGGCCACAATACAAGGCGTTCAAGACGTCCATTCAGACTCGGGAAAACATTCCCAACTTTACAGATTTGGTATCTATGCTGATTATCGAAAGAGAAGAGCTTGGGTGAAGACCAACAGTCTTCACAAAGCAAAAACAGTTCAGAGCAACAGGCCTTCTACACGAGTTCAGGAAGAGGACGAGGTAGAGGAGGCCGTGGATGCGGTCAAGGAGGTAGCCGAACAGGTAATCAGAATTATGGTCAGCAGCAGCAGCAGCAACAACAACAGTCCCAGAATCAACAACAACAACAACAACACGCAGGTGGAAGAGGCAAATTCAGAGGCAGGGGGAGTCAAAGAGGCGGTGGAAATTGGCAAAGGCAATATAATGATGCACGTGAATGCTATTATTGTGGTAAGCCTGGACATGTGCAGGCAAAATGTTATAAGAAGCAGGCTGACATGCAAAATGGGAAAGTGCAGCAAAACAACTATGCATCCTCAAGCAGAAATAATGAGGATAATGAAAGGTTGTTTGTTATGCAGCATGTCGTGAATGCCATGTCTGAAAATATTGATGCAGTACAAAAAGATAATGTATGGTATGTGGATTCAGGCGCTTCGAACCACATGACGAGTCATGGGGAGTGGTTCAAGGAGATGAAAACCCCGGAAAGACCAGGTTTTGTGGAAACAGGGGATGACACTGCTTATCCAATTGCCCACGTTGGAGATGTGCCATTGTCTATGCAGGATGGCAAAGTGAAGTACCTTGCAGATGTACTTCATGTACCGAACATAACAAAGAATCTGGTTTCAGTTGGCCAAATGATTGAGCAGGGTTTGCAGGTTCGCTGATGGGTGTTATGTTGAAGATTTCAAAGACAAGTGCAGGTTGGTTGCAAAAGGCAACAGAGTGGGCAGAATGTTTACGTTGAATGTAGATATGCCTGAAATGAGTGCTGCCATGTTTGCAAATGGTTCAAGAATTGTTGCAGACACAGACATTTGGCATAAAAGGATTGGACATGTAAATGTGCAGAGATTGAAGTCTATGCAGACAAAAGGAATTGTGACAGGGCTACCAAAATTTAAAGTGGAAGGTATGCAGAAAATATGTGAAGCATGCTAATTTGGGAAGCAAGCAAAGCATGTGTTTCCACGTAACAGATATGTGAGCAGAAATGCACTAGATGTTGTGCATTCAGATGTATGGGGTCCTACGAAGACCATATCTATGGGAGGCTGCAGGTATTATGTGACTTTCATTGATGACCACACAAGGAAAGTGTGGGTATATTTCATGAAGGAGAAGAGTGAGGTGTTCACTCACTTTCAGAATTTCAGAGTTTTGGTTGAAAAGCAAACAGGAAAATATGTAAAGTGCCTAAGGTCAAATGGAGAGGGAGAGTACTTCTCCAATGAGTTCTCTGAATTTTTGAAGAAGAATGGTATTCAGAGACAGTTTACATGCAGATACACTCCGCAGCAAAATGGAGTTGCTGAGCGAAAAAACAGGCACATTGCTGAGATTGCGCGAGCATTGATGGAAGAGAAGAATATGCCGCATTGCTATTGGGCTGAGGCTGTTTCTATAGCAGTATACATCATGAACATGACTCCAACTGCAGCCATACATGATGTAACTCCAGAGGAGAGGTTTACTGGCAGAAAACTAGATTTGTCTCATCTGAAAGTCTTTGGATGCATTGCATATGTGCATGTGCCAGATGAGCTGAGAATTAAGCTAGATCCGAAAGCTGAAAAATGTGTGTTTATTGGATATTCCCTTGAGCAAAAGGGATACAGGTGTTATAACCCTGCTACACGTGAGTTGAGGGTAAGCAGGGATGTTGTCTTTGATGAGATGAGCAGCTCGTATGCTGCTGAAAAAGAAGCTGTTGGGGCTGATGTGAGTGGAAGTGTGGTTGCACAGAATGCAGGTCAGCAATCACAGTCTTTGAGTGGACCAGGAGAGTCCTCATCTAGTGGGTCTATTGATAGACCATGGAGTGGCAGGCTACGTCATAATACCAGCCCTGCAAATGTGATTACTACATCATGTAAAGGAAAAGAGAAAGTGGTTGAGTCCCTTGGTATGCCTGACATTTCTGCAGGGCATTCTCATGTTGATGGAGAGTCTAGTGGTTCAGATATGAGCCTTGATGAGGAGCTTGGGATCCCAGCTATGAGAACACCTGGTGTAAAGAAGGCTATGGAGGCCATGAATGAAAAGCTGCGAAGATCAGGGAGAGTGAAGAACCCTGTGCAGAGATTTACATATGATGGTTATGTGGCACATCACTATGCATATATGGCAAAGGTTGTGCACGTTGTTGAGCCCACATGCATTGATGAGGCTGTTGGAAATGTGTGTTGGGAGAAAGCTATGGATGAGGAGATGGATGCACTATATGGAAATGAAACTTGGGATTTAGTGCAATTGCCTGAAGGCAAGAAAGCCATTGGATGCAAGTGGGTGTACAAAGTTAAACATAACAGTGATGGAAGCATAAACAGGTACAAGGCTAGATTGGTAGCCAAAGGATATGCGCAGACATATGGGATTGATTATGAGGAAACTTTCAGCCCAGTTGCCAAGATGGCAACGGTGAGAGTTGTGATAGCAGTGGCTGCGTCAAAGCAATGGTCTTTACATCAGATGGATGTAAAGAATGCACTCTTGCATGGGGATTTGCAAGAAGAGGTGTATATGTTGCAGCCACTTGCTGGTTATGAGGATGTGGGTCACCCCGAGCATGTTTGCAGGTTGAAGAAAGCCTTGTATGGCTTAAAGCAAGCACCAAGAGCATGGTTTGACAAGATTTCTGAATATCTTTTCACTATTGGCTTTCATGTAGCCAATGCAAATTTCTCATTGTATGTGAGACATGGTGATAGAGGAGTTGTGCTTGTTGTCATCTATGTAGATGACTTGATCATTACGGGAGACCATGATGCAGAGATCTTTGATGTAAAGATCTTGCTAAGACAGAAGTTTGAGATGAAGGTTTTGGGGGAGCTCAGATATTTCTTAGGCATTGAGGTGATTAGGTCACCACATGGTATTGGATTACTGCAGAGACAGTATGGCTTGGACATGTTGTCCAAGTATGGTATGACAGGCTGTAAGCCTATTTCCGTGCCATTAGATCAGAATGGCAAGTTGAGTGCAGATTCAGGAGAGATCTTGGAGGACCCTACTATGTACAGGCGCATAGTAGGAAGTTTGATCTACATGACGATCACCAGACCAGATTTGAGACCAGATTTGAGCTATGCTGTTGGGTTGGTGAGTCAGTTTATGCAGGTTCCACGGAAACCGCATTTGGATGCAGTGAGACGCATACTGAGGTATGTGAAGTCTACTTTGCACTGTGGACTATTCTATGAGACTGGGACAGAGATATGTGTACATGGGTACACAGATGCTGATTGGGCTGGTAGTATCTCAGATAGGAGATCTACTAGTGGATTCATGTTTTCTTTGGGGAGTGCTGCTGTGACTTGGAGCAACAAGAAGCAGCCTACGGTTGCTCTATCGAGTACAGAGGCTGAGTACAGAGGAGCTGCTATGGCAGCATGTGAGGTAGCTTGGTTGAGAAAGCTACTTGCAGATTTGGGTCTATCAGTAGACAAGTTGTCATTTTCTGTGACAACATTAGCAGTATACAGTTGGCCAGGAACCCAGTCTTTCATGCTCGTACGAAACACATAGAAGTCCACTACCACTTCGTCAGAGAGAAGGTCTTGGCAGGAGATCTTGACCTTGTTTATGTCAGCACAGAGGATCAGGTAGCTGACATCTTCACCAAAGCATTGGGTACAGAGAAGCTCCGCAGATTCAGGGCTTTGCTTGGTGTACATGAGATGGAGTTGAGCTCGAGGGGGAGTGTTGAGATATCGAGCTCGTCTAGTGAGGCGATGGACACTGATGACCCGCCTGGGGGATAGGCCCCACACTTACACCACTGGCATGGTTGGTGAGATCTTGGGTGATATGTGACAGCCATTCTAGAGATTGGCATAGTTATAGCGCCAACTCATTTAGTCGGGTTCACACTATAGAGAACCCGTGTATGTATTGGTTGAGTACCTTTCATATTATGTGTACTCTTATTCTTGTATATGGGGTGTTGAGTGTTGAGTAGAGAAGAAGAAGATTTTCAACCTCTCACCTTGTGTGTTCTCTATTAGGGTTTTGTGAGTGTGTGTGTGTGCTTGCAAGAGCTCAAGCTCTCTTCCCCCCTACATCTTTTCAATGGTTGGATTTTCCTACAGGCAATGATGTTAAGCACAAACGCACATTGATTAGTCCTCGAGCTAGTCAAAACATTATGACAATAGACACTTGGGTGTCATTGGGACAACCTAAACTCATCCCTACAAGCAATAGTCTTGCAAATGGAACCAATGGACAAAACATTGAAGTTCCAGGTTACTTAGCTACACTACTCAAACAATCAATGGCGATATGGAATTTACATTCCATATTACCCTAGATTCCCTTGAGTATGATGTTGTCCTTGGCGGAACTTGGATAAGTGAATAATTGTATTCACTAGATGAATCCATGCAAATAGTCGCCTTGAACAATCCTACATGCAATGTACAATTGCTATTTATGGGAGGAAGAGACCTTGCAAGAGCTAGAACTTCTAATATATGTTACTGAAAAGATCCCTAGGATTTTGGTGGGATTGGAAATTTCAAATAAAATCACCATAGCTCAAGCACAGCTTTATCCAACATGAGAACACAATCTCATGACCCTCGAGCTATGGGATTTGTTAGGTCAATCAACACTCATGGCACATTCTGAAAGGATTACCTTTACACAAGAATTAAACATGCCATGTTTGGGGTACTTTGAACATATAATGTATATTGAAACTAACCCCCTCACTTGCAAGTTTTTTGTGGTTGAGTATTTGTTGGAAGCAGATTTGATCTTGGGGCATAAATGGACTATTGCTGCCCAAACACCACTATGCTTTGCTATAGTGATAGAGTCATCACATGATGGTCAATGACAAAAAGTTGACAATACCATACTGCAAGGAAGAGGATCCAACTTTAATGGATGTCTATGATTCTGAATGCAAAAGGATGCAAGCCTCTTCCACAAAAGCCCCTCTACACAATGACCTACCACAAAAGCCCCTCTACACAATGATCTACCATCTGCATCAACGACCGACTCTCTCCGATAAAGCATCTACTCCTTCAACCTCACCTCACCTACGAAGTTTCTATGCCAAAACCTTGCAATCAACAGCTATTCTTGAAGAAGTTCCCAGAGCCCCCAACCATCTATCTCTAACAAGGAAATCAAAGGAAAGACCCAGAAGCCTATGGATCTTCATCTTGAGATGACAAACCTCACCAAAGGAGACAACCACATGCAAAAAGGTCTCATCATCGACAACCACTCCACAAGAGACTCTAACCTCATCATCAGCATCAACAATGCCCATGAGTCTCAAACTTGTAGCCTTAGCGCCAACCAAAGTCAAGGAGGGCCCCAAACCTTCTACATCAACTCTAAAGAAAATTCCACCAAGACTCCCACAATCACGATATCTTAATAGTATCAAAATGTGGGTGAAGAAGTAGCTACTTGTAGCTCAAGGCTACTATGAAGGTGCCAATCAAATTTGGGTGACTCGACAGTCAAAACCTCTTCCTCAATGCAGCACTTGGAAGCCAAAGAAGAAGAAGAGTACTCCATAACACCGTCCACAAAAGCCTATGCGAGTTCCTCAAAGAACTCCACCAATGCAACAAGTGTGGGTACCAAAAACACTACTGCAAGCACAAAGGTACTACCAAAGAAATACCAAAGCTTGGGTCCCCAAGCGCATCACAAAGTCCCCTAAGCTTGCACAAAGAAGAAAGCCTCAACACCAAGTACATCAGCCACCAATTTATAGTGTTCATCAAAGATGGGCGCCTGTGCTTGTGCTTCAACAACAAGGATACTATGATGGTGATTCCATCATATGGTTGCCAAAATCAAACAATGTGAAGAAAACCTCACCACGGATTTCAATCCCAACAACTTCACCTAAAGTTCGACAAGAATGGAGGCCCAAGAAACGACAAGCAAATCACTCGACCACTCTCGTGCATTCAGCACCACACCAACATAAGAGCTTGTCTGTTCAAGAAAACAATCAGTAGTCTTCCCTACTGCCTCGATAACATTTGACCAACAAATTCTAGAATCAATACCCACATCTGCAAACGGAGACTTATGAGCGCATCAAGGATAAAATAACAATGCTCTTGTCACTCCTCTGGATGTGAGTTCTAAGTGCATAAGAAGCGGTTGCTCGCAAGTCATGACCTAGCTAATCCCAAAAAAAAAACTATCAAGGTCAAAACCTGCACCTTCATGAGGTCAAAACCTGCAAATTCATGGATTCCATCTCACGGAATTACAATTCATGGAGTTCCATCTCTCACGGATTAAAAACTTGCACTGTCACGATTTAAGCCTCATCCCGGATTAAGCCATATCATGCAATAGCCATTATATATTTGTTAAGCTTATTGCTTAGTATTCTTTTGGTTGAATTAATGTAGCAGTTGCTCCATGAGTACATATCTATACTCATGCACTGGAGAACATTTGCACCAAAGCCTCACCATCGACAACTTCCAGGTACATCTCTAGATAGGGGAGCCATGGTGGGCGAAAGCCTGGTCAATGGTACAACCCATCGCCTGGAATTTTTCTTCAAATTACAAACCTCTCCAAATGATGCCACCATCTTGACAAATCAATGATCTTCAATCCTTAGTGAAGATATCTATATTATCCTCACAAGTTGACGTAATTCTTTCAATCCTCTCCACACAGCAAGTGGTTACTTCAACACAGAGCAGTTCAATAAGAGTCTATATGACTCAATTCTTGTACTTCATGTAAATCTGCTTCATAAGAGCACTTAAATATGCATTAAAACATAAAAAGCACATGGACAGAAGAAGACAGGATCAAGTCCTACTCAACAACATTTCACAAGAATCGTGCCACACTAAGGGACATCATCCAATTACTTCAAATGATGAATGTCGCTTCAATGAATCAAATGAGGAACTGACAATGACAATCTCGTTCTGATTGATTAAGTCTATGTTTCTCCGGATCCTTCTCTCTCTTCTCTCCCATTATTAACATCTCCTCTTAGTGTCCCCACTAACAAAAATCACATGTAACCTTACCGATGATTGCCAAAAACAAATTGAGCAAAAAAAAAGGGAGACACACAAATGTAAAAATGAAATCATTCGCAAAAAAATGCCACCCACCACCCCATTAGGAATTTCCAATAAACCACTAACCTCTTCATTCATTAACTAGCTTCTCTTATTTCTTCCGGAAGAACAAAGACCATTGAACGCCATTCAACATCATAGCCATCGCCAAAGCTTGTTCATTCTCCCCACACAAAGGTCTTCAATGCGATCACGAGGACATGATTGCCATCAAGAAGGGGGGAATGTTAATTGAATTCTAGGATTAACAAGAGCTACCACCATTATCTTACATCAAGGAGTCACGGTGTAGATACAACAAAGGGTCATACATTCAAGATATGAAGCAATAGTGTCCAAAGCTATAACTTGGACAAGCACCCGTAATGGTGTGATGGAGTATTTATGGCGATTCTCGCTTCAAGAGCGTGTGGTAACAAGATAGGATGAAGTCCTAAGTGATGTAATTCATGGATATATTATGAGAGTAGTAATTGTAATAGCATAAGGCCTCTTATGAGCCTAAAGTGCCCGATCGGCCACAGTTTAAGTAAGTGTGAACACTTATGGCCATGTATATAAGTGAATTTCTCTCATAATACAACATACTCTCCCATTGTGCAATTGAGTCTTGCTCTTGCTAATCCTCTTGCTAATCTCTCTCCCTAATGCATGCTAGTGAGTGTGTGTGAGTGAAGTGAGGTGAGAGGAGGGACGAGGACCTGTAGTGCAATGCGACGGTGTGACAACGCTCGCGGGAGACATGGTGGAATTGCTTCTCAAGGAGTTGTAGAGCTTGGAGACCTCAATGGTTACGAGCTCGGCCATGGAAAGATTCTCACGAGAGTTCCGGTTCACCAGGTAATATCTTTTTGGATGTGTTTTAAGGAGGGTTAGGGTGAGCCATAACATTTTTGGCACCGCTGTCGGTAGCTTTTTCCATCATTTTGCCTCTGATTTACGGATAACCTATTGCCCATTATCTTGATTAATGGTTTTCCATGAAAAAGATGTGGATTTGATGATGATTTGTGTGAGATTTGGTGTTAAATTTGCAGCAATGTGATGAGCTATGGTGGATCAAATTCAAGAATCAACATGATTAGCAAGTAATTAGAAAGTGATTAAGATAAGATTAGTGCATAATTAATCTAATAGTATAATGTAGGCATGGGTACTCAAAAACTAGCAAATTCTCATTAGACCAATGCCTCAATTTATAGCTTTTACATCCACAAGGTGCCAAATCCCATTGATTTCTCCTTTATGTGTGCCACCTCCCCTACATCTGGGACACCTTTTCCTAGAATCTTTCCACTGACTAGCCTTCCAAGCATACACAAATGACACAAAATGACTAGCCTTCCAAGCATACACAAATGACACAAAACTCGGACTCAAAGCATGCGAAATATACGCATGGAGCTTTGCTCCTAGCTATAAAAACTGCAAATGATCTCTCTCTAACCAAGAAAATCAGCCCATACACACTAAACCTAGGTTATGGCACACAAAAGATAAGCATGGAGATCATCCTCACCATCTTCTTCTTCACTCTCTTCCTCCATGGATATGGCGTTGAAGCACAAGAGAGATGGAAGAAACAAGAAACAAGAAAGCAAGAGTTTGTGTCAATTGAGAGAGTTTGAAAAGAACCGTGAGATTGGTAGATAAAGGTAGAGAGAGGTTGTAACCAACTTCCAACTTCCCAAACCTCCCAAATCACATGACTCCTTTCTCTTTCTTTCTTTATTGAATTTGAAAAGTTCGTTACATAAGCTTTTTGAAACCTTAGGCTTAGCTTTCATTTTTGTGCATACATAGACCATGGCTTTTAACCTTACAAAATAGCTAGAGAGAGTTTCCATGCTTTGGCTTTACAAATGCGGACCCGCTAAATTGCCAAGCATTTACATTAAAAAGGAGTACAAAAGATAAGTACAATTTAGGCATGAATTCCATGAAAGTGTCTTTTGTCGATGAAGAACCTCCAAACATCACCATAATGCGCCAAAATTGGCACCAAAATCCGGGGTTGTCATTTCTCCTCCACTCAGCTGTGAGCGTCCTCGCGAACACATGTTGATGAAAAACCTCCCATTAACGCATACTTTTAGCTCCTTCACACATCTTCCACACAACTCCCTTGTTCAAAAAACACCCACACTAACTTACACACTCATCACACTCACTCAGTCACTCATCTCTAAACTTACACACTAACACCACCTCACTCAAATGACATAGGATAAGGATGTACAACATCAACCCATTGCTCAAAAGAACACTCACCCACCCTCATGGAAACAAAATGGAAACCCCTTCTTTTGACCCCAAATGAAACCCCATCCAAATTTTTTTTCACTATGCTCGCCCAGACAAAACATTTAGTAATCAAGCCCTCCACCCGGCACATCCTAGCTATGGTGCAGAAAATTTCTCCGGCGTAAGGATTTACAATAGAATTTTAGCCCACCCCCATATATTGTGTGTATTTTCATGGTGTCTGTAGTGTGAATGACCTCTTTGGAGGAATATTAGCTGAACCTTTGATAAAAAAGATAAAGGGCATCTTTTAAACAAATTAAAATTCTGCCATCTGCAACTAGAGAGAGAAAAAGAAAAACGTTGAAGCTGGCGGCATCTTTTGTGCTAGATGTAGATCAGTAATGGCACACCATAATTTCTCCTTGATAGCATGGCAGCACGCCACGTGGCTGCTCCACACACACACAAGCTCTGCGAGACTGACATGGCCCCAAAATTAAAAGTTTCTGCAAACGCATCAGACAAATGACGTGGCAATGGGCACACAGAGAAATGAGAGAGAAGAGAAATCGACAATATTCTATTGCGCCCCTGCACGCTTCATCGCCTCCTTCGAACCCAGCCGTAGCTCATCGTCTTCATTGCACCATGTTGTACTTGCAACTCGATGGCTTTTCTCAAGCTCTCATTCATGTCTCTCATTAGCTGTGCTTCCATCTCCCCCACGTTGTTTTCTTCTTGGACGCATCTACTCTGCGCACAACCCTGTGGGTACTGCATATGCGTCTGCTGTTGAGGGTCATCATCACCTGCATGCTTCTTGCGCGACCTTGCTACTGATGACTGCATAACTTGCTGCTATTTGCTACAGGATCAAACAATGGATTTGCTATCTTCTTGATCTCCTTAGAGGGCTTCTTCATAGCTTACTTACAGAGAGGCACACTAGGTGGGCCGCACACACATATACACATGGACGTGGTTTCCACTGTAGACATGCTGATGGTGTGCCAATATGCAGTCTGAATGCACTTCTTCTTCTCTCTCTTCTGCATGATCACAGTTGTCTTTTGTTCATGGAAACCATGATCTTCCTCTCCATACTTTCTCACCGCTACTTCTTCTTCTTCTTCTGCCATATCCCCCGTAGCTCCATAGTCTCCCAATTCCCACAGATTATGAAATTACCCTTTGATCAATAGAGAATTGCTAAGTAGAATAGCCCATGAATAGTATCTTTCTCTCTCACACACACACACAAGAGAAATTAACACAAAGAATGAAATTGGCTTTAATTTCCAAGAAAATCCACTCACATATCCCAATCTTTCATGCAAATTTCATGGCTAGCCTCTCCCGGCGAACGCACCAAATGACTAGCCTTCCAAGCATACACAAATGACACAAAACCCGGACTCAAAGCATGCGAAATATACGCATGGAGCTTTGCTCCTAGCCATAAAAACTGCAAATGATCTCTCTCTAACCAAGAAAATCAGCCCATACACACACAAAGAAACCCTAAACCTAGGTTATGGCACACAAAAGATAAGCATGGAGATCATCCTCACCATCTTCTCCTTCACTCTCTTCCTCCATGGATATGGCATTGAAGCACAAGAGAGATGGAAGAAACAAGAAACAAGAAAGCAAGAGTTTGTGTCAATTGAGAGAGTTTGAAAAGAACCGTGAGATTGGTAGATAAAGGTAGAGAGAGGTTGTAACCAACTTCCAACTTCCCAAACCTCCCAAATCACACGACTCCTTTCTCTTTCTTTCTTTATTGAATTTGAAAAGTTTGTTACATAAGCTTTTTGAAACCTTAGGCTTAGCTTTCATTTTTGTGCATACATAGACCATGGCTTTTAACCTTACAAAATAGCTAGAGAGAGTTTCCATGCTTTGGCTTTACAAATGCGGACCCGCTAAATTGCCAAGCATTTACATTAAAAAGGAGTACAAAAGATAAGTACAATTTAGGCATGAATTCCATGAAAGTGTGACTTTTGTCGATGAAGAACGTGCAAACATCACCATAATGCGCCAAAATTGGCACCAAAATCTGGGGTTGTCATCCACACCCTTATATTCACTCATGCTACCCTTGAGTCTCTTATCTAGTAGATTCTTCTCACCTTTTCATTACTACACCCACTCAATTACTGACTCCCTTTTACAATCTCTAGCTAAGGGCTTGTTTCCGCACACACCCATTCACTTGCATATTTCAACACCTCTCCTCAAGTGAATAATTCTAGCACACTTGGACCCTATACCAAGTTTCCCTCTTACTTGGTAGCTTGCGAAATGACGACCAGTGCCTCAAGTTCCTAACTCATAGTCCTTGACACTCTCTCTCTATGTGTCCAAGGCTACTACAAGTGTCCATAACTTTGACTAAAGTGCTCACATATATCTACCACATGGCCTACATCATCGGTAGCTCTCAGAGGTGGTTTTACTCTATTGGGACAGGTTACATTGGGTTGTGGGGTTTCTCTCTTCCTCTCTCAGAGAAGATATTCTTACTCCTCTACCTTAGGAGTCTCCATGAAGTTTGTCGATGCTGATCCTTCTTCATTTGGTTTGCTGTAGATAGCAGGCTCTAGCCATGTGTCCTAGCTTCCCACAGTTGTGGCAAGTGAAGATCCTTGCTCCTCCCTTGTCTCTTCCTTATCCTCGTCCTCGTGTGAGGCCTCCTTGGGTGTAGAGTGCTTTCTCCTCTCTAGTTGTTGGGTCCAACCCTTTCTTCTCTTTAACTTTGTTCTCTTGCTCTAGTAGAGCTCCTTCTATCTCATGCAACTTCAAATCTGGTACATTCTTTAAAGTTGCCACAATGTTCTCATACTCTCCCTTGTCCACTCTTTAGAAGCACAGCTAGTGCCTCGTCATCTCTACTTTCTTCCCAATGATTGCAAGTTGTTGTTTGATGCTTTTGTATTTGTTCAAGTGTGTGGTTAGAGGTTCACTTTCCTTCATGTCAAGTTTGTAGAATTGTATTAGCAGATTTATCTTTGAATTCTTTGCTTGAGTGTCAAATAAATTGTTAAGTTAATCCCATGCATCTTTAGCTTGTTGTATTCCTACAATGTGGTGAACGATTTCATAATTTAAGCTAAGTGCAATGAGTCCTAATGCTTTCTCATTTCTAGTCTTCCACTCATTCTCCCCATTCTCCACTGGACATTCATCTCTTCCCTCATCTAGCCCCCATAGATTCTTCCTCATGAGCAAATACATGGTTTTTGTTTGCCATGTATGGAATTGCTCCCCGTTGAACTTAGCTACTTCTTGTGCAATGCTCATGATGATGTGAAGGGGGTTTTACCTCTTGATCCAATTTAAGATTCAAGGGTAGTTTCTACCCTTTTACAACTCCAATTAAGTGTTAAATGATGGTTACATCCAGTTTACAAACATGAATACACCAAAAATTGCATAAAGCCAAGGATAATTGGTTTGTACTGGATGGTTGGGATATCAAACCAACTTCAAATTGCAATCTAAAGTGATAGAGATCTATATCAGATACCCAATGGTAAGTTTGAACCATCAATTGCACAAAAAATAGTGATTAGTACTAATTAATCACTAATTAGTGAGATTAATCCCCTATTCTATGTGCAAAAAATAGAGTATACGAGGAGGCCAGATCTGGTGCCTTAGAGTTTAAATGAGCTCAAATCCTTCCCAAAAATATAATATTTAACCAACTATTGAATGCTTAATCTCTGTTTTACCAAAGTCACTTACAGATTTGATCCAGAGCTTGATGCCACTTCTCCTTAATGAATTTCAAGATTATGAGGCCACCAATGTGTTCAGAACACCCAAAAACCTCTTGGGCTAGCTCCAATGCTTCCAATTCCAAGGCATGATGAAGGATTTGCAGTTTAGTTTTTCTCAAAAAAGAAACGTCAGCGAATTCGCAATTTTTGGCAGCATCCGCTGCCTAGATGTGGCTAAGAGATTTTAAGCTCATTTAATGGCTGGAGGGAGATCAAACCCCTCCACCAACTGGGAGTGCACAAGATTAGTTGAAAAAGGACTAAAATAAGGATTAACTCCTAATTTATAATTAGTAAAGTGATTAGGCTTAAAAATTAACTGAATCCTAAGATTGGCTCTGATACCATGTTAAATTTGTAACAATGTGATGAGCTATGGTGGATCAAATGCAAGAATCAACATGATTAGTAAGTAATTAAAAAATGATTAAGGTAAGTGCACAATTAATCTAATAGTATAATGTAAACATGGATACTCAAAAACCAGCAAATTCTCATTAGGCTAATGCCTCAATTTATAGCTTTTACATCCACAAGGTGCCACAAGCATCTAACCCCACTGATTTCTCCTTTATTTGTGCCACCTCCCCTACATCTGGGGGGGCACCTTTTCCTAGAATCTTTCCACACCCTTATATTCACTCATGCTATCCTTGGTTCTCTCATCCAGTAGATTCTTCTCACCTTTTCACTGCTACCCACTCAATTACTGACTCCCTTTTATAATCTCTAGCTAAGGGCTTGTTCCCATACACACCCATTCGATTGAATATTTCAACACACTGGCCTCTGAGCCACGCTTACTGGCCTCTAGGATTGAAGTGGGGAACACGTCTTGTGTATTTTCTTGTGTTGGTGTATGAGACTATTGCCTTGAAAAGGTACCACACAACCTTCAAACTCTAGACCGTCATGTAACCCACCCAACTGTAAATTGCTAGTATACGTGTAAGTTCAATGCACCATCATTTGAAGCTCTTAATTGGTAACATTTTCACCTAGGCTCTTGCGTTTAGGTGGTAATTGTTACTATGCATAGTCTTAGGACCTTTTCCAAACATGCAATTTACTTGGCCATGTAGCATTTAATTGTATTTGCTAGAATTTCTTTCACATTCCCAAGAGCATGTTGCCTTCATCGTGCAATTGTAGCTAGAAATGTTTGAGAAGAAGTGGCTAATTCTATAGATTTTGGTTGTTTTTTGACGGGCATCATGCCCATTTTTGGGGGTTTTTTGGCAATAAAATATAGCCACTTATTTTGAGTGACCGTCAAAAAATAAGGTAAATTATGAAAAAATGAGTATTATTTCTACTAAACCTATCATTTTGAAGGGTGACCCAGCCATTAAAAAAATCATCATTGTTTGGCACAATAAGAGAAAGGTTAGAGAGAGTCTAGCTGCCTCCATTATTCTTAGCAAAATGAATTGTGAGAAAGCGAGGTTAGTCTTTGGCTTTTAGATATTCATGCAAGCCAAATTTCTAGCAAATGCATTGTGGGAAAGCCATCTTTATCTTTTATATATTCATGCAAGATAAATTTCATGCTTTTATATATTCTTGCAAGCCAAATTTCATGCTTGAAAATCAACTTTTGGTAGCATGTAGTTCTGCAAAGAAATTGGTGGGCCACTTCAGTAACTAGGATTAGCATACCATTGCATAGTCGCCCTTCAAGCAGTCTCAAATTTTAGTGGTGCATGCCTAATAAGAATCCATTCTCATGATCAAGTTAACTTTGCAATAACTATTGTTTTTTCATCATGTTTCCATGAAAGCATGCTCATGTCATGTTGATACATAAGCTCTGAGTAAAAATTGTAACTTTGCCAAAAGAGGACATCTAATTTTTGCAAACTTCAAATTATGTTAGTGTGTTGATAGGCCTTGTGAAGGCCATCTAAGGCTGCCTTGAGACTCAATTATTGCCCACCCAAAATTGTTGGCATGGATAATGAATCTAGGACAAGGTTGGGTGCCGTGTCACCACCTTGCTAGCTTAATAAAAAAATTAATTTTATGTAAGCCCACCAATTCATTTTAGTGAGCATTTTTCTTACATGGAACAAATCGACATAAATGGTCAACAATAAACAAAACAACAATGGGCTCGACTCAATAACAACCACATGGAATCTAGCATGGATAAGTAGTTGGTGTTGCATATTTTAGTTTGTAAACTTGGGCTTCTACTCTAGCATCCAAAGCACCTTAAGGATTGTGTGGGCCCTTCAAATTATATTTTAGGACCATCCCTTAAACTTGAGAGTGAAGGGAGGAAGGGAGATAGGGAGAAGGGGCAAGATTGATAAAGGATCGGTCAAATGCCTTGTCCACCTAGTGAATTTATCAATGACTAAGGTATTGTACCCAAGGGTGTTAGAATTATGGGTGATATATAACATCCATATGCACATGCATGCCCACATGTGTGTGCATGCACGTGCACGCATGTGTGTTGTTGAGATATTGAGCTTAACTAGTGCTACGGGCATCGATGACTCTCCTGGGTGATAGCTTCCACACTTATGCCACTAGCATGATTGGTAAGATTATGGTTGATATGCCACCAATGGATGATAGGTTATGTGACAGCCTCTTTGGAGTACTAGAGTTATGGCATAGTTATAGCGCCAGCTCATATAGTCGAGTTCACACTATGGACCTTTGTATGTTATTGTCGGAGAGTACTTTCCCTTATATTATGTACTCTTATCTTTTTAGTTATATGGTTGTAGAGAAGAGAAGAAGATAGAAGAAAATTCAGCCATCCATTTCTTTATTATGTCTTTCTCTCTCTTATGTGTGTGTGTTTGCTTGTAGGGAACTCAAGCTTTCCCTCTCCCTCATATTATCTTTATGGTATCAAATATTTGGTTCATGTGAGATCTAAGGAGGCAAGCGAGAGGCAACAATAAAACAAGCAAGGAAGTGGTACATGGGTAAGAGCATCATCATCATCTCTTTCCCTTCTCGTTTAGGTACGACACCCCTTAGGTAGCTCTGAGAGCTATAGATATGTGATTGAGGAGTTGTCTTCAAAGGCTTGAAGGTGCTTGCAATATGCATAGTACTTTGTGCTACTGTTTTACGTCCAGAATCATGTTTCGAGCGTGTTTTGGTCTATGTTTGGTTACTGCAAGGTGTTTTCAGTAGTTTCGGGGGGGTTCTGGTTGAGAATTATCTTTGGTCAAAGCCTGGTTATTGGAGTGCAGTAGTGCATTTTGGGAGTGAAGACAATGGTTAAACATGTATTTCTAGTCTTGGGTGTATGTACATGTACTTTGGTCACATCCGGTGCCATACACATTGTGCTAAAGTACTGCTATAGCAGTCAAAGAAGATACATACATAAATTATCTACTTGGAGGTTTCTGGTTGTTGTAGGCAAACATGTCTGATGAATTCAATCAGATTATTAGGGAGAAGATGGACAAGAACAACTTCCATTCTTGGAAGTTTAGAATGAACAATTTCTTGATGAGTAAAGGATTTTGGGACTATGTTGAAGGAGACAATGAGGAGTTTCTAGAATTGTCTGAAGAGAATGCCACTCCAACAGATATAAAGGCATTCAAGGACTGGAACTAGGGTGCAAGGAAAGTCATGTTTTGGCTTTAAATTAGTGTCACAGACATAATGATAGGACACATACATGATGCCAACACTCTAGCAATTGCATGGTAGGACCTAGTGTAGATCTTCCAAATCAACACAAAGGTAAGGAAACTACAGCTAAAACAAGAGCTGCATACTATGGAGAAGAAAAGCATGTCTATCAAATGAGTATGATGATTTAAAGATCAAGGGCATTGTTGAATACCTTGGGTCTATCAATGTATCAATTGGAAGATGATGTTTTAGTGATCGTCTGTCTCAATGGGCTTGGCAAGGAGTATAAGCCATTCTAGACCTCCATTGTAGTCAAAGAGAATGTTCTCAACTTTTAGGACTTAGTGTCTATGCTAATCATAGAAGAAAAGTCTTTGGGTGAGGTCTCTTCTTCACAAAGCAAGACAACATTAGAACATGCCTTCTTCACAAAGCAAGAACACATTAGAACATTCATTCTTCTCTAATTCAGGTAGAGGTTATGGTCAAGGCCAAGGTGGTGGGGCTGACATGGAAACCAAAATTATGGACAATAACAGTCCAATGATTTGCAGCAATAGAAACAATCATATAGCAGATCAATGTGCAAATACCATAGAGTGCTATCATTATGGCAAACCAGGGCACATATCAAAGGACTGCTATAGAAAAGCACAATGACATTAAAAGTGGAAAGTTGTATAGTAAGGAAACTATGCATAAACAAGGTGGTGATGACATAAGTGAGCAGCTGTTTGTGAGCAACACATGCTCAATTCCACAACAGGAGATGTGTCAAGATCTAAAGATATATGGTATGTGGATTCTGGTGCCTCTAACCACATGGCCATTCATGGTGAGTGGTTTAGAGACATACAAAAAATGGAAAAATGAGATTATATAGAAATAGGTGATGATATTGCGCATCCCATTGCGTATATTGGTAAAGTGTCATTGTCTATGCAGGATGGTAAAATGAAGTACTTGGTAGATATACTTTGTGGTCCAAATATTACAAAGAACGGTGCTTTTTTTTGGCAACAAGCAATTACAGGCAAGCAGTTTTGCAAAACTGGCGCGAGCGGTTGAAATCAAAACACACACACTCTCTCACACACAATTCACATGTAGGCTCTCTTTGCAAGAAGATATCAATAAAAGTCGCTTTCATACATGAGACATTGAATAAAAAATCCATGGAAAACACCAATAAGTGTGCTTGGTTAAAATCGTAACACATAGGACATTTTATCTCACTCACTCTCTCACTCTCTCTCACTCACTCTCTCTCTCTCTCTCTCTCTCTCTCTCTCTCTCTCTCTCTCTCTCGACCCATGTACACACCAAAACATTTCACACTTTTGCAAGATATTTCACATGTAACACATAGGACATTTCTCTCTCTCTCTCTCTCTCTCTCTCTTGATATTGACCCATGTATACACCAGCACATTTCACACTTTTGCAAGATATTTCACATGTAACACATAGGACATCTCTCTCTCTCTCTCTCTCTCTCTCTCTCTCTCTCTCTCTCTCAGGTATACACCAACATTCTAAAACACACTCATGTACACATACACTCACGTCTTACATACATCACTACCCCTCTGTGACCCTACACAAACCACAAAGAGACTCTCTCTTAGGTATACACCAACATTCTAAAACACACTCATGTACACATACACTCACGTCTTGCATACATCACTACCCCTCTGTGACCCTACACACCACAAAGAGAGAGAGAGAGAGAGAGAGAGAGAGAGAGAGAGAGAGAGAGAGAGAGAGAGAGAGAGAGAGAAATGTCCTATGTCCATGAAAGATTAGGAGGTTGAAAGGGGTGTGGGATTCCAATGTCCATGTAAGCAAGCATGGAGATTAGAAGAAGCAAGGCTATGGAGAAACCCACTCTTCTTCTAATCTCCATGCAAGCAAGAATAAACTAGTTCACAAATTATAGAAGCATGCATACACCATTGAATCAAAAGAAGAAGACAAGGAAAATAAAGATGAGCCAAGAATATCTTCCATTCATCTTGTAAGTGGCCATGTGAAGGCAAAATTTGGTGCATTAAAAGTTACATGGAATGCTAAGATACATAAAGATATCAATTCTCTCCAAGCCCTTGAATGTAGAAATACAAACCCACGTGACTATCCATGTAAAGGTGCCATGAAAGCCTCATGGAAGGCTAAGAGCAAAGACTTAACACTTTTCACCTTCCCACAACCCATTAACACCTATATTATCACACACAATTGCACACAATTCAGAATATTATGGGTGGTGAAAATGGATGGCCTATGGTGCTGCACACATGGAAGATGGAGGGTAGACATCCATGCACCAAAGTTGTGTATAGACTCATAACTTAGAGTGAACATGGAAAATGGATGGCCTATGGTGCCACATATGGAAGACATCCGTGTACAAAAAGTGTATAAAGACTTTTAGTTTGGTCACAAAACTGCCTTCCCATTCGCATCAAGGACGACCTTGTATGCTCAACTCCCTTCTTGCTACATGTGTTTGTGTAGCCAAGCTTAGACCTGCTTTTTTCACGAGTGCTTGCTTGTGTGGCACCTCAAAGCCACCCAACTCCATGAGCCACCTCAGAGTTCTCACCCATGTGAACTATTTCTCACATTGATCATCATGGTCACACCATCATGATCAATGATCATGAGTCATGAGTCATGAGTCATGATTAGGAGAAGAAAGCCAGTAATAAATCATAGTTTATCATCTACTACTATGGGAGGTTTGGAGCACATTTGACATCAATGTGTGTGTGAGATTTGTGGGTGCTAGCTATAAGCCATAGAAAAGAAAGGCATGTATGACGATAGGCAAGTCGAGCCGGCAAGCGATATCAAGTTAAAAAAAGCACACCAGTTTCCTTAATAAAGCAACACGAGCTCTTTTAATAGGCTAGGACGTGGCAATCAACTGCCACGTCATATTGTCGAGTTAACTACCACATCATATTGCCGAGCTTTGGCAATATACCATGGCAGTTAATTGCCACCTCATAGCCTTTGCCACCTTTGTTGCTTTTGTAGCCTTGGTTGTGGATGCCTTTGTCACCTTTGCTGCCTTTGTCACCTTTGCCGCCTTGGTCATGGATACCTTTGTCAACGTTGCTGCCTTAGTCATGGATGCCTTTGTTGCCTTTGCCGTGGACATGGACGCCACCTTTGTCGTTTTCGCGACCTTGGTCGTGGATGCCTTCGCCACCTTCACTGCCTTGGTCATGGATGCCTTTGTTGTTGCCTCGGACATGGATATGGACGCTGCCTTGGATGTGGAGGACTTGGAAATCGCCGATAGAATTGCACAATTAGCATATTATGTGGCAGTTAACTGCCATGTCATATTGCTGAGCTCCGATAATATGACATGAACACCATATTGGGGAATATGGGAATTTCCCACAAGTTTGGGACATGTGGTCAAAAGTTTGGATTAACCATAACTTGAACACCACTAATCCAAAATGAGCGCTTTATAGCTCTTTAGATTCCATTTTTCAAGCGCTTTCCAACGATAGGTCATATGATAGGGTTTTGAGAAACTTACAAACATGTTATCCATGTCCCCTTTTTTAAGTATTCAAAAATGGGAATTGGGAAATTCCCAAATTCAGTAATATGGTGTTCATGGCAGTTAACTGTCACATCATAGCCACCTTGGATGTGGATCTGCCTAGACCCCGCCTCTTCTTGCTCACGATTTTGGATGCCATCTCTGCTCTCTCTCTCTCTCTCTCTCTCTCTCTCTCTCTCTCACACACACACACACACACACACACACACACACCCATCACTCTTCCTTAAGCTCTCATCATTTGCAAAACACATTATATGATTGGGTGCTCTCATTGTAAGCTCTCATCATATCTTCTTCTACATGGAGGTTAGATTTCTTGTTAATTTGATGCATTTTATTGATTAAATGATTAAGAAATTTTGTTGAATTACTATTAAAATACATTTCATTGATAAGAGTTTGTTAGTACATATACAAAGAAAATAAAAAAAGACATGGAGTAAATATCACACTGATTATATGTACATATATATAAATGATGGAAAAGTATACAATATCCATCCATGAAAGAGTGATCAAAAAGATTAATAATATAAACATTACATCATGCTCATGGCATGGACCCCTATAAAAGAACGAGTGACCAAAAGAATAATCATATAAGTATTACATCATGCTGGCGCATGGACCCCTATATAATGATAATGATCCATAAATGTGCTCATTACAGAGAGGCAAAACATGCTAAGATCGGAGTACAAAAAACGTAGACCTCATCTATTTATCCTCCTCATATGAGATAGGGTGCCTATCCTCCTCATGATCCATCCTATTGGTAGCCCCGTAGCCATCCCTAACATCAAGCTCAGAGAAAGGTGATGCCTCGGCCTCCTCCTGCAATCTCCTACAATGAATCAATATAATTGCTATTATGATTTCCTATAATACTAGAATGAATAAAAAATTACTCAATAAGCATAATTGTGAAATTTGATCATAAACCTCGGGTATTACCTCAAGTCCATGCTATTGTGAGGCTAGTACTTGTAGCCACACATCCATGCAAAGTCACATCTCAAATGTCATTATTGGTAAGAGCACAAGGATAAACTTTTTGCACTTTTTCTTTTAAAACACTTATTAATTTATTCAAATATGATTTTAATTTAGTATTACAAGTAAACTAGGTATGACCATTTTACTCACAAATTGTGTAATGAAGCCACATTTTCCACCTTTGCTAAGGCAGTTGATAATACCCCTCCTCAACCTCTCCTCCACTACTCACGTTGTTGTTGCATCCACCTGTCCTTGCTCTTGACCTCATCTCTGCTATGCCTCCATGTATTGACTGAGATCGAGGGGATAGGTGTCTTAAAAATAAGTGTCTTTAATGATGTTTCTAATATGTCTCTAACTATTGCATATAGGTGGAAAAGAGCAGTGATCAGTCATGTACACCATGAACAAACTCGTTAGAGTCTAACCATGGAAGTTGGTTAGATAGGGAGGGTTTCAAACAAAAAATGACACTCTACAATGCATGTGTATTAGACATGGCTAATTCTTTATTATAGAGGCTTTCACCATTGAGACGTTTGGACAAAGTTCTCATGTGGGCTTGTATCATTTTACTGGAGAAATTTTGTAATTTTATTTGAGCTTGTATCATTTTATTAGGATGCATCATTTTATTGGAGAAATTTTATTTTTCTATTGAGAGAGATAGATAAGAGAGAAATAAATAGAGAGAGAGAGAGAGAGACAAAGAGAGAGAGAGAGAGAGAGAGAGAGAGAGAGAGAGAGAGAGAGATATGCATAGGTGCCCTACTATGTGGGAGAAGTTGCTTTGATCCTATTTAGGTTGTAAAATAGAGAGAGAGAGAGAGAGAGAGAGAGAGAGAGAGAGAGAGAGAGAGAGAGAGAGAGAGAGAGAGAGACATAAATAGATAAAGAGAGGTTGAAAGAGAGAGCGATAGAGTGATAGACTGAGAGTCCCCTATTATTAAAAACTTGCTCGCCATATTTGGGTTTATCCTCGCCCGAGTTTGCTCGCAAAATAAAATCCCCCACAAAGAACTGGTTTCTATTTGGATACATGGTTGAGCTGGGTCTACAAAGTGAGGTTTAATCCTCAAGGATATTCTGTGGAGGAAGACTTCAAACATTAGTGAGGTTTAATCGTTAAGGATGTTTTGTGGAAGACTTCAAAAATCAGTGTTGCTTGGTTATAAAGGGTAACAAAAATCAGTGTTGCTTGGTTATAAAGGGTAACAAAAATGGTAGGATGTTTTCTTTGGATATGAATATGCCTGAGATAAAGACAACCATGTTTGCGTATGGAACATGTGTCATTGTAGATATTAACATATGGAAAAAGTGCATTGGTTATGTGAATATACAACGATTGAAGTCTATGTAAGCCCAAAATATTATTTTTGCAGGTTTACCAAAGTTTAAGGTTGATGGTATGCATAAAATATGTGAAGCATGCCAGCTTGGTAAGTAGGCTAAACATGCTTTCCCACATGAAAAGCATGTTAGTGCAAGGCTGTTAGATGTTATACATTTAGTTGTATGGGACCAACCAAGATTGCAACAATTGAAGGTTGTAGGTATTATGTTACATTCTATTGATCACACTAGGAAAGTGTGGGTTTATTTCATAAAGGAGAAAAGTGAGGTTTTTGCTCACTTTCAGAGATTTAAAGTCTTGGTTGAGAAGGAAAAAGGCACACAAATAAAATGCTTGAGATTAGATGGTGGGGGAGCTTATTTCTCCAATGAGTTCAGTGTTTTCTTGAGGAAGCAAGGAATCAAGAGACAATTTACATGTAGATATGCTTCTCAATAGAATGGTGTTGCAAAAAGAAAAAATAGGCACATTGTAGAAGTGACATGTGCCTTGATATCTGAAAAGAATATGCCACATTGTAGAAGTGACACATGCCTTGATATCTGAAAAGAATATGTCACATTATTTTTGGGCAGAAGTAGAAGCAACTATTGTGTACATTATGAACAAGACCCCCCTATAGCTGTTCATGGTATGATGCCTCAACAGAAGTTTACAAGCATAAAACCAGATGTGTCTCATTTGAAAGTGTTTGGGTGTATTGCATATGTGCATGTTCTTGATGAAGTAAGAAAAAAGTTGGATCCAAAGGTAGAGAAATGCATCTTCATTGGTTATGCTTTGGAGTAGAAAGGTTATAGATGTTATTTCCCTACCATGAGAGAGAGAGAGAGAGAGAGAGAGAGAGAGAGAGAGAGAATAAGTGGTGTTAGTATAGTCCTATACTCATGAGAGAGAGAGAGAAAATAAGTGGTGTTAGTATAGTCCTTATACCTAGGTTTACACATATAGGTAAGGTGGTAATTATTAAAGATTATACATCTACGTTTGGTGAGTTCTAAAACAAGGAACCTATATTTTTATTATGAAGAGGTGGAGAGATTTCCTTTGATGATTTATATAAGCATGTACCCTCTTCTTGTTAATACAAGTGGGTGATAGCTTTGTGGAAAATCTACTTGTATACAAGCTTAAACACAATCTATCTTTCGTATCTTTGTGTGTATCATGAGTTTCATTATGTGTGTACCTTTGTGTGCATCACAAGTTTCATTCTATGTGTGATTAGTGTGTCTTTAGTTTCCCATAAATCATTAATTTAGCATGAGTGAGAGTCTTGCTTAGTTTTTAATGGAAGTATTTCTTGAATTCCATTTCCATTTCATGACTAGCACACACACTTAGAATTTTAAGTAATGCAAAGCACATTATTAACATTGAATTCTATGTGAGCATAACTTAGTAGCTCACTGCATGACATCATATGGGTAGGTAGACTCTAGGATGCATGTTGGTAAATCTCCTTGGTGTGAGGGTGAAGTCTTTTTGCAATTTAGGGGGTAATATTGGGAACATTGAGCAGTGTTGGAGCAACATCCACATTTTAAAAAGCTACAAAAGTGGCTCCCTTGACATCTCTTTGTACTAGGCATCACACTGGGCAGCGATTCCATTACTAAGATGTAGCACACATTACGCCACCATTGACATATTAATTGAGCCTCTACTGATGCAGCTTCACTAGTAGGAGCCATGAACCACTTCTTGCACATTGCTTTGTGCTCACCATGAGATGTGGTGCACACATATGTTGTTGTGTGGGCAACCATGCTCTACTCACAAATGAAATAGAGACATGACTTCTCCTTATCTTTTAGGACATTCTTTTTGCCACCATTAAAAACACATTGAAGTGTATTCGGGTCAGCCTATGCCTCATCTGCCATGAAATGAAAGAAATCCGTTCTTTCACAACCGTGGTTATCCATCACCTCATTGATGCACTCCCGCAAACAGAGATTAGTCCTCCATATCCTCCCCTTTCATTTCACATGTTACAATTGTTAGAAGATCTTGCATGCTGCATAAAAACTCAAGTCATTTATGATGTAACACAACTGAAATCTTTTGACCATATTTATTACGATATTTGTTGCTACCGTGGGTCGTACACATGACAAGCCATGGTCACCCAACCTTATGTTCATTGGGTGTGGTCGAATTATATCCACACATGTCTAAGGTCCCCAAAGCCAGTTCGTTGCATTCTCAATTCACCAAATCCAATGCAGAAGAGGGTCCAATTATGGACATCTTGAAAACAAAACACTTCTCACGTGCGGACCCTTGACCTAGGAACCTACTTCCATGGAAAAAGTTGTAAGTGCACCTCATTTCAGCTTCAATAGTTCATCCAATACAAAGGTCTCCTTAGAAGGCATGTGCCAGGTTGCAGTACCGACCTGTGGAACCTAATTATAAAATTGTTTAGGTTCCACACTTTACCTATCTGGATATTTAAAACTCATTTATTACAAAAACATAACTATCCACAACAAAATTAATTTACAAGATATCTTCCACCAATAGTTCCATCTTCTCTGTAATGTTTACAAACTCTTGTTCCCCAATGAAATGTGAGGAATCATCTTCTTGCATAGGTGTTGCCCCATTATAATTTCTTTAGCCACACACATTTATACCTTTCTTACCCTAGCAGGATGGTCTCTACTCCTAACACCATGGACACCATTTGCTTTGTTCTATTAGTTAGTCCCTTGGATGTGCTTGCATGTACATTATGTTCATGGGTATTGAATGTGTATCATTATTAACCGGCTCATTGTCTCATCGGATGCAATCACATAATAGATGCAGAAACTGCATGAAGTGATGCACATTGTAGGTATTGACGAGCAGTAATGGCAAAGGAGCTTTCCAGATGCACTATTGCACTCCTCTCCACCACTGGTTGGTGGCTTTGTCTCATCGGATGCAATCACATAATAGATGCAGAAACTGCATGAAGTGATGCACATTGTAGGTATTGACGAGCAGTAATGGCAAAGGAGCTTTCCAGATGCACTATTGCACTCCTCTCCACCACTGGTTGGTGGAGAGGAGCTTTCCAGATGCACTATTGCACTCCTCTCCACCACTGGTTTAGCATGCTCCCACTAAAATGTGATGTGTTGAGACCCTATGGTTCTTTATTCTCGGGCAAAGCTCATTCACACACTTCAAACTACCTAGGTACTGGCTTCTCCTGCTGCACACTCTAGGGAAGGCAATGTTGGATGCTTGCGGCTTTAACCATGAGTGGGGATCATACTTATGCTCCATGGAGTCCATTCCTACACGTGATCCCATTCATGTAATATTACCATCATATTGCCTAGGAATCTCCATGACCTTGATAACCTCTTTGACATTTAACAATATCTTTGTTGATGTGTTTCCCTTCTTCATGCTACAAAGGTGTTCCAAGATGCTCTTACCCTCTCCTCTTGTAACTATGGTTGAGTTTGGTGGGGCTTGAGATTAATGAAGCATCAATTATAAGAGAGTCTTCAAGTACATATAACTCCTCCCCCCCTGATGATTGGAGGTAGGCTATAGGGGACTCTTCATGCTACAAAGGTGTTCCAAGATGCTCTTACCCTCTCCTCTTGTAATTATGGTTGAGTTTGGTGGGGCTTGAGATTAACGAAGCATCAATTATTGCGGGGAGTAATTTCTTGAAAGAGAGTCTTCAAGTACATATAACTCCTCCCCCCTGATGATTGGAGGTAGGCTATAGGGGACTTGCAACTCTTGGGACCCAATAGTTAATATTGCTTGTAATCCAGAGAATGACATTGGTGCTACTTATTCTTGTAAGAACTTCACACCCACGATAACTCGACCATTGGTGAAATGTAGATTCTTCTTAGAAGATAGGATTTTGAAGGAGATTATGCAGCTCACTGTAAATAAGAGTAAAATGAAGTACACAACGACTAAAAAGAATGTCACAAGAGGTATAAAGTACACACCAAATAAATACCTTTAAATAATGTGGCTATTTTTTAAAGACCCTTTTAATATGATTTATTTATTTTCTCATAATATTATTTTTTTAAAAATGATTTTTTTTGATACACACACACACACACACACAATATTTACACACACACACACACACACACACACACACACACATATGGGCATTTGGACCATATATATATATATATATATATATATATATATATATATATATATATATATATATATATAAACATCCACGCACACACACACATGTACAAATATGTGTATTTAGACTATATATATATATATGTGTGTGTGTGTGTGTGTGATCGATCTCTTACCAGGGTTGGGGTAACAACGCTAGTCTATTCACCACTCTGAAGCTGGTAGAGATCACTCATGTGCGTGTTCCAAATGAAGAGTAGGACCACATATTTTCTCTCCATGTATTAAATAGTTTTTATATGTAGCAAGATACACAAAGTTTGTTTACAATACAGGAAATGTAGGCTCCTTGATATAGGCAAATGAAGAGTTCCCAATGAGAGACGCCCAAATTCCTTCTTCGAATACATTGGCAAATGAAGAGTTTCCAATGAGAGACGCCCAAATTCCTTCTTTAGATATAGCATTCTTCACATATGTATTAGTTCCAATTGACGGAGTACACGCTACAACTATATGCAAAGTTAGAGGAGTACTCACATGCCATAGTAGGCATGCATAAGAGAGCAACACGCGACTCTGGGATGGGTATCGTGGATGCTCTAAAAGCTTTTAGGAAGACACACTTTGAGAAGGCGTTCCTTAGGTGGAAAGGGCAAATGTGAGCCACCCTTGATCCTGAACACCAACCACACTTTGAGAAGGCACTCCTTAGGTGGAAAGGGAAAATGTGAGCCATCCTTGATTCTAAACACTTGCCATACACGGAATGATGTACAAGTATGTAATAGCATAATCGATAGTGCATGTTTCATTTTATTATTAGTCTCTCTAACAAAAGAGTATTCGTTGGATACACGGGTGCAGTTTGAGGGAGAGGAGATGGGTTTGTACCTTGAGGATTGGATCGATGAGTTACGAGGCAAGGAGACATGGACATCTTGCCCATGGTGGCTAGACTAATACCCTAAGTGAGAGTTTCCTCAAAGCGAACCTGAGGAGTTTCAGAGTAAGTAACATTTTATATGGTAGTATTTATATATGAATTTTGAAGTTCATATTGGGAGTTTATATAGTTGCTATATGGGTTGGATGTAGGAGCAAAGAAGAGTAAGAAGCTGGCCACTGAGCAATAACCCAAGGAGAAGGGAAAGAAGGCTCTCCTGTAAACAGACGCATCTCCATCATCCGCAGCCACCCATGACAAAAATGCCCAAAAAGAGGACATGACAAGAGTGGGAAGGGGAAGATGAAGGCCTGGGCAGCACAGCCTCCTCCCACATCCTCTACTCCCTCCTCCAGCACCTTAGACAAAAAAGGTGGATGCTTTGATGGGACACGACGACGAAGCTCCCCCATCTTGCTCCCCCCCCGGCAAACTCCCTACCAACTCGTCTATCTCCAATTTTGGAGCATCCTTCTAAACCTTTTGCAACATAGCCTCTACATCCTTCTAAACCTTTTGCAACATAGCCTCTACATCGACAAGCCGCTCTCCCACCAACACTTCACATACGCCCTAACCAAAATCAATAATCAATATGCATCTTCTATGCATGAAAATGACACTTTTAGAATATAGAAACGATAGGGATTACTCTTTTAGAATAATAAGAGATAATACTTATTTCCAAAATTTTAAAAAATTTCGCCATAACCTCCTTTGTATGGCTGACCATTAATCACATCCCATTCTTTCACATACACATCTATATCCGTTCTTTCACATACTCATTCACATCAATTCTTTCACATATACATTCACATCCATTCTTCACTTATACATTTACATCCATTTTCATCACATATCATCCACTCATATCCCATATCATTCATTTACATCCTGATTCACATGACATCACATTTCATCCATTCATTCACATCTATCTGATTCACATCACATCTTATCACATCTATTCACCTCACATCTCATCACCTCTATTCATATCACATCCATCCATCCATTCACATCTATCTGATTCACATCACATCTCATCACATTTATTCACCTCACATCTCATCACCTCTATTCACATCACATCCATCCATCCATTCACATCTATCTGATTCACATCACATCTCATCACCTCTATTCACATCACATCCATCCATCCATTCACATCTATCTGATTCACATCACATCCATTCACATCTATTTGATTCACATCACATCTCATCACCTCTATTCACATCACATCCATCCATCCATTCACATCTATTTGATTCACATCACATCTCATCACATCTATTCACCTCATATCTCATCACATCACATCCATCCATCCATTCACATCTATCCATAGAATTTAAACATAGAATTTAAGAGAATTCTAATTTTTGATATAAAGATTCTTTACGCATCTATTTATGCATAAAAATCAACTTCAGTGGGAGAATAACACTTTTATAAAAATCCTTTTATGCATAAATTTAATTTTAAGGAAAATAACACTTTTGAAATAAAATTAAATCCTTTATGCATCTTTCTAGGCATAAAATCAGTTTTAATGAGAATAACACTTTTGAAAGAAAAATAAATCCTTTATGCATCTTTCTATGCATAAAATCAATTTTAATGAGAATAACACTTTTGAAAGAAAAATAAATCCTTTATGCATCTTTCTATGCATAAAATCAATTTTAATGAGAATAACACTTTGAAGGAAAAATAAATCCTTTATGCATCTTTCTATGCATAAAATCAATTTGGTCAGTTTTTAACCATTTTTGGGTCAATTTAGCTTACTTTTTGGATGTAGTTGAAAATAGGAGAGAGGAGAGAGGAAAATATCTCATTATTTATGAGTTTAAAACTCCTCCACACATGTGAAATAGGCGCCTCCTTCATGAGGGGAGATCCCCACACTGAGGTGTGGGGATCTCCACACTGAGGTGTCAAAAATGCATCATTTTCTCTAAATATCTCTTCTTTTTTAACTAATAAACCTTGTCTTAGTCAACCCTTCATCTTATGTGAGCATTTACTCATTTTGGGGGGATTTTCTTTTATTCTTAAATTTATCTCATCCCTGCATTTGGATTAATCTTATTGGTCCATAGGAACCTTAATTGGAGCATAATTCAAAAATTTCCGAAAATCTGGACCCTTAGGCTAAGATCCTTTTATACCTATTTTTAATTAATTCCAATTGCACATTAGAAAGTTCTTTTTGAATTTCTATTTCAAGGGAAACCATTTTAGACACTAGGAGGATTTTTATTTCCAAAAATATCTCAATTTTGAATTACCTCTCTCTAGACATTTTCTCTCTCTAGGCCAAAACAAGGTAAAACAAGATCTTTCTTTTATTTCACAGAGGGGAATAATTATAAGATTAGAAGGAGGGGAGGTTCTTACACCTGCACACCTCAAAAGCCGGAGGGAGGAATCTTACACCAACTCTACTTGGAAATGGGTTCCCAAAAATTCTCAATCCTTATTATCTTAACTGACCAAGAAAGGAGGATCACAACATAAGAATTGGCGCAGGAAGTCCACATTCCAAGTTACCCCAAAATGGATCCCTAAACGCTTATTACAATCTCAAGGCTACTACAAGGGTAACCGTTGTATTTGGCCCTACCAAAACATAAAGTGTACCCCTAGTCTCACTACCACCACTTACCAATTCTCAAACCTCCTCATCAATGGTGGATAAAGGCTTCAAATGAAGCAAAGGAAAAGCTATTGTTGTAATAGAACCTTCACCACCAATGCCCAAAAAAGTCTAGATCCCAAAGAGAAACCCTATCACACAAGACATGGTGATTGATGGTGAAGCCTCTACATCGCTAAAGGTTACAAAACCATTGATGGCTATCCAAGCCTCAACCCCATTGGTCCTCCATAGATGAGCGACCCACTATGCAAGTGTCAACCCCATTTCTCCTCAAAATTGACGAAACCATAAGCTCCATCTAGTCTTATGAGAGCCCTTTACCGCTGTTAAAGCTGAAAGTTGATCTACCACCACACTAAGGAACAAAAGGCACCCCTAACCAATAAAATTTGATGGAGCAAAGTTGGAAGGAATGGTCGCAAAAAACCTACAATACCTTCTGTGAGCTCAAGGTATGATCAACAATATGAAGGGGGGGACTTATGCTAATATCTACTTTTACCCTCTATGTTTTGCTCCCGAATAAAGTTTATGTCCATATCAAGAGGGATCCTGTTGGAAAAAAGCTAACCCATGACAATATAGCTGGAACCAACAGCGTATAGCAATATAGCAACTATACACATACTAAAAAACCAACTAACCATACAAAAAAGAGAGAAAGAGAGATGATGAGAAGGAGAATATACCAAATAGAAGAATCAAATCAACTCTGCTAAGACTATGGGCCGTGAGCATGGACTTTTCATGGACTGACATGAATGACTATCCTAGACCCAAATTGGCACGAATGGTATTATCAAGGACACCTGACTATTCCCCCTTTTAGACCCACCACGCTATTTTTATGCACCACTAGGGTAGAGATGTTGCGGAGCCACCTTTGTGGACCTGTTCTACCTACAGTTCTATTCCACCATGCATTACCTATAGGCATCTCATGTTGTACGTAGTGTCCCACCTATGTTGGTAGTGTAGAACTTATTTTAGTCACTACGGGATAGGACCATCTCGCAGTCCATGGTAGGAGAGACACCACAGTGACACGATCATGAGAGTGTTTGTTACCCAATGGGAGGACCCTAGCAAGATAGAATTGAACAGGAACATCTTGCAAAGTAGTGGAGGAGGCCGAGAACTTATGGAATTACACCATTAGATATGGCATATTTGTTTCCACTTCCTTATTTCTTCTCGGGTATAGTGGCTAATTTCCTAGATAGTGGCTAATTTCCTAGATAGCTTAATTCGTGGTAGCTACTTAGCTAACTTATCTATAGTACCCATGCCTTATCACAGTGAGGAAGATGCATATATATATAGAGCATAGGGGGAAAGTCAAAATGATGAATGAATCAGAGTATGCTTATGCACTATGGTTATCTAACAATGAACTTGCTAGATAGTATGATTTACAGGTTATTGAGGTGTTGTCATGTAGACCAGATCCATAATTACAACATGCGATGAATGTGTAATCTCGATATGGACATAATTTTCCTCATTGCCCACATGTATTCTAACCCATCCTCACCTTTTGTTTACTGTTTGTAATTCTCCATTTACTTTTTGTTTGAGTGATTGCATGGATTGTTAGGTATCTGGTCTATCAAATTTCTAATTATTACTTGGAAACATTTAGGCTTTGGTCCTAGTTCCATCTATCTTGAGATCGACCTTAGAGTATGCCAAGTACTCCACCTTCCTTAATGTACCCTCTTTAGTTAGAATAGAGCCTCCTAGGTGAATTGTAAGGTGACACTAGTTTATATATATATATATATATATATATATATATATATATATATATATAAAATCACAAATAAAACAAAAACAAAGCAAAAAAATAACCCACAAGAAGATAACCATCACCATGTGTAATCTAGGTAGGATTTTTGGCTCTTAGTGATGGAGCCTTGGGACCATAGCCTTGATTTCCATGGGATGGGACCTTGTGGCTAAAAATCTATCACAAAAAAAAACCATCACTGTGGAGGTACTTAGCAGTTCTTAGATACTCTTGTATGAGGTCTCTAGACCATGCTTGGGTCTTTGCAGGGTGGTGGTGCCCTATTTTTCTAGTTTTTAAATCAAAAAGCAACCTTATAATAATCACTAGCAGTTCCATTTAGGAGGCTAGATATTAGCTAGAGATGGTTCCACCAAAGGATAGTGTGTCGAGACTAAGGTCATAACCTGAGGCATGCTTTAGATCCTTCTTAGCTTAGATAGAATTTTGACCAAGCTTCATAGTACCCTTGTCTTAACTAGAAAAATTGACTAGTCATTAAATATCATGTCTCATTGCATGATTAGTGTTTGCATTATGCTTAAACGCACCTTACTCGTGGTACCATGTTGCTCTGTAGATCTTTCAGGACCTCCAAAATTTCATGCATCAAACAACAGCTTCAACAAATCTTCATCAACATATTAAAAGGATAGAATTTGCATCAGAAAGGGGGGCATGTTACCCCTCACCGGACACCTCTCTAGCATCATCGTATATTTTATGTGTGCGATCACCGCTTGTGAAAGGCACACCACGAGATTAATATTGGAGAGTGTATTCTTAGATTAGGGTTTTACATAAGCCTAGGAGACTGGTTAGCCATGGACCTATTTTTTAAGTATGGCCATCCAAGGTGTGAAGGCTATGGACCAAGATAAGGGTCATTGTGTATAGTGACCATGGATTCTTTTATGCTATTCAAGAGAGTGCTCTCCTTCTCTATACTCTTATGCCATTTCTTTCTTCTTTGCCTATTGCATGTTTGAGCTATTTTGTGTTTGCTTGCATGTGTGTGAGAGAGTGAGTGTGTGACTGAGTGAGAGAGGAGTGCCAAGCTTCCATTAGAGTGGCAGTGTTGGAGCAGAGCTTAGAGGGTGGCTGTGTGGCAACAAGCTCTCCTACAAAAATTCGAGCACGAGAAATCAACGAGGTGAGTGACACATCCCATTTATGCAATGGTAGGCTAGGTTATGGTAGATTAACCTCTTGATTTGAGCTGTAAATTTTCATGCGATAAAATCTAGGGTTTATGATGATTGAATTAAGAGGTTTATGATGACTAAATTAAGGTTTGATGATTTCTAGAAAACCCTAATTTCACCCCCCAAATGATGTTAGAATCAAGATCTTTAAATCTTGACGCAAAGTACTTATGGAGTATTATAAGGATGCACGAGCGTGCCAAATGGTGGAAATTTCCAACTGTGGCCCGAACGGCACCAAAGAGGCATGAAATTTGAATCATGCATGGAAAAATGTGTGGCAAGCAACCCGGATCTTTCTTGTTGTGTTCAGATGCGATTCGGACTCATTTCGTACCCAAAACTCTGTTATGGCAATTTTGCACTATCTTCACCGAGACCCAACTTTGACGCGCTAGGAGAACTGATTGCGATGCCCAAATCCATGCATGGAGTGATGTGGACATAGAGAAACTTCCCTAGCACAAGTCCGTGTGGTCCGTTCTCTGATGGGGTCTCGGATCCTCAACTTCTAACTGTACGAATCTGGGTTCTCGAAAAAGATGGACGAGGGTGCCAAATGGCAGAAATTTTCAACCGTGGCTCGAAGGGCGCCGAAGAGGGCCAAAGAGACATGAAATTCGAATCATGCATGGACAAATGTGTGGCAAGCAACCCGAATCTTTCTTCTTGTGTTCAGATGTGATTCGGACTCATTTCGGACCCAAAACTCTGTTATGGCAATTTTGCACTATCTTCACCGGGACCCAACTTTGACGTGCTGGGAGAAGTGATTGCAATGCCCAAATCTATGCACGGAGTGATGTGGACATACAGCAACTTCCCTAGCACGTCTGTGTGGTTCGTTCTCTAATGGGGTCCCGGATCCTCAACTTCTAACTGTCCGAATCTGGGTTCTTGAAAAAGATGCACGAGCGTGCCAAATGGCGAAAATTTCCAACCGTGGCCCAAACGGCATCGAAGAGGCATGAAATTCGAATCATGCATGGACAAATGTGTGGCAAGCAATCCGGATCTTTCTTGTTGTGTTCAAATGCGATTCGGACTCATTTCGGACCCGAAACTCTGTTATGGCGATTTTGCATTATCTTCGCCGTCGGGACCCAACTTTGACGCGTTGGGAGAACTGATTGCGATGCCCAAATCCATGCACGGAGTGATGTGGACATAGAGCAACTTCCCTAGCATAAGTCCATGTGGTCCGTTCTCTCATGGAGTCCAAGATCCTCAACTTCTAACTGTCCGAATCCAGGTTCTCGAGCGAAAAAGATACACGAGCGTGCCAAATGGGGCGAAAATTTTCAACCGTGGCCCAAACGGCGTCGAAGAGGCATGATAATTGAATCATGCATGGACAAATGTGTGGCAACCAACCTGGACTCTATTATGGCGATTTTGCACTATCTTCGCCACCAGGACCCAACTTTGACGCGCAGGGAGAAGTGTTTGCGATGCCCAAATCCGTGCACGGAGTGATGTGGACATAGAGCAACTTCCCTAGCACAAGTCTGTGTGGTCCGTTCTCTGATGGGGTCCCGGATCTTCAATTTTGACGTGCAGGGAGAAGTGTTTGCGATGCCCAAATCCATGCACGGAGTGATGTGGACATAGAGCAACTTCCCTAGCACAAGTCCGTGTGGTTCGTTCTCTGATGGGGTCCCGGATCTTCAACTTCTAACTGTCCGAATCCAGGTTCTCGAAAAAGATGCACGAGCGTGCCAAATGGCAGAAATTTCCAACCGTGGTCCAAACAGCACCCAAGAGGCATGAAAATTGAATCATGCATGGACAAATGTGTGGCAAGCAACCCGGATCTTTCTTGTTGTGTTCAGATGCGATTCAAACTCATTTCAGATCCGAACTCTAATATTCCTATCTTCGCCGAGACCCAACTTTGACGCGCTGGGAGAATTGATAGTGATGTCCAAATCCATGCACGGAGTGATGTGGACATAGAGAAACTTCCCTAGCACAAGTCGATGTGGTCCATTCTCTGATGGGGTCCCGGATCCTCAACTTCTAACTGTCCGAATCCAGGTTCTCACGAAAAAGATGCATGAGCGTGCCAAATGGTGGAAATTTCCAACCGTGGCCCAAACGGCGCCGAAGAGGCATGAAAATCGAATCATGCATGGACAAATGTGTGGAAAGCGACCCGGATCTAGCTGTGTACCATGCAGATCAACAAAACCAATTACTCTAAGAAGAGACCTACTTCAACACGAGAACCAAGGAGCTACAATTGCATCCGATCTAGCTCTACCATGTGGTGGAGCTAGAATGCATCGATCTAGCTGTGTACCATGCAGATCAACAAAATCAATTACTCCAAGAAGAGATCTACTTCACATGACAAGAACCAAGAAGCTAGAATTGCATTTGATCTAGCTCTACCACGTGGTAGAGCTGTATCCAACCTAGACCACATCGTAGAGCTAGACTACTTTGAGGTCTAGCTCTACCATGTGGTGGAGGTAGAATTGCATTTGAGGTCTAGCTCTACCATGTGGTAGAGCTAGAATGCATTGATCTAGCTCTGTACCATGCAAATCAACAAAACCAATTACTCCAAGAAGAGACCATGACGAGAACCAAGGAGATAAACAAGTGTGTTGAATGGCGCTGGGACCCAACTTTGACACGCTGGGAGAAGTGATTGCGATGCCTAAATCCATGCATGGAGTGATGTGGACATAGAGCAACTTCCCTAGCACAAGTCCGTGTGGCCGCTCTCTGATGGGGTCCCGGATCCTCAACTTCTAACTGTCCGAATTTGAGTTCTCGAAAAAGATGCACGAGCGTGCCAAATGGCAAAAATTTCCAACCGTGGCCCAAACCACGCCGAAGAGGCATGAAAATCGAATCATGCATGGACAAATGTGTGACAAGCAACCCGGATCTTTCTTGTTGTGTTCAGATGTGATTCGAACTCATTTCGGATCCGAAACTCTGCTATGGCGATTTTGCACTATCTTCACCGGGACCCAACTTTGACACGCTAGGAGAACTCATTGCGATGCCCAAATCCATGCACGGAGTGATGTGGACATAGAGCAACTTCCCTAGCACATGTCTGTGTGGTCCGTTCTCTGATGGGGTCCCGAATCCTCAATTTCTAACTGTCCGAATCCGGGTTCATTGTGTGTGATTCATTGTGAGAGCTCCCATGCATATAGATCACAAATCTCATGCATAGAGAGCTCTCATGCATATAGATTAGCTGTTATCAAGTGCGAGTCATTGTGAGAGCTCCTATGCTTGCATAGAGGGGTGTCATGCATATATATCTCATGCATGAGAGCTCTTATGCATATCGATGAGCTCTCATGCATATAGAGTTATCATACATGAGATCTTATGCATGGAGCTCTCTTGTATTCTAAGAGGTCTCATGCATGAGATCCCTCTTGCATTGTAAGAGCTCTCATATGCATAGATCTCTCATATCATGCATGACAGCTATAGAGATCTTGGTCTTGCACTAGAGCTCTCATGCAAAGAGCTAGGTCTTACATTAAGAGCTCGCATACATAGAGCTCCCATGCATAGAGCTTGGTCTTGCATTAGAGCGCTCATTCATAGAGCTAGGTCTTACATTAAGATCTCTCATACATAGAGCTCGCATGCATAGAGCTATATCTTGCATTATTATAAGAGTTCGCATGGATGGATCTCATGTATAGAGTGAAAGAGCCCCCATGCATAGAGCTAGGTCTTGCATTCAAAGCTCTCATACATAGATCTCACATGCATAGAGTTAGATATTGCATTATTATGATAGCTCTCTTACATACATCTCATGCATAGAGCTATATCTTGCATTATTATGAGAGCTCTCTTACATACATCTCATGCATAGAGCTATATCTTGCATTATTATAAGAGCTCCCATGGATAGATCTCATGTATAGAGTGAAAGAGCTCTCATGCATAGAGCTCTCATGCATAGAGTGAAAGAGCTCTCATGCATAGAGCTAAGTCTTGCATTAAGAGCTCTCATACATAGAGATCGCATGCATAGAGTTAGATCTTGCATTAATTATTATAAGAGCTCTCATACATAGAGCTATATCTTGCATTATTATAAGAGCTCCCATGGATAGATCTCATGTAAAAAGTGAAAGAGTTCTCATGCATAGAGCTAGGTCTTGCATTAGGAGCTCTCATACATAGAGCTCACATGCATAGAGTCACCATCTTGCATTATTATGAGAGCTCTCTTGCATAGATCTCATGCATAGAGTGTAAGAGTAGGAAAGTACAATTTCAAGCAAGGAGAGAGGGGAGAAGCTATGCTATGAAGAAGGTGGAGAGGAGTCTTTTGTGCATGCTCTAGGACAAGGGAGCTTCCATAGCCGGCTTAGCAATGTTCTTGGCTACCATTGGGACACAAGCAATGCTTATTTGAAGACACCCCTAGACCACATCGTAGAGCTAGACTTCTTTGAGGTCTAGCTCTACCATGTGGTGGAGCTAGAATTGCATTTGAGGTCTAGCTCTACCATGTGGTAGAGCTAGAATGCATTGATCTAGCTCTGTACCATGCAAATCAACAAAACCAATTACTCCAAGAAGAGACCATGACAAGAACCAAGGAGATAAACAAGTGTGTTGAATGGTGCTGGGACCCAACTTTGACGCGCTGGGAGAAGTGATTGCGATGCCCAAATCTATGCACGGAGTGATGTGGACATAGACCAACTTCCCTAGCACAAGTCCGTGTGGTCCGTTCTCTGATGGGGTCCTGGATCCTCAACTTCTAACTGTCCGAATCCGGGTTCTCAAAAAGGATGCACGATCATGCCAAATGACAGAAATTTCCAACAGGGACCCAAACGGCGCCGAAGAGGCATGAAAATCGAATCATGCATGGACAAACATGTGGCAAGCAACCTGGATCTTTCTTGTTGTGTTCAGATGCGATTTGGACTCATTTTGGATCCGAAACTCTGTTATGGCAATTTTGCACTATCTTGGCCGGGACCCAACTTTGACGCACTGGGAGAAGTGATTGCGATGCCCAAATCTGTGCACGGAGTGATGTGGACATAGACCAACTTCCCTAGCATAAGTCCATATGGTCCGTTCTCTGATGGGGTCCCGGATCCTCAACTTCTAACTGTCCGAATCCAGGTTCTCGAAAAAGATGCATGATCATGCCAAATGGCAGAAATTTCCAACAGGGGCCCAAACGGCAGGGAAGAGGCATTAAAATCGAATCATGCATGGACAAATGTGTGGCAAGCAACCCGGATCTTTCTTGTTGTGTTCAGATACGAATCGGACTCATTTCGGATCCAAAACTCTGTTATGGTGGCAAATTTGCACTATCTTGGCCGGGACCAACTTTGACGCGCTGGAAAAACTGATTTGCGATGCCCAGATCCATGCACGGCGTGATGTGGACATAGAGCAACTTCCCTAGCACAAGTCCGTGTGGTCCGTTCTCTGATGGGGTCGCGGATCCTCAACTTTTAACTGTCCGAATCCGGGTTCATTGTGTGTGATTCATTGTTGTGAGAGCTCCCATGCATATAGATCGCAAATCTCATGCATAGAGAGCTCTCATGCATATAGATCAGGTGTTATCAAGTGCGAGTCATTGTGAGAGCTCCTATGCAGCATAGAGGGGTGTCATGCATATATATCTCATGCATGAGAGCTCTTATGCATATCTATGAGCTCTCATGCATATAGAGTTATCATACATGAGATCTTATGCATGGAGCTCTATGTATTCTAAGAGGTCTCATGCATGAGATCCCTCTTGCATTGTAAGAGCTCTCATGCATTAATAGCTCTCATATGCATAGATCTCTCATATCATGCATGAGAGCTATAGAGATCTTGGTCTTGCACTAGATCTCTCATGCAAAGAGCTAGGTCTTACATTAAGAGCTCTCATACATAGAGCTCCCATGCATAGAGCTTGGTCTTGCATTAGAGCGCTCATTCATAGAGCTAGGTCTTACATTAAGATCTCTCATACATAGAGCTCGCATGCATTGAGCTATATCTTGCATTATTATAAGAGTTTCCATGGATAGATCTCATGTATAGAGTGAAAGAGCCCCCATGCATAGAGCTAGGTCTTGCATCCAAAGCTCTCATACATAGATCTCACATGCATAGAGTTAGATCTTGCATTATTATGAGAGCTCTCTTACATACATCTCATGCATAGAGCTATATCTTGCATTATTATAAGAGCTCCCATGGATAGATCTCATGTATAGAGTGAAAGAGCTCTCATGCATAGAGCTAAGTCTTGCATTAAGAGCTCTCATACATAGAGATCGCATGCATAGAGTTAGATCTTGCATTAATTATTATAAGAGCTCTCATACATAGAGCTATATCTTGCATTATTATAAGACGTCCCATGGATAGATCTCATGTAAAAAGCGAAAGAGTTCTCATGCATAGAGCTAGGTCTTGCATTAGGAGCTCTCATACATAGAGCTCACATGCATAGAGTTACATCTTGCAGTATTATGAGAGCTCTCTTGCATAGATCTCATGCATAGAGTGTAAGAGTAGGAAAGTACAATTTCAAGCAAGGAGAGAGGGGAGAAGCTATGCTATGAAGAAGGTGGAGCGGGGTTTTTTGTGCATGCTCTAGGACAAGGGAGCTTCCATAGCCGGCTTAGCAATGTTCTTGGCTACCATTGGGACACAAGCTGCAGTGCTTATTTGAAGACACCCCTAGACCACATCGTGAAGCTAGACTGCTTTGAGGTCTAGCTCTACCATGTGTGGTGGAGCTAGAATTGCATTTGAGGTCTAGCTCTACCATGTGGTAGAGCTAGAATGCATTGATCTAGCTCTGTACCATGCAAATCAACAAAACCAATTACTCCAAGAAGAGACCATGACGAGAACCAAGGAGATAAATAAGTGTGTTGAATGGCACTGGGACCCAACTTTGACGCGCTGGGAGAAGTGATTGCGATTCCCAAATCCGTGCTTGGAGTGATGTGGACATAGAGCAACTTCCCTAGCACAAGTCTGTGTGGTTTGTTCTCTGATGGGGTTCCGGATCCTCAACTTCTAACTGTTCGAATCCGGGTTCTCGAAAAGGATGCACGAGCGTGCCAAATGATAGAAATTTCCAATAGGGGCCCAAACGGTGCCGAAGAGGCATGAAAATCGAATCATGCATGGACAAACGTCTGGCAAGCAACCCGGATCTTTCTTGTTGTGTTCAGATGCAATTCGGACTCATTTCGGATCTGAAACTCTGTTATGGCGATTTTGCACTCTCCGGGCTACCAACTTTGACGCGCTGGGAGAAGTGATTGCGATGCCCAAATCCGTGCAAGCACGGAGTGATGTGGACATAGACCAACTTCCCTAGCACAAGTCCATGTGGTCCGTTCTTTGATGGGGTCCCGGATCCTCAACTTCTAAAACTGTCTGAATCCGGGTTCTCAAAAAAGATGCATGAGCATGCCAAATGGCGGAAATTTTCAATAGGGGTCCAAATGGCGGGGAAGAGGCATGAAAATCGAATCATGCATGGACAAATGTGTGGCAACAAGCAACCCGGATCTTTCTTGTTGTGTTCAGATACGATTCAGACTCATTTCAGATCCAAAACTCTGTTATGGTGGCAAATTTGCACTATCTTGGCCGGGACCCAACTTTGACGCGCTGGAAAAACTGATTTGCGATGCCCAAATCCATGCACGGCGTGATGTGGACATGAAGCAACTTCCCTAGCACAAGTCCGTGTGGTCCGTTCTCTGATGGGGTCCCGGATCCTCAACTTTTAACTATCCGAATCCGGGTTCATTGTGTGTGATTCATTGTTGTGAGAGCTCCCATGCATATAGATCGCAAATCTCATGCATAGAGAGCTCTCATGCATATAGATCAGGTGTTATCAAGTGCGAGTCATTGTGAGAGCTCCTATGCAGCATAGAGGGGTGTCATGCATATATATCTCATGCATGAGAGCTCTTATGCATATCTATGAGCTCTCATGCATATAGAGTTATCATACATGAGATCTTATGCATGGAGCTCTATGTATTCTAAGAGGTCTCATGCATGAGATCCCTCTTGCATTGTAAGAGCTCTCATGCATTAATAGCTCTCATATGCATAGATCTCTCATATCATGCATGAGAGCTATAGAGATCTTGGTCTTGCACTAGAGCTCTCATGCAAAGAGCTAGGTCTTACATTAAGAGCTCTCATACATAGAGCTCCCATGCATAGAGCTTGGTCTTGCATTAGAGCGCTCATTCATAGAGCTAGGTCTTACATTAAGATCTCTCATACATAGAGCTCGCATGCATTGAGCTATATCTTGCATTATTATAAGAGTTCCCATGGATAGATCTCATGTATAGAGTGAAAGAGCCCTCATGCATAGAGCTAGGTCTTGCATTCAAAGCTCTCATACATAGATCTCACATGCATAGAGTTAGATCTTGCATTATTATGAGAGCTCTCTTACATACATCTCATGCATAGAGCTATATATTGCATTATTATAAGAGCTCCCATGGATAGATCTCATGTATAGAGTGAAAGAGCTCTCATGCATAGAGCTAAGTCTTGCATTAAGAGCTCTCATACATAGAGATCGCATGCATAGAGTTAGATCTTGCATTAATTATAAGAGCTCTCATACATAGAGCTATATCTTGCATTATTATAAGAGCACCCATGGATAGATCTCATGTAAAAAGTGAAAGAGTTCTCATGCATAGAGCTAGGTCTTGCATTAGGAGCTCTCATACATAGAGTTCACATGCATAGAATTACATCTTGCATTATTATGAGAGCTCTCTTGCATAGATCTCATGCATAGAGTGTAAGAGTAGGAAAGTAAAATTTCAAGCAAGGAGAGAGGGGAGAAGCTATGCTATGAAGAAGGCGGAGAGGGGTCTTTTGTGCATGCTCTAGGACAAGGGAGCTTCCATAGCCGGCTTAGCAATGTTCTTGGCTACCATTGGGACACAAGCAGTGCTTATTTGAAGACACCCCTAGACCACATCGTAGAGCTAGACTGCTTTGAGGTCTAGCTCTACCATGTGGTGGAGCTAGAATTGCATTTGAGGTCTAGCTCTACCATGTGGTAGAGCTAGAATGCATTGATCTAGCTCTATACCATGCAAATCAACAAAACCAATTACTCCAAGAAGAGACCATGACGAGAACCAAGGAGATAAACAAGTGTGTTGAATGGCGCTGGGACCCAACTTTGATGCGCTAGGAGAAGGGATTGCAATGCCCAAATCCGTGCACGGAGTGATGTGGACATAGAGCAACTTCCCTAGCACAAGTCCGTGTGGTCGTTCTCTGATGGGGTCCTGGATCCTCAACTTCTAACTATCTGAATCCACGTTCTTGAAAAGGATGCGCAAGCATGCCAAATGACAGAAATTTCCAACAGGGGCCCAAACGGCACCGAAGAGGCATGAAAATCGAATCATGCATGGACAAACGTGTGGCAAGCAACCCGGATCTTTCTTGTTGTGTTCAGATGCAATTCGGACTCATTTCGGATCTGAAACTCTGTTATGGCGATTTTGCACTATCTTGGCCGGGACTGGGACCCAACTTTGATGCGCTGGGAGAAGTGATTGCGATGCCCAAATCCGTGCACGGAGTGATGTGGACATAGACCAATTCCCTAGCACAAGTCCATGTGGTCCGTTCTCTGATGGGGTCCCGGATCCTCAACTTCTAACTGTCCGAATCCGGGTTCTCAAAAAAGATGCATGAGCGTGCCAAATGGCAGAAATTTCCAACAGGGGTCCAAACGGCAGGGAAGCGGCATGAAAATCGAATCATGCATGGACAAATGTGTGGCAACAAGCAACCCGGATCTTTCTTGTTGTGTTCAGATACGATTCGGACTTATTTCAGATCCAAAACTCTGTTATGGTGGCGAATTTGCACTATCTTGGCTGGGACCCATTGGCTGGGACCCAACTTTAACGCACTAGGAAAACTGATTGCGATGCCCAAATCCATGCACGGAGTGATGTGGACATAGAGCAACTTCCCTAGCACAAGTCCGTGTGGTCCGTTCTCTGATGGGGTCCCGGATCCTTAACTTCTAACTGTCTGAATCCGGGTTCATTGTGTGTGATTCATTATGAGAGCTCCCATGCATATAGATCGCAAATCTCATGCATAGAGAGCTCTCATGCATATAGATCAGCTGTTATCAAGTGCGAGTCATTGTGAGAGCTCCTATGCATAGAGGGGTGTCATGCATATATATCCCATGCATGAGAGCTCTTATGCATATCGATGAGCTCTCATGCATAGAGTTATCATACATGAGATCTTATGCATGGAGCTCTCTTGTATTCTAAGAGGTCTCATGCATGAGATCCCTCTTGCATTGTAAGAGCTCTCATGCATTAATAGCTCTCATATGCATAGATCTCTCATATCATGCATGAGAGCTATAGAGATCTTGGTCTTGCACTAGAGCTCTCATGCAAAGAGCTAGGTCTTACATTAAGAGCTCGCATACATAGAGCTCCCATGCATAGAGCTTGGTCTTGCATTAGAGTGCTCATTCATAGAGCTCGCATTAGAGTGCTCATTCATAGAGCTAGGTCTTACATTAAGATCTCTCATACATACAGCTCGCATGCGTAGAGCTATATCTTGCATTATTATAAGAGTTCCCATGGATAGATCTCATGTATAGAGTAAAAGAGCCCCCATGCATAGAGCTAGGTCTTGCATTCAAAGCTCTCATACATAGATCTCACATGCATAGAGTTAGATCTTGCATTATTATGAGAGCTCTCTTACATACATCTCATGCATAGAGCTATATCTTGCATTATTATAAGAGCTCCCATGGATAGATCTCATGTATAGAGTGAAAGAGCTCTCATGTATAGAGTGAAAGAGCTCTCATGCATAGAGCTAAGTCTTGCATTAAGAGCTCTCATACATAGAGATCGCATGCATAGAGTTAGATCTTGCATTAATTATTATAAGAGCTCTCATACATAGAGCTATATCTTGCATTATTATAAGAGCTCCCATGGATAGATCTCATGTAAAAAGTGAAAGAGTTCTCATGCATAGAGCTAGGTCTTGCATTAGGAGCTCTCATACATAGAGCTCACATGCATAGAGTCACCATCTTGCATTATTATGAGAGCTCTCTTGCATAGATCTCATGCATAGAGTGTAAGAGTAGGAAAGTACAATTTCAAGCAAGGAGAGAGGGGAGAAGCTATGCTATGAAGAAGGTGGAGAGGGGTCTTTTGTGCATGCTCTAGGACAAGGGAGCTTCCATAGCCGGCTTAGCAATGTTCTTGGCTACCATTGGGACACAAGCAGTGCTTATTTGAAGACACCCATACAAAGAAAGATAGTTTGTCATTTCAAGTCATCTTGCACTAGTTTAAGTCACTTCAACTCCAGCTCTACCATGTGGTAGAGCTAGAATGCATTACTCCAGCTCTAGCATGTGGTAGAGCATTCAAATTATCCCGCCCAATTTTAAATTCAAATTATCCTGCCCTTTAAGAATTTAAAATGGTCTTGCTCTTTTTCAAATTTTCCTTGACATCCATGTCGCTCATGTAATACAAACCTACTTTCCCATCTTGTCATTGACAACTAGCACTTGGATATCACCGCATCCATTATCAAATTCAACGATACCACAAGGTACACATTTTTTTGTCTCATATTAAATCATTATCTATGATTAGATTTAAAGTTTTGAACATGTCAATTAAAATTCAGATCATACACATTGATATAGAGTAGAAAATAAAAGTATGCAAGAATTCAAAAAATCAGGAATGGTTGAAGAGAAAAAACTTGAATCTACTCCACCAAGTGCATGGAGCTGTAGTGCATACCTTGGTTGTCAAGCGTCATGGTCTCTTCCTTTTGAATGATTTTGTCATGTCATTGATGTTTGGGGGAAAGAGAAGAGATAGTAGAACAGAGTGTGAAGAGAAGCTGGCGAGCGATGATAAAGCTTTTCTGGCTATGGCGTCCTGCTGAGCATCATAGTGATGAAGCTTTTCTGGCTATGGCGTCTTGCTGAGCATCACAGTGAAAATTTCCCTCAGCTGTATGAGGCCCAAAAGAAAGCAAATTACAAAACTCCAATCCACTAAGGCTGCAGCTTCCCTCACCTATATGAGGCCCAAAAGAAAGCAGCGCACAAAACTTCCCTCAGCTGTATGAGGCACAAAACGCAGCTGTCTCATGAGAAGCTGCAAATTATTGATGAAAGTAGCGCACAAAACTTCCCTCAGCTGTATGAGGCTATGGCGTCTGCTCCTCTAGGCAACAAACCAGCGCTGCTCCTCTAGGCAACGAACCAGTGCTGCTCTGCAGGCGTCTTCTCCTCTAGGCAACGAACCAGCGTCTGCTCCTCTAGGCAACGAACCAAGCGTCTGCTCCTCTAGGCAATAGCTATGAGGCTATGGCGTCTACTCCTCTAGGCAACGAACCAGGCGACTGCTCCTCTAGGCAACAAACCAGCGCTGCTGTGCAGGCGCAGGAGGATGCGGGCCAACGTACGCCACAGAGTTCGAAGAGAGAGACGCGGGATAAGGTTTTAAATTCGTCAGAGACGCGCCGGGATAAGATTAAATCATAATTAAAAGATTTAATTTGTTTTGTTTTGGAAATTGCAGGTCATGTAAATTAAATGATATTAATATATACATTTACATAGAGTTTAAGTTTATAAATAACCTATAGTTTATAAATAAACCTTTATAAATAGGTAATATAAAGTTATAATCGATAGGCTTAAAGATTTGATTATAAAAATATAGCTTTTATAGTTATATATATGGCCTTAAAGTTTATTAATAGGCTTATAGGTTTGTTTATATAAATAGGCTTAAAGATATATATAAATTATTAGGCTTATAGGTTTAATAGGTTAACTATAGTAACTTAAAGATATATTATAAATTGTAGGCTTATAGGTTTGATAGATTAACTATAGTAACTATAGGTTTGATTATATAAATAAACTTAAAGATATATATAAATAGGCTTATAGGTTTAATAGGTTCACTATAGTATTTTAAAGTCTATTTATAGTTTATAATTATACTTTATATATCTTATTTATAAACTTTCTATAGCTATATAAATCAAACCTATTTATATATAAACCTATATAATTTAAAGTTTATAAATAACCTATAGTGACTTAAATTATATACATTAACCTATATATTAACCTACAACTATAACTATATAACTTATAGTAACTTAAATTATATATTTATAACTATATAGCTTATAGTAACTTATAGTTAATAAAAGCTTATTTTAATGCTACTATATTATAGCTTATTTAATAAATATAACTGTAAGCTTATAAGTTTGATTATAGCTTTTATCATAGGTTAAAGTATATGTATAAATTCAAGGGGATTTTGGTACAAAGATAGGGCAAGGAAATGTATCCATACTAGTGGAGGAATGTTTGAAAGATGTGGTCCTACCTTTTCCTACAATGGATACTTCATCTCTCCAAGACTCATTATGGAGTGCCGTTCGATGGCTAAAGATTATTTAACAATCTACTATCATGACTGGCAACTTAATTTGATCAAACAAAAGCTATAGCGATGATGAAGAAGGGGATCATTCTGATCCTCCAATTACAGATGCAATTCCTATAACAAGCCCAAAATTTGAAACATTGATTCCTACCATAGATTGTTAGGTATCAAGGACTAGGGAAGATCAATTCACACACAAACCATGATTACATAAACACTTCTATTGCATTGAATGAGAGACTACAAGTTTATATAGATTTTTAGGATTAATAGAGTCTGACCTTTTTTCTAGATCCTTGGTTCTCATCATGTGAAGTAGGTCTCTTCTTAGAGTAATTGGTTTTATTGATCTGCATTAGCTCCACCACATGGTAGAGCTAGACCTCAAATAATTCTAGCTCTACGATGTGGTCTAGGTAGAATACAGCTCTACCACGTGGTAGAGCAAGATCAAATGCAATTCTAGCTCCTTGGTTCTTGTCATGTGAAGTAGGTCTCTTCTTGGAGTAATTGGTTTTGTTGATCTGCATGGTACATAGTTAGATCGATGCATTCTAGCTCCACCACATGGTAGAGCTAGACCTTAAATGCAATTCTAGCTCCACCACATGGTAGAGCTAGACCTCAAAGTATTTGATCTAGCTCTACCACGTGGTAGAGCTGTATTCTACCTAGACCACATCATAGAACTTTAAGGTCTAGCTCTACCATGTGGTGGAGTTAGAATGCATCAATCTAGCTATACCATAAACCATGTTGTAGACCTAGAATGCCTAGAGGTCTAGCTCTACCATGTGGTGGAGCTAGAATATATTGAACTAGCTTTGCTATCTGGTAACTATATCATGTGGTGGAGCTAGAATGCATCAATGTAACTATATCATGTAACGGAGCTAGAATTCATTGATCTAGCTCTACCATGTGGTAAAGCTAGATCAAAATAATCTATCTAGACACCATTGGTATCGCTAGAATGCTTTAAAGTCTAACTCCACCACATAGTAGAGATAGTCTTCAATGGGTTCTATCTCTACCATATGATAGAGCTAGTTCTAGCTCGGCCACATGGTAGAGCTATACTTCATGGTAGAGTCTGATGTAGGTTCCAATCTTTAAAAAAATGCTACTAGATTTGATTACTAGTTTAACAAGTCCAACATGATTATGTGCAAGATGGATTTCCAATCTGGAGGGAGGGTCTACATGATGTTGAACAATGATTTTGTTGGAATTGGCTACGTGTGTAGAATTGATCCAAATTCCACTTGTAGTGAAACAAAGATTGGTCAAGGAAATGTGTCATTACTTGTGGAGGAATGCTTGAAGGATGTGGAACTACCATTCCCTACAATGGATACCATTTATCTAAAAAATGCATTATGGAGTAATGTTCGTTGGCCAAAAATGCTTTTAAGGCCTTTCACAAGGGAGCTGGAATTTGGAGAGTGGAGTGAAAGATGCAGTGATGCAGATCAAGAAGAGCCTGTGGAACCTCCAATTATAGATGCAATACCGATAACATCTCCAGAACTTAACATGCAAATCCGACAATCTTGGAAGAATGAGATGGTTCTTCTAAAGGATGAGAGCATGATGCAGACTATCAATCAAGGGACTATCTTATATGTGTTTCCATTTGAATGTGTCAACTTTCAACAACTTGGTGATGATTGTGTGGGTGTGGCTATTGAAAGTGCAAATGAATTTCAAACTATGCCGCAAGTGGATAGTATCACCCTAGTTAAATGGCCTATTAAACAGCTGACAATGCTGGATGGGAGCCCATTGCAATGCTATGTTCTGCTTAATGGCAATGCATGCTGAACATGCTGGGTAATGGTTAATTTGTGCCAAGATATTATAGGCCCGTGATAGATTATTGGAGTAATGTAATCGAAGAGCTTGGAAAAACCAATACAATCAGAGGCAAGAAAGTACACAGATTTTTGGCCAAAATCTGAAGGGTCCCATCAATTAGATGATATGAATGTTGAACAATTGCAGGCACAAAGATTCTTAGGTATGGAAGAACATAATGATCATTATTGTGGGCTTGCACGGGATAAACCAAGGGAGGCATTTAACCCTATGCTACATGTTTAGCAAGGACACTTTGTCATGCTGCACCCAGATGACACAAACATCTATCCAGTTTGGCTTGCCATGGTTGAATCAGATATTGATGATGAGCCTACATCACCAAATTACAAGAAACTGTTGATTCAATATTGGGAACCTTGTGCAAGGAAGAAAGGTTTGATAGATGCTCAAGCTTATGCTGATTGTTGGAAGGGATATTGGCAAATTAATGAGGCAGAACAACAAGTATGGGAAAATGCTGATGCAATTCTTTGGTCGTGGAAACCAAGGAATCCACTACCATACAAAAGAATCAAGATACCAAAAAAGGAAGCCCATAAAGCAAAAGCATGCTTAGGCTTGGCTTGTGAGGATGAAGCTCATATTGATGGTTCCTTCAATGAGGAGTAGCATTTATAGATTCAATATTGACAATGTGGATTTTTAGGTTAATATAACTCTAATATCCAAAAGAGATGTACTTTGGTATCTTCTTTATTTTTTATTTTCACTTATTGAATGAAAATTTTCTTTGTGCCTCCTACACCTTTTTGATATAATAATGTTTCTATCTTATTTGTTCAATTGTTTCATAAATTTTGTGCAGTGTACAACTCAATTGGTGCAGGTCCTTGCAAAGAAACAAATACCACTTTCTTATTAAATGGTGTTTATCAACACCACCTTCCTACATGATTATCAAAGTCCTTTCAAATATGTTTATGCACAAATACTAATACCACTTTTTTTGTTTAAACGGTGATTATCAACACTACCTTCCTCCGTTCTATATTAAGAAATTCCACAATAACTTTTCCCACATTAAGTGGAAAATTCCCATAATACATGAAACCTCTCAATTTCAAAATTCCCATAATGCGAGATTTTTCCCATAATACCTAATACGGTCTTCCAGGTCTTGACCAACGTCGGTATGGTTGAAAAATGGTGCGCTTCCAGTATGATGGACGAGGGCAGACAAAGCGGTTCTTGAGTAAATAGATGTGATGAGATGTGATGTGAATGAATGTGAATCAGATAGATGTAATGTGATGTGAATCAGATAGATGTGAATGAATGTGGATGAGATGTGAAGAATGGATGTGGATGTGTATGTGAAGAATATATGTGGATGTGAAGTGATATATATGGATGTATGGATAGATGTAGGTAGTCATACATGTGAATGATTGGATGGATGTGGATATGTAAGAATGGATGTGAATGTGTATGTGAAAATGGATGTGAATGTGTATGTGAAGAATGGATGTGGATGTGTATGTGATGAAAATGGATGTGAATGTGTATGTGAAGAATGGATGTGGATGTGTATGTGAAGAATGGATGTGAATGTGTATGTGAAGAATATATGTGGATGTGAAGTGATAGATATGGATGTATGGATAGATGTGGGTAGTCGTACATGTGTGTGGATGAATGAGATGAGATGTGTATGAATGAGATATGATGTGGATAGATGTGATGTGATGTTATGTGGATAGAATGTATGTGATGGGATGGTGATGAGAATGAATGTGATGGATATGAATGAATGTGATATAATGGATGTGAATGGATGGAGGTGATGTGATGTGAAATGGATAGATGTGAGTGAATGAGATGTGATGAATCGAGATGTGAATGAATGAGATGTGATGTCATGTGAATCAAGATGTGAATGAATGATATGGGATGTGAATGGATAAGATGTGATGTGATGTGAATCGGGATGTGAATGAATGAGATGTGATGTGAAATGGATGTGATGTGATGTGATGTGGATCGAGGTAGATATGAATGGATGAGATGTGGATATGGGTAGATACGAGTGGATATGGGTAGATGCGAGTGGATGAGATCTGATGCGGATAAATGAGGAAAGATGTGATGAGATGAAAAATGATGTGATGAGAATGGGAACACATATGAAATAAATGAGGATTGATGTGGAACAATATGTAAAGGCGAGATTTCGTTATAGAAACTGTATTTATGACCTGTTTTTAAATGACTATTTTATGTCAAGAATGTTGGGGGAAGCATTTTGACCGTCTTGTGAATGAGGTCGTGGAGACCTATCTCATAAAGTTGCAACAGCTGGACGGAGAGCCAACAGAGGACGTCTCGCGTAGCAAGGTTGAGGTCTGGTTGATTGACCTTGCTGGTCCTCAAACAGATGAGTCCATGTCTCTTTGAGGTCTGGTTGATTGACCTTCCTAGTCCTCAACGGATGAGTCCATGTCTCTTTTATATGGATCTATGGTTGATCTTGCTGATCTTCAACAGAGATTCCATTTTGATTTTTATGAGTGAATATATTGTTGGGTACTATGAGCTAGGAACTATCGAAAAGGTCCCTAAGTGGACAGGTGGTGAGCTAGGAACTATCGAAAAGGCCCTTGAGTGGACAGGTGGTGAGCGTTCTGGTTGCCAATGATACCATAGGTACTCGATGAAGAAAAAATTAGAAATTAGGATTCAGCCGGATATTTTGGATAGCTGAATCTGTGAAAAAGGTAATTTCATATTGGATGTGTAAGTAGTGTGACTAGTTTTAAGTTTGCATGAATATCTAGCTAGGGGGCCTAGGAACTCTTTTCCCTAGCACCCAAGACAAAACCTAACCAAATTCTTAAATGGATCCCATCACTACAGTGGTTGGGCGGTTGGCTAACCCACGGGACTGGATGGGGTTAGGCTAGATTGATGGATCCCTAAAATGAGTCAAATTGGGAAAATATCTTCCAATGATGGAATTTGCCTATAATAGTTTTAAACGTACGGCTATTGGTTTTAATCCGTTCATGCTTATGTCTCAATTCTGTTGGAATGATAGATGAAGTAAATCCCGGATAAAAATTATTCTATGGAAAAGAATCAATGGTTGTGCCTCTCAATGAGGAAAAAAGCGTTGGTCTCTATGATCCAAGTGCAAGTCTTTTCCTTGATCTGACTATGGGACTTACGGGTTCGGTCAGATCAGTTATGTTACTTAAGGCTCTTGATTACGTTAGAGTAAATTTATCCGGAGGAATCGGACATGCTTTTCGGGCGAGCAAGGGAAGTTTTTCTAAGTTTGGTTTTGGAAGAACCGATGGATTAGTCTCTTGTCTGAATATCCGTGGGGGATGGGCGAGGCCCCGAGTGAGGGACCCTGCCCCGCGCAAAAAGTGCTACTTTCGCTGCTAGCACCCGTGAATTCGTTGCGCGGAGGGGATAGGGATCTTTCAGCTGGTATCATAGCAAATTGGCTAAAGTGGATCAACTGAGAAGCCAAAAATGTCAAAAATTTATGAAGTAACAGTAAAAAGTTAAAAATGTGTGATGAAATTCATACAAATTGATATTCAGACTGAAATTCATAAATTAGTTATTGGGTCTTCAGATGGAAGTACCGCAATTGCATGGAATCCTTGACTTGCTTGAGGCCTAGACATGATAGTATTTACCTTATAATTCCAAGGACCGTTACTACTCGTATATACCGAGGGTATAGCTGCAGCTCTTTACTGGCAGTATATACGAGTAAATCTAAGACCTTGAAAATTATAACCAAAAATGCTATCCAGATGATGAATTCAAATGTGGTTGATATGATTTTAAAACTCTGATGAGTGGATTTGGATTCATATTGAAAAAATGATGATTCCTAAATTTTGGTTGAAAAGCGATAAGTTGAGCAAAACCACAATGAGGATGAATGGGACGAGTCCCTGTGATGAATGGGACGAGTCCCTGTGATGATGTTCGTAACTCGAATGACGATAATGACTTCAGCAAATCACTATGAGATTAGTGGATTGTGCTGACAGATTGCTATGTAGAACCAATCTCGAACCGGGAATTTTACTTGCATAGAACCTCTGTTTTCTTTTAAAGGACTGTTTTACGCCAGAATGCTGGAGAAAGCATTTGGTATGTGTTTAATTAAGTAGAGACTTGTTACAATAGCTGGCAAGGAGTCATCGAGGGACGTCACTCGCGTGGCAAAGCCTACCGAGGTCTTGACCTACCTCGGTATGGTTAAAATGGTGCGCTGCCGGTACGATGGGTGAGGACCGATGAAGCGGTCCCTGAGTGAAGTGCTAGGACACCTAAGTAGGATCCTAGAGGGTTCTGACCAGGTGATGCACTCACGGTTGCTACTAGGACACCCATGCATACGTCGAGGAAGATACGGATGAACCAAAAGAACGACTTTTGTGAATGGAATTTTGATATTGGATCTTATTGGTTGACTAGCTAGTCTTCCAACCGGAGAGTCCGGATGATATATTTTGTAAAACAATGGACTCAATATTTTGGAGGATTATGATCAGTAATACTATGATTTCATTGAAAGATTGTTTTAAAGATATCCGAATCTGTTAAAATGGTAATTTTATATTGGGTGTGCAAGTGGTATGCCTACCTTAAATTTTGCTTGAAGCACCGACTAGGGGGCCTGGGAACTCTTTTCCTCAGTACCCGGGAAAAACATAACCAAATTTTTATAAAGGAATCCCACCAATACAGTGGTTGGGCGGTTGGCTAACCCATGGGCCGGTTGGGGTAGATCGAGGGATTCCTATGATTCAAATAATTATGATTACGTTACGTTAGTTAGATTAAGTCCTAGAAGACCCTTGTTCTGTGGGAGGGAATCAGCGGGCTGTGCCTCGCTAAAGGAGGAAAAAAGCGATGATTCTATGGACCAAGTGCAAGTCTCTTCTTTAATCTGACCATGTGACTTTCAGGTTCGGTCAGATCAGTTTGGTTAGTCAAGACTTTGACTCGTTAGATCGATTCTCCCGTTAGATGATTTTCCTGGTGGAATCGCTCGTGCTTTTCGGGCGAGGGAAGTTTTTTCGGGTTCGGTTTCGGAGGAAAACCGCCAGGCTAGTCTCTTGTCCGATATCTATGGGCGAGGCCCCGAGTGTGGATCCCTACCCCGCATGAGAGATTGATGCTGCTTCGCCGCCAGCGCCTTCGGAGGGGGCATCGCGGAGGGGGCGGGGGTCTCACATATGTAAACACCTTCAATTCATTCCACACTATTTTTTATTGGATTAGGATTTTCAGCCTGATAGAATTGTCCCCTTTGCACCCTGAGATGGTGTCCAAATCAACCACTTGATGGCTTGTTAGGTTTGGCTTAAGATGGATGCCCTTTTAAGGCTTCCAAAGACCCTTGAGTGATCTTGAACGGATTATCCACTGTAAAGTGTAAGAAAATCACAAAAATTTTGCCATAGTCTCCCCACAATTTGGTCCAAATCTCAATAAAAATCCATAAGTGCTTGCCCAATATCCAATCATGATATAATTCCCTAAGTGATCACTATCAAAAGCATATACTTACTCATGCAACTCTTATGCTTCGACCACTATCAAGTATCCATGGCATGCCCAATCAAGTAATAATTGGCTTCCATAGCCTCGGCATGCTTGCAATATAGTCGAGTATGTGTCAAAGGAGCTCTTTATGCTTACCGATCTCTTGGCCAAGCCTTCCCACCCTCATACCTAGTCCGATTCTAGGCACAAGTTGGGGCCAAGTCTTCACATCCAAGTACCTAATCCCCCTCCTTGCCACGTTACCAAAAGCACTCGACAAGGAGAGTTCATGCCATGCTCCCCCCGGGCCTCTCCTTCACAATGCTTGAGGTACCCTCATAAGCATACTAGATACTATGAATTGAAGTGAGAGTACAAGTGATGTGTATGTGGATATAGCTTCAAAAAGATAAGGTAGGAGCACTTACATTGTTTTTAGCATGTCATGCTATTTTCATTTCATCCATTACAAAGAGCATGTACTCATGCTTTCCCCCGATCATCCAAAGTAGCTCCGTTACACCAATCACCACAAAAAAATATCCACACAGCATCCAACATCACATGAATCATAAGGCAAATGAATTTCAAGGATTAGCTTCAAGTTAGAATTCCCAAGATCAATGCAATCATTGGCCCATGTAGACATATGCATGTGCTTACATCATTAAGCTAGTATTTGGCAACAATATGGAACCACACTTCATTGTTTTCATGTAAATCACTTCAGCCCTTAACCTTTACTCCATAGCCCTCATCAATGAGCAAAGCTATCATCCAAATGGCAACAAGTAGAAGTTCCAATGGCTCAATGACCACCAAAAGTGATGTTTGCTTATTGCGCTTAAGCTAAGCAAGAGCTCATGTGATGCATTCCAAAATCCCCTCAATGGTGGATATAATGGCCATGCAAAAACTTCCACATATCATGAGCATACCACCATTGCATGTAGCATGCAAATGTTTGAAGCATTGGCAATCAAAGACTTCAATCTATGGTGTTCAAATAGATTGAAGAGAAATTTTCAAAAGACTTGAAATCATAGCTTTCAAAGAACTTGACATGCCATCATACAATGTTTTAATCAATGGAATTCAAAGGCTTAGTTGAATTACACCATGCATGATTTCTTGATGGTTGAAATCTAAAAGGAGATGACCAAAATCATGTGAAATTGTAGCTTGATAGGCGCTTCTCTTCACGACGACAACTACTGGTGATTATGCACAGTAAAAATGTAGCCATTCGATTCCTTGTTGCCAGCTTAAGCTTGGCTCTACTTAAGCCAAGCTTAAGCAAGATTTTAATTGCTCTATGACCCGGATTCAAAGCGAAATGCACCAAAACAACCTCAAAATTAGCACACGAACAGATCGCGATTTCTCCATGAAACACCATATTGGGGAATATGGGAATTTCCCAAGACTTTGGGACACATGGTCAAAACTTTGGATTTCCCATAACTTGAACACCATGAATCCAAAATGAGCGCTTTATGGCTTATTAGATCCCATTTTTCAAGCGCTTTTCAATGATAGGTCACATGATAGGGTTTTGAGAAACTTACAAATATGTTATCCATGTCCTCCTTTTTTAGTGTTAAAAAATGGGAATTGGGAGATTCCCAAATTCACTAATATGGTGTTATGAAGAAAAACGTGAAGTACGAATTGAGAAGATTGTTTGGAAGCTCATGAGATGCTCCATCAAGATCCTAAAACAATATTTCTCAATGGCAAGAAAATGGAACCCTATTTTCCCTGAGAATCCAGCATGTGGAGAAGAAGAAAGAAGCATAAATGTTTTGGATTTAGGTCACTAATCATGATTAATTCAAATTTCTCCCAATTTTGGTCTTGTCCCTCAAATTTTGGAGCAGTTTCCCCAATTTTTGGTCCACAGTGACCCATATCCTCCTAAAACATTAATCAATTCAAAACTCCAAGAGAATTCCAGCATCCCACACTCCCCATGCTCCATTTCTTGATCAAGAAATCAATCAAAATCAAGAAAATGTAAAAAATTTTAAACTTTTCAGAACGTTTGGATCAAAGACAAGGCTTTGATACCACTGTAATGATGGAGAGAGAAAGAAAGAAAGAAAGATATTGCACTCATAATGGAGTACCACATGCACTTATGATGGAGTTCCACATGCACTCAAGGGAGTACCACTATAGCCATCGAAGCATGGAGCTCCAAGAAGTATGATTTGATTAGTCAAAAAGTGATTAGTTGCCCCTAGTTACAATATTCACTTATATACTTGCCCACCTTTTTGCACTCATTAATGTTGGGCCTCCGTACTTGCCCGGCCATATCCATGCCCATGGGCTCCCTTTAAGTCTAACTCCAAGCCCCCTTCATTACAGCCCTCTTTGCCCTCTTTAATTCATCGTATGCTATTGACACTCTTTGTTCCTTTCAAAGAAAAGTAAAAGCTTATATTATGGCTTAGTGATATCAACATAGAACATGATAAACCTCCGATAATAGTCGACATGCCCCATAAACCGTTGTACTCTCTTGTAGTTTAGTGGGTATGGTGGCAACTCTAAAATGAGTTTTACCTTACTATCATCTATAGAGATCCCATTTTTGGGCACTATATGCCTTAATATCACTCTATGCTTTATCCAAAACTAGCATTTCAAAGGGTTTAAGGATATGCAATACAATCAACACCTCTCAAATACCTTTTTCAAGCAAGCTAAATGTTCCAATTATTGCAAATATACACAGAGATCATCAATAAATACCTCCAACCATTTATGTAGGTAATCCTTGAATATTGTGCTCATTAATCTCTGGAAGGTTATTGGAGCATTGGTCAATCCAAATGGCATGACGTTATATGCAAAGGTTTCCCTTGTGTTTGGTGAAAGCAGTTTTATGTTAGTCCTCAGATGAATTGTAGGCTTCTGTACCTACCACCCTTTCAAGAATTTGCTATGTATGGCACTGGGTAATGATCTCTATGGGTTGTGCCACATTCACCTTCTTTAAATCCACATTCACCTTCTTTAAATCCACATACACACAAAGCTCCCCATTTTTCTTGGATACAATCACAATGGGTGACACCCAATCCATGTGCTCAATTTTGTAAATGAAATCTGCAATAATGAATTTATCAATTTTCTCCTTTACTATTGCTGAGTATTTTGGATTCATTTGATCGAGATGCTACTTGATGCCTTAAACCGTCCTTGATAGGGGTTGTGTGTTGTACCACTTCTGGCATAGCACTTCCTTCATATATTTATAGCTCCAAGCAAATCAGTCCTTGAACTCTTTTAAAAGAGTTATCAATGTCTTTTCCTCCTGCAGGGTTAGGTCTATGGTAACGAAGACCAGTTTGGGGTCCTCTCTAGGCTCTGTAATATTTGCCTCTTTCACCTCTATAAGGCCCATCATATGAGGTTCCTGTTTGATCACCCTTCAATCATTGTGCCTAGTGAACTGAAGGATTTGAAATGCCTTAGAACCTTCCCCAAATCCATCTCCTCATCATTCTCCTCCTTTTCTGCCAAAGCTTGTTTTTCTTCTCATCCCATGTAAGCCAAAGCTTCATTTTGCTTCCTTCTTGCCTTCTTGCTGATCTTGTGAGCTTAGGAGGTTCTTAGCTCTCTTCTAGCTCTTATGGGGTTCGTAACATTACATGGCTTAACTCATCTCTCCAATTTTTAGAGAATGAGCATTTTTTTGGCTATGATATCTGTGCAAAATGTTCATCCACTATCCCCTAGTGTGCTTGTTCCAGGATCATAATATATTCATCTTCCTGAGGAAGGTAGCATCTAAGAATGTCATCCTTACCTCTTCTATAAAGAGTTCTAGCCATAAGCTTGTAAGGTTTGCTCTCTTTTAGTAACTTTCTTACTAGATCCTCTTGTAACTTCTTCCCTTGTAGAAAACCATAAGTTAGAAGGTTAATGATTTTGTCGCTCCACTATGGAACAACCTATACCTTGAATAATGTATCATCCAATAAATTATCAATTGACTCCTATTGGTGCTTCACCATTAGGTGTGTGAGATAAATGATCAGCCATGACATGTTTCTTGAAAAGCCTTACAGCCACTGTAGAGTCAAATTTAATAAGAATCAACAACCACCCATGATTCTTTCTGTGGAACATGGTTTGTTCATAAGATACAACAAGTCTTGATCAACATAAAATACAAATTGTTAGTGAGAGAAGGTAATGCTAAAATTTCGTTTTAGCATACACCATTGCTAACCCTTCACGCTCAATAGTAGTATAGTTCATTTTAGCCTCCTCCAATTGACAACTTGTAAGGCTAATAGGGTAGTCCAACTTGTGTTCACCTGGCTATGCTAGGATGTATCCAATTGTAAATTTTTAGGCAAGATGACATCCCAGTTGGGTACTCGTAATATTGGAGCACTTGACAAGGCTTGCTTTAGCATATCATAAGCTTGTTGACACTCCTTCTGCTACATATAAATACAACCAATATCTTGTACAAAGGACAAGTTGTCTCTGTATAGAAAAGAAAAAACCAACAGTAGTAGCCAACATGGCCCATGAATCTTTGGACTCCATTTTGTAGTTTTTTGGTGGGGGGTAATTCCAAAATAAGTTTGACCTTGCTTTCACAGTGAAATCCCCATTCTTGTACACTATATGCCCATGAAATAGTAGAAGAGTACTTTCCCTTATAGTATGTACTCTTATCTCTTTATGTTAATGGTTGTAAATTAAAGAAGATAGAAGAAAATTTAGCCACCCATCTCTCTTATGTTTTGCTCTCTCTCTTTTGTGTGTGTGTGTGGGTAAAAAAGTAGGGTTGAATTATAGCCCAATGGCAAATTTGAAAGGACTCCTAAATGTGTATGGGCGAAAGGGTAAACTAAAGGGAACAATAGTTCATTAGCCCAATGTTTTAAAAAACTCAAAGTTATAATGTTGAGTTTAGCCCAATCATTTTTAGTGTGTTCTTTTTGAAACTGGTGTATCGTCATGAGAGCTTTGAATCAACTATCCTATCATGCAAGGATTTTTCCATGAAAGCTTCAGCTACGCGCTAGATTTAGAGACTTCAAATTCGTTCATCTCAATGATGTTTACTAGTAGGGAAAGGTTTATATGTATAATGAATCTTATTACAAAGGCTATCTAGTTTGCATGTGTTAAGGAATAACATACTACCTTGCATACACAAGAGAAAAGAGAAGAGAAAGTGCATGCAAGAGTCGAATCCGGTGAATAGCATGTGGCCAACCCTATATCAAGGTGGTTAACTCCTTGATGTGAAGCCGCTAGGGGCTCACTCCACACCCTCCTTGTGTCACCCAAGGAGAGATCCAATGCTAGGTAGAGAGCAAGAGGGAAGGAGATATGGAGAACTCAACCTCTACCTCATGCCACTAGTATGCAAATAAGACATGGTAGATAGCAAAAAGAAGGTAGAGAAGGAGAGAGAGAGAGGAGTGCATGACCATTCCTATTGACATACACCAACAATCAAAGAAAGCAAGCAACCACACAAGAAAGCAAGCAACCATAAGCTCAAATGAGAGAAAAGAGAGAGAGAAGGAAAACTCAAGTGAGACAAATGGGGATTGTCCCTTTTCATATTTCATCAAATGTCTTATATACATAAGCTCATAGTTACAATGTCCGGCCGCCCAATTACAAGTGGGGGCCCAAAACTAGTCTTCCTAGTTTTACTAGCTCTATGTACATCAATTTCTCATGACCGGTGTTACACATGCCGTAAGCTTGGTCATCCCATGTCTCATATACAATCAGTGCATTGTGCGGTTACAAAAAGATAAGTTACAAAAGGAGTGTAGTAGCAGTGTGTGTAAAGGTCATGTTAACCGGAGTGGTTAACATACCCCCCTCCCTAAAGCTGAACATACCCCCCTTCCTAAAGCTGGTCCATCCTCTCGGAACTAGATAGATCTATTTGTAATAGATGGATTAGGTGTGGATGAAATCCCAACGCGAGGTAGGAGTAGGAGGGGCTTGATGGAAGACCCGATTACGGGTCCAAAAAGTGGTCTCCATAATGTCTTCAAAAGTTTGAAGTCACCAAGATGGCATCCACATAACTCACTCGATAAGCCAAAGAGCTACTTAAGGGTTGGCCCTTTATTGATGTCTAAAACGAGACCTAAAAGCATAATGGTCCTAGTCCGAAAACGACTCCAGCAATGTGATGACAAGATTGAAGAACCAAATAGTGGCTATCGCGGCTGGGTCGAGGACCTAGCCATGATAGCGGATGAACTCCTGGAAGCACCGGACCATATTTTCTTCTCTGTAGGGATGCTACATGGACGGGGGTGAACCACAAAAAGTTGAACTTTATCTTTGGGTTCTTCTACTGCTATGTATGAAACACACACCATGCCCATCGTCGGACAAATGGAGAGGTAGTCGGGACTGGTCCTTAATGCGCGTGGCACGTTTTGCAATAAGTCTCCCAAATAAATGGTTTGGCAAGGAATGGTCACCTCCAAGTCGACTACTCACCCATATGATCGAACGTTATGGGGTGAGTAGCGGTAGGTGGTCATTGGTAATCGCCCATTGGTAATCGCCCACCATAGGTTCAGGGTGGGTGGGCACACCACCATTGTTGGTGCTTTTCTTCGAGGTACGGGCAAAGAAAGTTGATGTCAAGGCGGTCGATGACATGGGTAAGTGGCTCAGCGCCGCCTGGAGTTGGTGACCAAGCCGAATGGCTATAGCCTACTCGAACTCCTTGTGTGCGGTGTAGGGAATCACACCACTTTAGCGGGTTGAGCACAGGGTTGACCTCTTTGTGCTCAGATGGGGGTGGCGGTGGGATCTCCCCTTCTTTGAGGGTTTGGATGGGGGTTTGCTAAGATGACAATGGGGGTGGAGGGGCTATTGATGTGGAGGGTCTGGTGGCGAGGTTGGCGTCGAGAAGTGGTGGGGGTTTAACAAATGAGGAGGGTGTATCCCAAAAGGTGGTATGCATTCCTTATTGAAAGGATAAAAGAGGTGGTGAAGGGGGAGTGGGTGATGGGGGTGGGGTGGAAAAATGAAGGGGGGGAGAAGAAGATGGTGCATGAAAAAGAGGAAGCATGGTGGTTCCAGAGGGGGGTGGTGATGGTGGTGGTTGGTTATAAGGAGGTGTGGAGGATGAACTGGGTGGGGGAGGGGGAGACAGGAGAGAAGAAGTTATGGGGGGGGTGGAGGTGGCAAGCTGCCCTACCCATCATTGCCTCCATCATTGTCGTCCGAGGTAGAGTCAGCCTGCAGCAACATTACTGGGGTCGTGATCATGAAAAAATCTGACAGCAGCAGCATCAGCCTTGTCAGCAAAGAACTCCCATGGGAACGTGACATGGGTATCATCAAATTGGAAAATGCCAGCCATCACCTCAATCTGCACAAAACATCTGTGGGTAGAGGACTAGCAACCCATTCGTAGAGTATGGTGGGAGGGGGTCATTTTGAAGAGAGAGATATGCATTGTTGACTACATGCCACCCAGTTGTCTATAAATATTGGAGTGCCATTATGGAGATCTAAGAAGATTAGGGGTGGGGGCATAGGCCTTCTCGGACTGATAAATCAATAAAATCTACTCGGTAGGTAGGGTTAGGGAAATTTGAAGCAAAGGAGATTGCTCTAGTTTGTCACATGATTGCCTGGAGATGGCTCTAGTTTGTCACATGATTGCCTGGAGATGGTGCTAGGGGAGCTCAAAAAAGTCGTGAGAGTGCTAGAATGAGAGAAACCCTTGGAAGAAGAAGTGGAGTATTAATTTTACACTCACGATGGTACGCTTCCCAAAAAAATCTTAATTAAAAAAAAACTTAGCTACGATCGTTCACTCCTAAAAGTGTTACTTTCATCATTATTGATTTTTATGCATAAAAGTATGCATGAAAGAATATTTTTTAATTATAAAAGTGTTACTTTTATCATTATTGATTTTTTATGCATAAAGGGATGCATAAAAGAATTTTTTTTAAATTATAAAAGTGTTACTTTTATCATTATTGATTTTTATGCATAAAAAATACATAAAAGAATTTTTTTTAATTATAAAAGTGTTACTTTCATCATTATTGATTTTTATGCATGAAAGAATATTTTTTTATTATAAAAGTGTTACTTTTATCATTATTGATTTTTCATGCATAAAAGAAATTTTTTTATTTATAAAAGTGTTACTTTTATCATTATTGATTTTTATGCATAAAAGAAAATTTTTATTATAAAAGTGTTACTTTCATCATTATTGATTTTTATGCATAAAAGAATTTTTTTATTATAAAAGTGTTACTTTCATCACTTTTGATTTTTATGCATAAAATAATGCATAAAAGAATTTTTTTTTTGTAAAAGTGTTACTTTCACTAATATCGATTTTTATGCATAAAAGGATGCATAAAAGAATTTTATTTTTATATCAAAATAACAGTTCTCTTAATCCTATGTCTAATTCCCATGAATATTGGTAAATGATTAAGTAAATACTCTGTGAAAGAAAATCCTACCGTTTCATATTCTTTAAGATGACAATGAGAAAATTCAGTGAAGCTATCGAAATCGGAATTTTAGATAAATGATTCCTCATAGGAATTCGTGATTAGTTTTAAATTCAATAAAGTAGTAATTGAAATATTTCCCTTTGATAAAGATAGTTCAAGAAGAACCTTTCCAGACTCAAAACCTGAATCAGACTATAACCAAGACATAACTCCTTCGTCAGTTTCAAGAAATGACGATGTGACCAGTTCCATAATCTACACTCAAATTACCCACTGAATCTGAAACTAAGTTGAGACCTTTGATTTTGATCTGAGGATTAAGAATTACCCATAATCTACACTCAAATTACCCACCGAATCTAAGTTGAGACCTTTGATTTTGATCTGAGGATTAAGAATTCAGAATTCGAGGAATTCTGCTTGGGAATCCAGACTGTGATCTAGAAGTCAGGATACGAAATTAAGATATACTTATTGTATTCAAAAGAAAATCAAAACTGAAAACTTGCATAGAAACCCTGTTTTCTTAAAAGACTGTCTTACGCTAGAATGCTAGAGGGAGCATTTGGTATATGTGTTTTCTAAGGGAAGTTCGGTTGCAAACAGCTGGCGGGGAGTGTTCAAAGGATAGTTCACACGACAAAGCCTGCCTAGGTCTTGACTAACCTCGGTATGGTTAAAATGGTGCGCTTCCGGTACGATGAACGAGGGCCGACGAAGCGGTCCCTGAGTGAAGTGCCAGGACACCTGGAGGGTTCTGACCAGGCGATGCATGGGCTCACGGTGCCGAGGACACCCATGTGTATGTCGAGGAAGATATTGTATGATGGAGCAATGTTTATTGTAATCTATTATTGGAACTCGTTTGTTGACCCGCTGGTCTCAACGGAGAGTCCAGAGTGATCCTGTTTTGTGAGAAACAAAGACTCAATGGAAACTTTGAGTTATGACATGCGTAACTAGTAATTGTTTGTCAATGGATTGTTTTATAAGTTAAAGTTTAAAGAGGAGTGTGTGCGTGTCTGTATTCTAAAGCAAAAGTTAAGAAAGGCATTCAATTATGGGTGGGTGAGTACTTGTCTGGTTCTACTATTCCAGTGGTTGGGCGGTGGCTAACCCATGGGCCGGATGGGGTTAGGGCAGAATCAGTAGAGTTTTAAAACAATAAAATTGATTAATAGGAATACGCTTAGAACTCGAGTAGTTAATTAGAATCCTGAAGACGTCTCTAAAGAATAAATCAACGGCTATGCCTGATTCAATCAGGAAAAAAGCGTTGATTCCTTCAAGTTAAGTTTGTAATAGTTGCCCTTCTATCTGGTTTATTCAGATGAAGGTTAGTTCAGTATCTTGACCTCGTTAGAAGAAAAATCCGTTTAAGAAAATAAAAATGGTGGAATTGTCCCCGTTTTTCGGGCATGGGAAATTTTCCCGGTTTCAATTTTTGGAAGGACCACTAGCTTAGTCTCGTACCCGGACATTCGAGGGCAAGGCCTCGAGTGAGAAACCCTGCCCCGCGCAAGAGGAAGGTACTTCCGCTCTGCTACCATCCAGGAATCCGCCGGTGCACAGAGGGGGCAGTGGGATCTCACATCTACTTATGTCAATGGCTAGGTAGAGAGCAAGAAGGAGGGATCTATGGAAAGCCCAACCTTCACCTCATGCCACATGCATGCAAAAGAGAGAGGGGGAGAGAAGGAGAGAGGTTAGAGCATCACCATCCCTACAAGCACACACCAACAACCAAACATGAAAGAAACCAAACACAAGCAAGCATACATCCACAAGCTCAAATGAGAGAGAGAGAGAGAAGAGGAAAAGCTCAAATGAGACTAATGGGATTGTTCCTTCTCATATTTCATAAATGTCTTATATACAAGAGCTCATAGTTACAATGGTTGGCTGCCCATTTACAATTGGGGGCCCAAAACTAGTGTTCCTAGCTCTATGTACAACTATTTCTCATGATCGACGTTACACAAGCCGTAAGCTTGGTCATCCCATGTCTCTTTTACATTATGCGCTAGCGTAGCCACCCTTGAAAAAGTAATGTTAACTAGAGTGGTTAACATACCCCCGCTCCCTAATTCAATTCCATCCTCAGAGTTGGATGGATTTATCTCTAGTAGATCGAATATGTGTAGATGAAGTCGTGGCACAAGGTTGGAGTAGGGGGGCTCGAAGGAAGACTCTGTAGCTGGTCCAAAATGTCATCTCCATCATATCTTCAAAAGTTTGCAGTCTCCAAGTGAGCATCCACATTATGCGCTCATAATATCCAAAAATTTGCTTGAGCATTGGCCCTTTGTTGATGTCGAAGGCCAAGCCCTACGTGCCTTCATGGTAATGGTCCCAAACTGGAAAAAGGACTCCAGCAACATGATGATTAAGTGGAAAAATCTGATCATCTCGCGATCACACGGCTGGGTCTAGGACTTGATCATAGCGGGAGATGAACTCGTTGAAGCGCTTGATCATTGTGTCTTCAGTACAGGACTATTGCACCATTGGAGGAGCAAACCACACAAAATTGAATTGCAGCTTTGGGTTCTTCTTCTGCTCCTCGAGGAAAAGATTCCACACCCACCATCTTCGTATACATAGGTAGTTTGGGCTGATGTGGAGTGCTCGGGGAACCTTGCAATAGGTTTCCCAAATGAAGGGTCTGAGCAAAAGACGGTGCCTTCAAGGCGGCTACTCCCCATGAGTTTGAAAGTGATGGGGCGAGCAATGGTGGGTGGCCAAAGGTGGGTGGCCAATGGTACCCTCTGCACTCTCGAGGTGTATTTTCTCACCGCCATTGTTGATGTTTAGCCTCAAGGTATGGACGTAGGACATGAATGTCCATGCAATCCGTTATGCGGGTGATGGGTGTTGTCTGGAGCTATTGATAGAGCAGGATAGCAATGGTCTCCTCAAACTCCATGCGATTGAGGGGTCCCTCCAGTTGAGAGGGTTAAGCAAAGGGTTGACCTCCTTGCATTCCACTGCTGGGCAGCATAGCAGTGTGGAATCTCTCCTCCTTCGAGGGATGGGTGGGAGGGGTGAAGGGTGGAGGGGTTGTCAATGTGGAGGCTCCTATTTTCAAGGTGGGCATCAAAGAGGGGTGGAGGCTTGGTTAAGGTGGACGGGATGTCATGGAATGCATTGTTCATCCCCAACTACAATGACAAGGAGGGTGGTGAGGGGGTGGTGTAGGAAAATCAATTGGGGGAGAAGAGATTTGGGGAGGGAAGAGTGGTAGTGTGGATGTACCAAATGGGGGTGGGGGTGGTGGTGGTTGGGTGCTGGCACTTAAGTGAGAGGAACTGGGTGGTGGAGGGGGAGGTGGGGGAGATGAGGATGGTGGGGGTGGAGGTGGGAGGCTACCATAGCCTTCATCACCTCCGTCATGGCCTTCAGGGGCATGAGTATCTTTTGTTGAGTCAGCTGGTCCATGGGATTGGAAAAATACTTCAGCTTCTGCTGGCGCTTCCTCAAAGGTGAATTCCATTGGTGGGAGTGCAACGTGGGAGTCATCGAACTGGTAGATTCATGTGTTGCCATGACCTCCATTTGCTCATGACATCTGTGGTAAAGTATCAGGAGGCTATCTGCCGCTGCTGAATAAGGGGGAAGGGCATTAGTGTGGAGGGAGAGGTGTGGAGAGAGAGGTAGGCTTCATGGATGTGCCATCCCCTACCATCATGTAGATGCTGCAAAGCTTCGATCATCCTCTAGGAGGGGTAGGGGTATGGAAAGAGACCTTCCAGGCAAATAGTTCAATAACATCAGTGGGGTCAAAGGGAAAGCCAAAGTAAAGGTGGTGACTCTAGCTAATCAATGTGGCTTGTAGAGGGTGGGGAGGCAGCTCATAGAAGTCGTGGGGGTGGGTGAATGATATGAGTCCCTAGAGATAAAAGTGGGGGATGAGGGAAATGCTGGCAATAGGGATCGTGGTGATGAGAAAGGTGTAGGTTTGGCACGAGAGTGGCTCATCCAAAAAGATATTTTGTTGGAGTAGGTTGAGCCTAATTCTCTGGTAATGGAGGTCGATGAGTTGGGAAGGGGCTCTATGGGGGGAGGGAAAGTACTAGCAGCTCTGTCGTTGTATCCATAAGGGCATCAACCTTCCAATCCGTGGTGCTAGAGGAGGGAGTAGAGAGAGTGGGTGGTGGGTGTGCAGCTATGTCTTTGGCTTCTCCCAGGTGCTCCTCCATCTTGTGGATGGTATCTTCTGAGATCTCTTTGTATCATTGGAAATCCAACTTTGTCTATGCAAGGGCCTCCTCCACATCTTGTGCTCTATCTTGGGAGTCTCGGACAAGGGTCTCTACTACAGAGATCTCGTGGTGGAACATCTAAGCGGCTTCATGGGCCTATTGGATCTCTCCTGCTAGAGTTTTATGATCCTAGCGATTGCATGCCCGAGTTGCTGCTCCTTTTCATCAATCTTATTCTACAACAACTGGAGGTTATGTAGATTGAGCTGCTTTCTAGAGATCTTCGGAGACCTACCTCTTCTCTACGCCTTGGCTAGCAACATCTCCCCCGTTGTGAAACTGCAGCCATCTCTTGTTGGACAGAAGATACAATCCATCATTTGAGTGACTAACTCCATGGCCATGTGTGAAAATTCGAGTGCAAAATTGGGCACATCGCCATGGGTTGCATACACAATCTTTGTGTATGCCTAGCTAGATCTGAAACTACTTGATCGCGCCCAGTTAAGGGTGTCTAGTGTATTTTGATGAGATGCTCATGAGGGGAGGAGGTTCTAGCCTTTGCGAAATCACGAGGGAAATCTATAAAATGCTCCGAGGGCAGTGTTTCAAAAAGATTCTGTTGAAAAAAATCCTACTTTTGTTGCTCCTTCTCCTCGGCCTTTCTTCTTGCTTCTTGCCAGATCCTCCTGTGTGTAGGGCCTGGATTGGGAAGTGGGGGTACTTGTTCTTTTCCCCTAGGTTCCGGGTGGTTCCTTTTAGCTAATGGGGAGTGGGGAGAGAACTGCGTGACGGGGGCATAGATATCGGCACCACATCTAGGCCCCACTCAACTGGATGGTGCACGGTAACTCCTCCCACCTGCCGGCTGCATGATAAAGCACCTTGGTCAATAAGGTGGCCGCTTCCAGCTTCCCCTGCAGGTGAGAACATACTGCATGAAGTTCTCTTCCTGCGAGTACTCTACCCAATTAACAATATGTCCCCTTGGTGGTGCACCAAGGCCAGGGTAGTCATTCTACACCTGTTGAATCTGTCTCTCCAGTGTGTGGTGAGAAGAAACTGTAGGGCTTGGGCTGGCATAATCAAATCTTCCTAGGTAATGTTTGCCCACTCTCCCCCATCTTTGTTTGTGTTTCCCCTGTATGTGCCCCTAGTCAACTTGGGGGCATTCGTGAGCCTAACATAGGACTAGTCCAGGTTGGGGAGCTTTAAGGCATCTCTAATAAGCTCCACAGCAAGATGTACCCTTTGCGGATGGCCCTCATTGTCCAAGACTTCCCCGGTGTGCATGTTGGCATCATATGTCTTAGTGAAATACATATTATTGTATAAGTCTAGCCCCCATGGCTCCAAAGTGGGCAAGCCTCCTGGCCCAACTGCTCTAGTATGTTATTACAACCATAGGGTCGGTTGCTACTACCTTGTAGCATGGTCCGATGAAGTAGAGGAGCTTGTGCTACACCTTGTGGTTATTCTTCATCAATGAGTGTATGATGCGGCCATTCACCTAATTCATGAGGGCCTCCCTAGATGTGATAGCTATGTGGGGTGGCCGGCATACTCTTCAAATCTACCCCCTGCCGCCCTCGGAACTTCCTCCTAAGCAAATGGGCGGGGAATCTTGAGCAAACGGTCGTGTCATCTTGAGAAAACAACCGTGGCATCTTGAGTGAATAGCCACAGCATCTCCGGTTTGGATTTGCAACAAGTGTTAGAGCGAGCGTACAAAGCTTGTTTGAGAAGGGAACAACCATGGCATTTTGAACAACGTTTGGTGTGTGACCGTGGAAATTTCAAAATGGCTGTGGGGCAGATGAGTTTCATATGGAATGGCTTCTGAGGCACTTTGCTTTTTGTGGGTTGGTACAACCGTGGCAAATTCAGAATGGACGGGACAAGCCTAAAGTCCTAAAGGGTGCAGCCATGGTAAATGGGGAATTCTAATGGTATAGCTGTGGCATATTTAGAACGGTCGTGTCACTTCAAATATATATATATATATATATATATATATTTGGGCACCTTGAATCAGGTTTTTTACCCATGGGCCATGCTACGAGAACCCCATTGCGGGTTTTGTACTGATGGCGTGCCCAATTCACCAAGGTTAGGAGTTGGTTCCAATTGGGTGATGACACGATGGGGACATCCAATTCTGGTGGGGATGCAAATGTTGATGATGGGAGTACTCCAAGGTAGCCTGAAGAGGTTGAAAGTGGCTTTGGAGTACTCCGAGGTAGCCTTACCATAATGGGTGGAGGAGTTGCTGATGTTGAGGATATATCATATTTGTCGGGTGGCGGAAGGCAGAATGGGGGTTAGAATGTCTTTGTGAAGCTTCTGCTTTCCTTTGTGTACTAGGCAGTCTTTATGGTGGAGGCCACCTTGGGTTTCCATTGAAAGGTCACTACTGAGTGACATGAGGTGGGAGTTGGGGTTGGGGTGATTTAGGGATCCAAATATGTCGATTGCCCTCATAGAAGTGTTGGGCTTACAGTAGAGGTTTGGGGATCCATTTGAAGGTTGGATTTGGGCACGGCAGAGGGTTGGATTGAGGACAGGGATGCCATGTAGAGCATTTGGATTTGCGTCTGTCATGTACCCTGTAAGCTTATGGTTGGCAAATTAGTTGCCTGCTCTACGAGGTAGATGAGGAGCTCTGGATGCTGGTGAATGAGGGTGGCAGTTGGATTGTCGTGGCATCCATAATGTAGATGTTCCCTCATAATAGCCATGTGCTGTGAGAAGCTTTTTAGGCACCCAATGGGGAGATGGCATGCCCTATGTGCGTGTGTTAGTACGGTTAGAAGTGTTATGGTTAGTTTTTGTAGTGGGTTAGCAGCTTGAAGTATTGTTGAGCTATGGGAGTTGGCTACTATCAAATGGGGTGGTGGGGGTAAAGGTGTGAGAGGCAATGATGTGGTTGGAAGTGTAAACGGCCTCTTCTTGAGTGGGATGGATTTGTGGGGGTGTGAAGGTGGAATGATGGTGGGGGGTGTAGGAGTGACCTCTTGGCATGTGGGAGTGGTAGGTAGGGGCTCCTTGTCTATCATGAGGACCGTAACTTGTTGGCCAAAGGCTAGTTGTTGGCCGAAGGCTCTAGTTGTAAGGTCACCGTCCTTGAATCCCAATTGATGTTGCAGCTATTATGGCCCATCCAACCCTGTCCAATGAGTATTTCCTCCCACATCGTCCTTGAAGGCATCACATAGAACTCCCCTTTCAAGGGATTATTTCCAATGTGGAATAAAAGTGTGATTGTGCCTAAATAGTGAACATGTTGTGATGCCACTGTGGTGACTGTGGGGTAGAGGTATCTATTAGTGCAAGTTCCTTGAGGTAACACCATGTTTTGTGAGACATTAAATTGTAATTAGCCCCTGTGTCTACAAGAGCTAATTTTTGGATGAAGCTCATTAGGGTGGTCATTCCTAAACATGTAATGATTAAGCTTTTACCTCAATCCCCTATAATCATTCCCTATTTAAGAATACAAGAAAATATTATTTTTCCTTATTTTTGCCTAGAGAGAAGAAAAATTCTAGAGAGAGGTAATTCAATATTGAGATATTTTTTGATATAAAAATTATCCTAATATCAAAAATATATTTCCTTGAAACAGAAGTTCAAAATAAATTCTCCAATGTGCATTAGGAATCAATTAAAAATGATATAAAGGACCTTAGCCTAAGGGTCTAGATTTTCAGAAATTTTTAGATTATGGTCCAATTAAGGTTCCAATGGGCCAATATAATTAATCCAAGTGCTGGGATGAGATAAATCCAATGAATAAAAGAAAATACCCAAAAATGAGTAAATGCTCACATAAGATGAAGAGTTGACTGAGTATAAAGTTTATTAGTTAATTAAGAGATATTACTAAAAAAAGAAGATATTTTGGAGAAATGATGAATTTTTGACACCTTGGTGTGAGGAGAGGGGGACCTTTGAGGTAGGCACCTCCTTCACATGGGTGGAAGGGTTTTTAATTCAAAAAAATTGTGATATTTTTATCTCTCCTCTCTCCTGGATCAAACTGGATCAAAAGGGGAGCCAAACTGGTCCAACTTCTGAAGTTGAAAAATTCTAGAACCCAGTTGGACTCAGTTAGTGGCCTCCCTCACCTATAAACTTCAATCAAACTGAAGCTGGAAAATTCTAGAACCCAGCTTCAGTCAAACTCCAGCTTCAGTCAAACTGAAGCTGGAAAATTCTAGAACCCAGTTGGACTCAGTGGCCTCCCTCACCTATAAATAGACCCTCATTATTTTATATTCTTTGTTCTTATCTGTGAACTATACCATGCCAGTATTACATCAAAATAATCATATTTTCTATTATCCCTTAAAAATCCTCTACTTTTGGGGAGCTTGGAGCTCTCTCTCTCTTCAACAACTCTTGGAGCTCTCTTCTCCACTTGCTAAACCAATTGATTGGTTGGGGGCTTCACTTCTAGAAAAAGAAGCTAATCCTTGAGGTAAGAATGAATTTTATGGTTTTATGTTGAATTTTCTCAAATGACTTCTCTTCTCAACCCCTCTCAAGCTTAAGAAGTTTTCTAATTGGTTGTTTTAAATTCAAAATCAAGCTTTCCCTAAGAATTTTAATGTGCAATCAACAAAAAGTTAATCTTTATGCTTATTTAGAATGCTTTCTTATGTATATCTCTCTCTCAAAAAGAATAGTCATTCCTATGGCTAATTCTTTAGCAAAAGAATGCTTCTCATTGATAAATTCTTATTTCAAAACCAAACTCTAAGCTTGTTAAGCTAGAGAATAAGAAAATGGTATTCTTATGCTTTTATGTTAACAAAATAATGGTTAATTCCTTTAGATTATTTGTCATGAACCTATAGCATACATGTAAATGGGCCCATGGGTAAAACACTATAAATAGGGCCTTGGGCACATGGATAGAACCTTTTGTCATTTTACTAATCTTGGACATTCCATTGTACCTTTGGCTCCTACTATGGAGATGGCAATCTATGGTCAAGGCACATGGCTAGCTTTCAAGCAATCCTCTTGGTGAGAGGTTAACAAACTTAGGCCATTGTGTATCTTTCTCTTTGCTACATACACATATGGATTCTCTCTCTTGTTCATCTTTGGCTATGATACGTGGAAATGCTAATTTCATGTGTAATGGATGCTAGAATTCATCTTTCATGTGTTTGATTTCATTTTTAACTCTACATCCATTCCATTTGGTATCAGAGCCTTGATTTTGATCCACTTTCAAGGTTCTTGGTGCATGAGATTGGTATTTCTTGATTTTCTTGATGTTCTTGGAAATTTTCTTGAATTTCTTGGTCCTTCCTTGGTTAATGCTCCCTAATCATGCTCTAAATCTATTTCTCTTGAGGGATTAGGAGAGATTTGGGTGCTAGAGGCTCCATTTTGATCAATTTTGGCCCAAAATTGGGCTCTGGGACCAAATTTTGTGGTGCCACACCAAAATTTGAACTACAGGACCAAAATTGGGAAAAAATTAACTAATCTTGATTAACTTTTTCTTAACCCTCATGTTTTTCACTAATTACCTTGTTTCTTGGAGCTTCCATGGCCATTAGTCTCCATACATGCCCCGTTGGAGCTCAAATCCTTAGGGTTTTTGTTGTGCAACTCATGAGATGAAGAGGTAGAATATCAATTTTAATGGGATTTTCTGAAATTTTCTGGTCCCTCTTCTTTCCCTCACTCAAACCCTAGAACCAGAGAATTTCGTGGTCATTTACCCTCCATAACACCATTTACTCACCGTTAGAAGCTTCAATGCCATGTATTTGAGCTAGCTTTCCTTGAGCATTTTCATGTATTTTTATCTCTCTTCTACCCGTAGGCTTCTCGCGGCGGCTGCGCCAGCTGCGCAAAGAGCCTCATGGCTCATTGTGGTGAACACCAAGCCCAAGATACATGGCAAGAGTCCTTCTAAGCTTGGCACAAAGTTGGAGAAGATGTTGGAGTCCATTTACAAGAGCTTCTTGGTGATTTCGTAGCTATGGTGAACTTCCAAAAATAGGGAATAAAGTCTTCAAGAATAGAGGCATTCAAGCAATTTCCTTCATCAAGATCAATCAATGGTGGTTCTAAACACTCTTTGGTAAGTGGCTATTCAACATTTTCCATGAATCAAAGATTCCATTGTAATCAAGGGCAAGTTTGGGATTCCATGTGTGAAAATCCCTAAATTATAAAAATTAGGGTTTCCTACATGCTTAATTAGCTCATTGATTGTAAGTAATCTTCCTTGTTTTTACATTCAAGAAAAGCACACTACCACATCACAATTGTTCTCACAACTTTCCATTCCTAGCATCTAGTATGTTGTGAGGTACCTCGGGTATTAGAGAAGAGGCCCGAGGGGGAGCATGGCTTGAATCCACCGTGCCGTGTGAGTGCCGTGGGAAAGCAGTATAGTGGAGGATTAGGTACTTGGTGGGAAAGACATGGCCCCAACTTGGGTGGGAAGAGCTTGGCTAGGAGATTAGCAAGCTTTGACGTGCTTCATCAAAGACATTGGTACATGTATTGCAATGATCCACTTGGGTTATGCATGGATTTTATGCCTATTGGTTGAGGCAAACATTAGGGCAAGGTGTTATACAGTTTATGCAAGATGCCAACAATGAGTGTTGATGCTGAAATTTGATGCTTAGGAGATTGAGATTTGGCTCCTAATACAAAGGAGAGCATGCTGAATTTTTTTCCAAAATTCTATGCATGGTTGGAGTTATGGGCATTGCTAAGCACATACTATGAGATTTTGGATGTCAATGGAGTATTAGATGCTTGAGCAAGTGAATTTGGGGCAAGCGGGAAGCCATTGGTCTCACTAAGAAAGTCACTTGGGCAAGATTTTGTAGAATTATCAAAACCCTAATTCAGTCAAAATCCTTTAGGACTGAATTAAAGTTGATTACACAAGCCCTTAGTACTTCCTTCGACCTACCCAACAAGCCCTTAACCTTTGAAATCGGATATTCCTTTTTAGGGCAAAAATTAGGGTTTTACTACCAGGATTGATAAACCCTAATTCAGTCACACGGGAAGTTTATGATCTCATATATCTAATCACATAGGCTTGTAGAACTCATCAAGGGCTTCGATTTGAGCAAGAAATTTTTGAATTTCGATATTTCTAGCTCAAGATATAGCCAAAATACTATTTCAACCCATATCCCTGAGAACCCTAAAACATAGAGTAGTAGCACACTTCAATTCTTTTGGGTCTTTGTATAGGGATTTAGAGTATCTCATTAGCTCTTTATCAAGCTATAGATCTCTTTAATCCGACAACCCTACCCCAATCTATTGCCATTTTTCCCAAAAACTGGGATTTTATGGCACCGAAACCCAAGGGACGAGACTGAGGCACAATGCATTGGCCTCCGAGGAAGTAGAAGGGGAGGAAGCAATGGAGCATGGTATTTTGGATGTGCTGGAGGAAACTTTTGGGTAAGCTTCAAGAGAAGTGGAGGAAGAAATGAATGTTGGGAGTGTCCCCAACAAGTATACCTCGCAATCCTCACATTCCATGTCCAATGACGCCCTCCTACAAATGCTCAGATGGATTCTATGGCTACAAAGGTGGAGGTCAATAATAAACTTGACACTATGGCTACAAGGATGGAAGCTTTGGAAGAGAATGTCATTCGACCAATGAGTAAACATCCATATGATAGTGGTCATGGTGGTCAACATGAAGACAAGCAACATTTTGAGACAGATTTTGAAGGCCGAAGGGAAGGCAAACAACCAATGATGCAAGAGGCTTCTCCTAAGTTGACACATGAGCATTCAACCAAAATTGTTTCTTTTGGGTTCATGGCGGATGCTTGAAGACCTTCTATGATGAGGGAGACAAAGCCTACTACATTTCAAGCAGGTTCTTCTCAAATGAATGAAAGGCAACATGCACCTACATTCAAACATGTGGAGTCCAATGTTGGGGATCCTAGAAGAGTACCTTCGCAGCCCAAAGAAAATCAATACCCCATGATTGAAGAAGAGGTGTATGATGTGGATGTACATGAGTGGGAACATATGTCTTTCATCGAGAAGCAAAGAGAAGCTCATGATAGGTGGATGGAAATGCCACACTTTCTCAAGAGGGAGTATAAGGATTTTGCACAATTCTTTGGGTCATATGTGCAAATGCAAAAGTACAAGCCTTCACACCATCATGAGAATGCATCATCTACCGCATCTTAGGATGTGAAAAACAAGATCTCTCTCTCCAAGTTCAAGGGTGATGGATCAGCCCCAAATGACTTGGAGGAGTGGATGAACAAGTTGGATACATACTTTCAGCTCTACCCAAAGAGAGTGAAAGGGATAAAGTGCAGTTTGCATCCTTACATTTGGAAGATTATGCACATCAATGGTGGAGACATATGATTAAAGAAGGTACTATGCCACACACTTGGGAAGAATTGAAGAGGGAAATGAATATGTCATTTGTTTCGCCTTTGGTTCTTGATTGATACCATGAGCAATGGTATGAACTCACACAAAAGGGTATACCAGTTAGAGAAGACATCAAGAAGTTTATGAAGCTCTCTATGTTCGAGGATGGGCTCAACGGCATGAGATTGAAGAAGTTTGTGCATGGTCTAGATTCATACATCAAGGCGGATGTTTTTTAGACCTACCACTATCAAGGAGGCTATGAGGTTGGTTGAGCCGAAGTATAGGAGATTTCAGCCCAATGCAACCACTCATAAGCCATTCAATGCTTCTTCTAATTTTGGGAAGAGTATGTCTTCTACCACATCCACTTACACTCACAAACTTCCATCATGTTTTGGAAGTGGGCATACCATGAATGAAGTTCATAATGATGCTAAGAAGAGCACTGGGTTCATCAAGAAGTCTCCTCAACCCTTCAAGAAGACTCAAAGGATGGATGATCCTAAGATTGAGGAATTGAGGAGCAAAGGCCTTTGTTTCAAATGCAAAGAAAAGTGGTCACCCGGGCATATTTGCAAGTCAAAGAAAGTGGTGGCTACTATGATTATCATGGATGAGGATGATGACTCCAAACCATCTCATGACATGGAAGAGTTTCAAGATTGCAATGGAAGAGACACATGGGGAGGATTTGGAGGATCATTTTTTTGTTAAAGAAGAGGATGACTTTCCTTTTGACCTCGGTGGAAGGAATCATGCATGCATTATGGGTGATGATATGCCCAAAAGTGCAAACTATGCAAAAAATGCAGCTCATGTATGTTCCATTTCACAAGAGCTTTTGGCGGGTTGCAAGAGCCCAAATACTTTGAGATTGATAGGTACCATCAATGGGAGAGTTGCACACATTTTGGTGGATTCCGGGAGTACTCATAGCTTCATCAACTCTAAATCCATTAACTCTCTCAAACTATCTCCAAAGGAGCTACCCATAACCTTTCAAGTGTAAGTGGCAAATGGAGACAATGAGGAAGCTAGTTTGGTTTGCCCTTCAACAAGAGTGATTTTATCCTCTTCATACACTTGGGAAGGCAATTTGGTGGTCTTGGACATGGGACCCATTGATGTGATTGGTTAGCTTCTCTTGGTGATTTTCACATGAACCTCCAACAAGGTGTTATGAGCTTTTCACATGGACAACAATTGGTATTGGCTGAAAATGCACCAAAAGGGCTTTCTTTAATCAGTCCAAAGTGGCTCAAGAAGGATCTCAAGTCTCTTTGCATGATCTATGTGTTGCATGTCACTTAAGGGGGGATGGATGGTAATGGACAACACATAGACAAAGAAATGGCAGCTCTTCTCAAGGATTATGATGACATTTTCCAAGTGCCAAAGAGTTTGCCACCCAAGAGGGAGATTGACCATGCCATTGTGCTTGAACCAAATGCAAGGGTTGTGAACAAGCCTCCTTACCATTTGTCTAAGGTGGAAAGGGAGGAAGTGGCAAAGCAAGTGCAAGAGTTTCTCTCTATGGGTCTCATTCAACCCTCACAATCTCTGTTTGCATCGCCTGTTCTATTGGTGAAGAAGAAGGATGGGTCCTTTCGTATGTGCACAGATTACCGTGATTTGAATAAGGTCACCATCAAGAATAGATACCCCATACCTCGCATCAATGATCTTCTTGATGAGCTTAAAGGGGCCAAGTTATTCACCAAGATTGACTTGAGATTGGGATATCATCAAATAAGGATGAATGAGGGTGATGAAGAGAAGACGGCATTTAGGACTGAAAGGGAATTATTTCATTTTATGGTCATGCCTTTTGGTCTTACAAATTCCCTGGCCACTTTCCAAACACTCATGAATTGGGTGTTGGCTCCTTTCTTATTCAAATTTGTGCGTGTTCTCTGACGACATATTGATCTATAGCAAGAGCAAAGAGAAACATTTGGCACATGTCAAGCAAGTATTTGAAGTCATGAGGGAGCATAGAATGTTTGCAAAGGAGACTAAATGCACTTTCATGGTGAATGAGGCTGAATACCTTGGACATTTGGTGGGGGAGAATGGAATTAGAGTGGACCCAAAGAAGGTGGCATGTGTCAAACAATGGCCAATTCCTAGTAATGCAACTCAATTGAGAGAATTTTTGGGGCTATCTTCTTTCTATAGAAGATTTATGGAGCATTATGCATCTATTGCGGCACCTCTTACCGATCTACTCAAGAGGGAAGCTTTATTTTGGGATGCTATTTCCGACAAGAGTTTTAATGAGCTCAAAGCCTTGCTTACATCAGCTCCTATTCTTGTTTGTCCGAACTATACAAAGACATTCTATGTGAGAGGGGATGCAAGTGGAAAAGGTCTTGGATCAGTTTTATATCAAGAGCATAGTGTCATTGCATTTGAGAGTAGGAAGCTTTCCGACAAGAGTTTTAATGAGCTCAAAGCCTTGCTTACATCAGCTCCTATTCTTGTTTGTCCGAACTATACAAAGACATTCTATGTGAGAGGGGATGCAAGTGGAAAAGGTCTTGGATCAGTTTTATATCAAGAGCATAGTGTCATTGCATTTGAGAGTAGGAAGCTTTCCGACAAGAGTTTTAATGAGCTCAAAGCCTTGCTTACATCAGCTCCTATTCTTGTTTGTCCGAACTATACAAAGACATTCTATGTGAGAGGGGATGCAAGTGGAAAAGGTCTTGGATCAGTTTTATATCAAGAGCATAGTGTCATTGCATTTGAGAGTAGGAAGCTTTCCAAGAAGGAAATGGAATTTCATGTTTATGAGCAAGAGATGTTGGCTATACTTCACGTAATTAAGAAATGGCATCACTATCTTTATGGTGCTCATTTCAAGGTGAGAAGTGATTATAGTGCTGAAATTTTTCCTCTCCCAACCCAATCTTTCTTCCAAACAAAAGAGGTGGTTGGCTACTTTCCAAGGATATGACTTTGAGATATCCTACACTCCAAGAAAGAATAATGTAGTAGCGGATGCATTGTGTAGAATGTGGGATTGCACTATGACATCAATTATGGAAGTGTATAGTGAATGGATCATCAAAGGGATTCAAGAGGAGTACCCATATTTATAGAAAATTACAGCAAGGAGAGGATGAAGAATTTCCTCATTTATAAGCTTCGAAATGGTCTCTTATGGCACAAGGATAAGGTGTATTTGGTTCCTACCTCATCTTACATTCCCAAGGTGCTTCATGAGATGCATTCTTCACCACTTTCGGGTCATCTTGGTGTACTCAAGACATTTGACAAAGTGAGCAAAAGCTTCTATTGGAAAGGCATGTGGAGAGATGTAAAGAAGTTTGTTTTGGAATGTGTGTCATGCTAAAGGAATAAGGATAGTCACCAATTGCCAAGTGGTTTACTCCATCCTTTGCCTATTCCGGATGGGAAATGGACTCACATTTCTATGGACTTCATCACTCACGAGTCTACCAAAGACGAAGCATGGATGGGATTAAGTTTTTGTGGTGGTGGATAGACTCACCAAATCAGCCCATTTCATTGCTTCCAAGACTACATAAGGAGTCTCTCACATTGCCAAGCAATTTATGGAGTATGTACTCAAGATACGTGGATTGCCACTCAATATAGTTTGTGATTGAGATACCAAGTTTATGGGCACTTTTGGAGGACATTGTATGAGAACTTGGGTACTCAAATCACTCCCTCTATAGCCTATCACCCTCAAACGGATGGGCAAATAGAGTGCACACACGAATGGCTTGAAGTATACTTGAGGCACTATTTTCATGACATGTAAGCATCATGGGATGAATGGCTCTATCTTGCTGAATTTTGCCATAATTCCAGTAAGCATTTGAGTATTGGGATGTCACCTTTTGAATCTCTTTATGGTTATCAAGTGCATCAGCCATCCATTGCCTTTCATGAGAATAAAATGGTTAATCCTTTAGCCAAGGATGAGTTGGAAAGGATGAGACAGCTTCTTCAATTATGTAAGGACAACATGAAGAAGGCTCAAGAAGTCATGAAGGCAAATGCGGATGAGCATAGACGTGAAGTGGAGTTCAAGGAAGGTGATTATGTGTTACTCAAGCTTCCTAAGAGCCATCACAATATCCTCAAAGGGTCTTCTAACACGAAGTTGGCTCATCAGTATTATGGACCATATTTGATAGTCAAGAGAGTAGGTGAATTGGCTTACAAGCTTGACTTACCTCCTTCCACAAGAATCCATAATGTGTTCCATGTATCTAACTTCAAGAGGCCATGTCAGTTTGCTTAAGAAATATGTACCTAGCCCGAGTCACGTGCTTCATGATGAACAATTGATTTCTCCGACTCAAGGCCAGATGGTGCTCCAACCTGAAGAAATCCTTCACATTCAGGAGAAGGTTCTTAGAAAGAGTAGAGTCCTCAGAGAGTTTTTAGTCAACAAGTGGAAGTTCTTCCCTCTAGAAGATGCCACCTAGGAGAAAGAAGAAGAGATGGTAAAAGATTACCCCCACTTTGCGAGATGAGGACATCTCACATTTTTCAAGTGGGAGAGGATGTAAGATTCCTCCTCAGGCTGAATAATGATTAAGCTTTTACCTCAATCCCCTCTAATCATTCCCTATTTCAGAATACAACAAAATATTTTTTTTCCTTGTTTTTGCTTAGAGAGAAGAAAAATTCTAGACAGATGTAATTCAATATTGAGATATTTTTAGATATAAAAATTCTCCTAATATCAAAAATATATTTTCTTGAAACAGAAGTGCATTAGGAATCAATTAAAAATGATATAAAGGACCTTAGCCTAAGGGTCTAGATTTTTAGAAATTTCTGGATTATGGTCCAATTAAGGTTCCAATGGGCCAATAGGATTGATCCAAGTGTTGGGATGAGATAAATCCAATGAATAAAAGAAAATACCCAAAAATGAGTAAATGCTCACATAAGATGAAGAGTTGACTGAGTACAAGTTTTATTAGTTAAAAATTAAGAGATATTACTAAAAAAATGAGATATTTTGGAGAAATGATGAATTTTTGACACCTTGGTAAGGAAAGGGGAACCTTTGAGGTAGGCACCTCCTTCACATGTGTGGAAGGGTTTTTAATTCAAAAAAATTGTGATATTTTTACCTCTCCTCTCTCCTGGATCAAATTGGATCAAAAGGGGAGCCAAACTGGTCTAAATCTTGTCCAAATTCAATCAAACTGAAGCTGGAAAATTCTAGAATCTAGTTGGACTCAGTTAGTAGCCTCCCTCACCTATAAATAGACCTTCATTCTTTTGTATTCTCTATTCTCATCTGTGAACTATACCATGCCAGTATTACATTAAAATAATCATATTTTCTATTATCCCTTAAAAATCCTCTACTTTTGGGGAGCTTGGAGCTTCTCTCTCTCTTCAACAACTCTTGGAGCTCTCTTCTCCACTTGCTAAACCAATTGATTGGTTGGGGGTTTCACTTCTAGAGAAAGAAGCAAGCTAATCCTTGAGGTAAGAATGAATTTTATGGTTTTTTGTTAGATTTTCTCAAATGACCTCTTCTCAACCCCTCTCAAGCTTGAGAAGTTTTCTAATTGGTTGTTTTAAAATCAAATCAAGCTTTCTCTAAGAATTTTAACATGTAATCAAGAAAAAGTTAATCTTTATGCTTATTTAGAATGCTTTCTTATGTATATCTTTCTCTCTCAAAAAGAATAGTCATTCCTATGGCTAATTCTTTAGCAAAAGAATGCTTCTCATTGATAAATTCTTATTTCAAAACCAAACTCTAAGCTTGTTAAACTAGAGAATAAGAAAATGGTATTTTTATGCTTTTATGTTAACAAAATAATGATTAATTCTTTTATATCATTTATAAGTAGTTAAAAACTACTTTAATTGATTCTAAATGAGAAAGAAATAATCCTATCAATTTGAAAAAAGAGGAATAATGGAAATAGCTTAATCTAGTGGAATAATCATAATTAAGTTTATGATTATGGTTAAAATTATGATTTAAATTCATAGTTTAGATTTAAGCTAAAGAATAGATCTTCTATCATATTTGCATTACATTGTTTTATTCTTTTAAGAAAAATAAAAAATTATTAGTAATAGCAGCGAAGCTATGGCAAACTTTTCAGAAAATAATACATATCTTATTTTATCCATAATACTAAAAGAGGACTTCCTACCATATTCTAGGATTGGACATCCTATGTAAAAAGAGTGATTTTTATCATATTCATGGAAAATAAATTTTTAGTATTTATGCATAAATATATAATTTTAAAAAAAATAAAATTTTGATAAATTTATTTTATGCATACAAAATTTTTAAATGATAAAAGAGGAATTTCCATGACACTTGGAATTCAATCATTTAAATGTAAAAAGAGGAATTTTTGACATATTCAAAATAATGGATATTTTCATTTAATTTAAAAAAGAGAAATTTTTTATAAATTTATTTTATGCATAAGAATTTTTTAAATGATAAAAGAGGAATTCCCATGACATTTGGAATTCAATCATTTAGATGCAAAAAGAGGAATTTTAAGCATATTAAAAAAATAGATAATTGTATTTAATTAAAAGAAGAATTCTTATGGTATTTTAATTAGAGAAATGTTTAAATTAAATTTTGGTGACAAAAGAGGAATTTTCACCATAATTCCACCTAGAAAATTAGGGTTGATAATTAAATTGGTAGAAAGAATATTCTTAGATATTTTAGGTGGATAAATATTTATCCAAAATTATATTAATGGAAGGAGAGTATTTTTATAAAAACTCGATATTCTCATAAAGAATCATTTCTTAATCTATTATGGTTAGGAAGGAATGAAATTCATAAAGTTGGAATTTTCCTTACGGTTAGAAGTTCAGTAGATTTTTATGTGAAGAAAATCCTTAGGAATCAAAGTTAGAAGTAAACCAAATAATTTTGGTTAGACCACGACTGTAAGAGAGACGGCCAGTAAACTACTTGCCCATCTCTAGAATCTGAATCAAGCAAAAACCTCGTAAACCAATTCCAATTCTTAACACAAAGAACAGACTACCGTTGAATTAGCATAGTTTTCCCTTAACCGAAATAACCAAGAATCTAGTTGGAAATGCAGTCAAATGATGGGTAGATTACCCTGATGAGAGATCAATGATTCTCATTAAGAAAATTTGGATTGCGGGAAAAGGGTTTTGCGGAACTAATCTCGAACTAGAAATTCTACTTGCATAGAACCTCTATTTTCTTTTAAAGGTCTGTTTTATGCCAGAATGCTAGAGGAAGCATTTGGTATGTGTTTAACTAAGAAGAGACTGGCGGGGAGTTATCGAGGGACATCACTGGTGCGCTTCCAGTACGATGGGTGAGGACCGACAAAGCGGTCCCTGATGAGTGAAGTGCTAGGACACCTAAGTAGGATCCTAGAGGGTTCTAACCAGGTGATGCACGGGCTCGCGGTGCTAGGACACCCATGCGTACGTCGAGGAAGATACGGATGAACTAAAAAGAATGACTTTTGTCAACTGAATTTTGATATTGAATCTCGTTGGTTGACCAGCTGGTCTTCAAAAATGGAGAGTTCGGATGATATATTTTGTAAAACAATGGACTCAATATTTTGGAGGATTATGATCTGTAAGATTCCTCCTCAGCAGCCTGAATAATGAAGAAGCTCTACTTCAATCCACTATAATTATTCCCTATTTTTGAATACAAGAAAATATTATTTTTTCTTGTTTTTACCTAGTGAGATGAAAAATTATAGAGAGTGGTAATTCAATATTGAGATATTCTTGGATATATAAACTCTACATACAAATATCAAAAATATGTTTCCCTGAAACAAAAAATCAAAATAAATTTTCCCAAGGTGCATTAGGAATCAATTAAAAATGATTTAAAAGACCTTAGCCTATGGGTCAAGATTTTTTGAAAATTTTGGATTATGTCCAATTAAGGTTCCTATGGGCCAATAAGATTAATCCAAGTGTTGGGATGAGATAAATCCAATGAATAAAAGAAAATACCCAAAAATGAGTAAATGCCCACATAAGATGAAGAGTTGACTGAGTACAAGATTTATTAATTAAAAACTATGAGATATTACTTAAAAAATGAGATATTTTGGAGTAATCATACAATTTTGACACCTTGGTAAGGAAAGGGGGAGACTTCAAGGAGGTGCCTATTTCACACATGTGAATGAGTTTTAAATTCAAAAATATTAAGATATTTTTATCTCTCCTCTCTCCTGGATCAAATATATTCATGTCACATCCACATATATTCATTTCACATCACATTCTTTCATATACACATCCACATCCATTCTTTCACATACATCCACATCCATTCTTTCACATACTCATCCACATCCATTCTTCACATATACATTCACATCCATTCTTCACATACACATCCATTCTTCACATACACATCCATATCCATTCTTCACATACACATTCACATCCATTCTTCATATACACATACACATCCATTCTTCACATCTATCTGATTCACATCGCATCTCATTACATCTGTTCTATGCAAGTTTTTAATTTGATTTTCTTTTGAATACAAGGAGTATTTCTTGAATCAGTATCCCCAAAACTTCTTGATCGGAGTTCTAAATTTCATACCATCAATTCGAAGCATCTCAAACTTAGTTTCAGATTTGGCGGGAGTTTTGAGTGTATTTTTCTAAACTGGTCACACCTTCTTTCCTCAAAACTGACGAAAGAGTTTGGTCTTGGTCATAGTCTGATTCAAGGTTCGAGTCGGATAAGATTTTTCCTGATCTATCTTTTTCGAAAAGGTTTGATAATTCAGTTACTATTTTACTGAATTTCTTTCTTTGAATGTTCACTTAACTGATTTCTAAATTAGTTACAAATTCCAATGAGGAAATAGATTAATCATTTATCTGAATATTTCGATCTCGATAGATTTTCTGAATTCTCTTTTTACAATCCGTGTGAATATACGATAGAAATTTCTCTCTTAGAGTATTTAATTATTCATTTATCAAATACTCATAGAATTTAAACATAGAATTTAAGAGAATTCTAATTTAATAAATCTTTTATTTAAAAAATCCTTTTATGTAATGCATAAAATCAAATTTAATCGGAATAACACTTTTAAAATAAAAAGAATTTCTTTATGCATCTATTTATGCATAAAAATTAATTTTTATAAAAATAACGCTTTTAATAAAAAAAATTCCTTTATGCATCTTTCTATGCATAAAAATCAAATTTAATAAGAATAACACTTTTGTAATAAAAATTTCCTTTATGCATCTTTCTATTCATAAAAATCAAATTTAATGAGAATAAGACTTTTGTAATAAAAAAATTCCTTTATGCATCTTTCTATGCATAAAAATCAAATTTAATGAGAATAACACTTTTGTAATAAAAAAGTTCTTTTATGCATCTTTCTATGCATAAAAATCAAATTTAATTAGAATAACACTTTTGTAATTAAAAAATTTCCTTTATGCATCGTTCTATGCATAAAAATCAAATTTAATGAGAATAACACTTTTTTAATAAAAAAATTTCCTTTATGCATCTTTCTATGCATAAAAAAGAAATTTAATGAGAATAACACTTTTGTAATAAAAAATTTTCCTTTATGCATCTTTCTATGCACAAAAATGAAATTTAATGAGAATAACACTTTTGTAATAAAATAAATTCCTTTATGCATCTTTCTATGCATAAAAATCAAATTTAATGAGAATAACACTTTTGTAATTAAGAAAATTCCTTTATGCATCTTTCTATGCATAAAAATCAAATTTAATGAGAATAACACTTTTGTAATAAAAAATTTCCTTAATGCATCTTTCTATGCATAAAAATCAAATTTAAAAAAGAATAACACTTTTGTAATAAAAAAATTCCTTTATGCATCTTTCTATGCGAAAAAATCAAATTTAATGAGAATAACACTTTTGTAATAAGAAAAATTCTTTTATGCATCTTTCTATGCATAAAAATAAAATTTAATGAGAATAATATTTTTGTAATTAAAAAAATTCCTTTATGCATCTTTCTATGCATAAAAATCAAATTTGATGAGAATAACACTTTTGTAATAAAAAAATTTCTTTATGCATCTTTCTATGCATAAAAATCAAATTTAATGAGAATAATACTTTTGTAATAAAAAAATTTCTTTATGCATCTTTTTATGCATAAAAATCAAATTTAATGAGAATAACACTTTTGTAATTAAAAAAAATTCCTTTATACATCTTTCTATGCATAAAAATCAAATTTAATAATTAATATCAGTGATATCCATGCATATTCATAGATGAATATGTACATGGAGTAATTAGAATATTTCTTTTAGATGCAAAAATGGTGGGAATTACTCTTTTGGAATAACATAAAAATAAACTTTCTTATCCACAAAATTCTAGAAAATTTTACCATAACCTCCTTTGTATGGCTGAGCATTTCTCATTTTTATCATTCTTTATTTAACTTAAATTAACCCAATTTAGATTTATAGAACTCTAATCTACATAATTTTTTAAATTCAAGAGAGTAAATAATAAAAAGAGTTTAATTAATCCTTTAGTTAATCTTTCTAGGATTGAGAGAGGTTAGAATGTAAAGAGGAGAAGGGGGTGGTCTTTTTATCAAAGGCATGGCATTTGAATTTAATTCAACATCTGCAAAACATAAAAATTAAGAAAACCATGTATTCTTCATTAAACAAGTAAGAAAATTAGCTTACATGGAGCTTGTAAGCTCTCCTTTGGCTTGAGGGATTGAGGGTTCTACTCTTGTTTGAAGTAAGAGTGGCCACCAATTCACTTTGGACAGGATTCGGGGCCTCGCCCACCACCACGGATATCCGGACAAGAGACTAATCCCTCGGTTCTTTCAAAACCGAACCCGAAAAAACTTCCCTCACCCAGAAAGCACGGGTAATTTCTCCAGGATATTTTTACTCTAACATAGTCAAGAGCCTTAACTAACTGAACTGATTTGACTGAACCCGTAAGTATCATAATCAGATCAAGGAAAAGACTTGCACTTGGATCATAGAGACCAACACTTTTTTCCTCATTGAGAGGCACAGCCGTTGATTCTTTTCCATAGAATAATTTTTATCCGAGATTTACTTCATCTATCGTACCATAACAGAATTGAGTCTCATTTTAGGGATCCATCAATCTAGCCTAGCCCCATCCAGTCCTGTGGGTTAGGCAACCGCCCAACCACTAGTGTGATGGGATCCATTTAAGAATTTGGTTAGGTTTTGTCCCGAGTACTAGGGAAAAGAACTCCCAAGCCCCCTAGCCGGATATTCATGCCAAACCTAAAACTAGTCACACCACTTACACACCCAATATGAAATTGCCTTTCTCACAGATAAATGAAACTATAGTATCATTGATCATAATCTTCCAAAATATCTAATTTTTAATTTTTCCTTTATCGGTGTACTTATGGCATCATTGGCAACCAGAACGCTCACCACCTGTCCACTCAGGTTCAATAGTTCCTAACTCATAGTACCCAGCAATATATTCACTTATAAAAATCAAAATGGAATCTCCGTTGAAGATCAGCAAGATCAACCAACAGATCCATATAAAAGAGCCATGGACTCATCCGTTGAGGACCAGCAAGGTTAATCAACCATATCCATGCCCGAATTCAGAAAGCAACTCTTACTCCTTGTTCCAATATCTTCCACGATGTACATGTGGGTATCTTCGGTGACCTAGAGCCCAAGCACCATATGGTGAGAACCCTCTAGGATCCTTCGCAGGTCACCTAGCGCTTCACTCATAGGCCATTTCCTTGGTCCCTCATCCACTGTATCGGTGGAAGCTCACCATTTAAATCGAACCGAGGCTAGTCAAGACCTCGATTGACTTTGCTATGCGAGACGTCCTTCGTTGACTCTCCATCAGCTATTGCAAATTTATCAGATAGGTCTCCATGACCTCATTCACAAGATGGTCAAAATGCTTCCCCAGTATTTTTGACATAAAATGGTCATTTAAAAACAGGTCATAAATACAATTTCTATAACGAACTCTCGTCTTTCCACATTGTTCCACATCAATCCTCATTTATTTCATATGTATTCCCATTTTGATCACATCATTTTCCATTTCATCACATCTTTTCTCATTTATCCACATCACATCTTATCACTTGCATCTACCCATATCCACATCTCATCACATCATATTTATTCACATCACATATCACATCTATCCCAATTTACATCACATCTCATTCACTCACATCCCGATTCACATGACATCACATCTCATTCATTCACATCCCGATTCACATCACATCACATCTATTCACGTCCATCACATTCATTTACATCCATCACATCACATTCATTCATATCCATCACATTCATTCATTCATATCCACCACATTCATTCTGATAACCATCCCATCACATGCATTATATCCACATTATATCACATCACTTCTATCCACATCATATCTCGTTCATACACATCTCATCTCATTCATCCACATCCATCCAATCGTTCACATGTACGACTACTCACATCTATCCATACATTCATATCTATCACTTCACATCCACATATATTCATGTCACATCACATTCTTTCACATACACATCCACATCCATTCTTTCACATACATCCACATCCATTCTTTCACATACTCATCCACATCCATTCTTCAAATACACATCCACATCCATTCTTCACATACACATCCACATCCACTCTTCACATACACATCCACATCCACTCTTCACATACACATGCACATCCACTCTTCACATACACATCCACATCCATTCTTCACATACACATCCATATCCATTCTTCACATACACATTCACATATATTCTTTACATACACATCCACATCCATTCTTCACATCTATCTTATTCACATCGCATCTCATTACATCTATTCTATGCAAGTTTTCAATTTGATTTTCTTTTGAATACAAGGAGTATTTCTTGAATCAATATCCCCAAAACTTCTTGATCGGAGTTCTGAATTTCATACCAAAATTCCTCAAATTCTATAACCTTGATCCACATATCAATTCAAAGGGTCTCAAACTTAGTTTCAGATTTGGCGGGAGTTTTGAGTGTATTTTTCTAAACTGGTCACACCTTCTTTCCTCAAAATTGACGAAAGAGTTTGGTCTTGGTCATAGTCTGATTTAAGGTTCGAGTCAGATAAGATTTTTCTTGATCTATCTTTCTCGAAAAGGTTTGATAATTCAGTTACTATTTTATTGAATTTCTTTCTTTGAATGTTCACTTAATTGATTTCTCAATTAGTTACAAATTTCAATGAGGAAATAGATTAATCATTTATCTGAATATTTCGATCTCGATAGATTTCCTGAATTCTCTTTTTACAATCCGTGTGAATATAAAACGATAGAAATTTCTCTCTTAGAGTATTTAATTATTCATTTATTAAATACTTATAGAATTTAAACATAGAATTTAAGAGAATTCTAATTTTAATATAAAAATTCTTTATGCATCTATTTATGCATAAAAATCAACTTTGATGAGAATAACACTTTTGTAATAAAAAAATTCCTTTATGCATCTTTCTATGCATACAAATCAAATTTGATGAAAATAACACTTTTGTAATAAAAAAATTCCTTTATGCATCTTTCTATGCATACAAATCAAATTTGATATCGGAATTCTGAATTTCATACCAAAATTCGTTGAATTTTATAACCTTGATCCATAGATCAATTCGAAGGGTCTCAAACTTAGTTTCAGATTTGGTGGGAGTTTTGAGTGTATTTTTCTAAACTGGTCACACCTTCTTTCCTCAAAACTGACGAAAGAGTTTGCTCTTGGTCATAGTCTGATTCAAGGTTCGAGTCAGATAAGATTTTTCCTGATCTATCTTTCTCGAAAAGGTTTGATAATTCAGTTACTATTTTACTGAATTTCTTTCCTTGAATATTCACTTAACTGATTTTTAAATTAATTTACGAATTCCAATGAGGAATAGATTAATCATTTATCTGAATATTTCAATCTCGATAGATTTCTTGAATTCTCTTTTTACAATCCGTGTGAATATAAAATGATAGAAATTTCTCTCTTAGAGTATTTAATTATTCATTTATCAAATACTCATAGAATTTAACATAGAATTTAAGAGAATTCTAATTTTGATATAAAAATTCTTTATGCATCTATTTATGCATAAAAATAAACTTCAATGGGAATAACTCTTTTATTAAAAAAATCCTTTTACGCATCTATTTATGCATAAAATCAAATTTAATAGGAATAACACTTTTAAAATAAAAAGAATTTCTTTGTGCATCTATTTATGCATAAAAATCAAGTTTTATAAGAATAATGCTTTTATAATTAAAAAATTTCCTTTATGCATCTTTCTATGCATAAAAATCAAATTTAATAAGAATAACACTTTTGTGATAAAAAAAATTTCTTTATGCATCTTTCTATGCATAAAAATCAAATTTAATAAGAATAACACTTTTGTGATAAAAATATTCCTTTGTGCATCTTTCTATGCATAAAAATCAAATTTAATGAGAATAACACTTTTGTAATTATAAAAATTTCTTTATGCATCTTTCTATGCTTAAAAATCAAATTTAATGAGAATAACACTTTTGTAATTAAAAAAATTCCTTTATGCATCTTTCTATGCATAAAAAAACAAATTTAATAACAATAACACTTTTGTAATTAAAAAAACTCATTTATGCATCTTTCTATGCATAAAAGTCAATTTTAATCATTAATATCAGTGATATCCATGCATATTCATAGGTGAATATGTACATGGAGTAATTAGAATATTTCTTTTAGATGCAAAAATGGTGGGAATTTTTCTTTTGGAATAACATAAAAACAAACTTTCTTTTTTACAAAATTTTGGAAAATTTTACCATAACCTCCTTTGTATGGCTGACCATTTCTCATTTTTATCATTCTTTATTTAAACCAATTTAGATTTATAGAACTCTAATCTACATAATTTTTTAAATTCAAGAGAGTAAACAATAAGAAGAGTTTAATTAATCCTTTAGTTAATCTTTCTAGGATTGAGAGAGGTTAGAATGTAAAGAGGAGAAGGAGGTGGCCTTTTTATCAAAGGCATAGCATTTGAATTTAATTCAACATTTGCAAAACATAAAAATTAAGCAAACCATGTATTCTTCATTAAACAAGTAAGAAAATTAGCTTACATGGAGCTTGTAAGCTCTCCTTTGGCTTGAGGGATTGAGGGTTCTACTCTTGTTTGAAGTAAGAGTGGCCACCAATTCACTTTGGAGAGGATTAGGCCAAAAACAATTGAATTATTAAAAAATTCAAGGTAGATGGCTCAGGACACAAGAGCAGAGTAACAGTGCATAAACACCATTAAGCTTTTACAAAGGGGGAGGCTTCTATTTATAGGAAAAAGTGAGCCTATAACCAAGCAAACTGATTCTAGAATTTTCCAGATCAGTTTGGTCAATTTTTGACCATTTTTGGTTCAGTTCAATTTACTTTTTGCATCTAGTTTTGAAACAAGAGGGAGGAGAGATGAAAATATCTCATTTTATTGATTATTAATTGGGAGTAATGATGAGAAAAAGGCACCTACTTCATGAGGGGAGATCCCCACACTGAGGTGTCAGAATTCAGTTTTTTAATTGTTTTCTTTGGTCCTTAGTCCACTCTTCATCTTATGTGAGCATTTACTCATTTTTGGGGGTTTTTCTTTTATTCTTCAATTTATCTCCTCCCTACATTTGGATTAATCTTATTGGTCCATAGGAACCTTAATTGGACCATAATCTAAAAATTTCTGAAAATCTGAACCCTTAGGCTAAGGTCCTTTATACCTATTCTTAATTAATTCTAATTGCACATTGGAAAGTTCTTTTTGAATTTCTGTTTCAGGGGAAACCATTTTAGACACTAGGAGGATTTTTATATCTAAAAATATCTCAATTTTGAATTACCTCCCTCTAGACATTTTCTCTCTCCAGGCCAAAAATAGGGTAAAAGAGGATCTTTCTTTTATTTCAGAGAGGGGAATAATTGTAAGATCAGAAGGAGAGGTTCTTACATCTACACACCTCAAAAGTTGGAGGGAGGAATCTTACAGTTCCCCTATTGTGTTTGACTTATAATGCTCAGGTGCTAGATGCAAATCAGGCTCATTTTCCTTTCCTTCATTAGCTGCTTTAGCTACAATTTTAGCCTCTTGTTCCTTTTGTGCAAGTTCACGATTTTGTTTCCTTCTAGCAGAGCGGCTTGGTTTTGGTTCATTAGAGACTTCCACCTTAGCTATACCAACTGGGTCTACAATACTAGACCTTTTGTAACTCTTCTCCCCAATCATCTTTAAACTTTTGATGTAAGTCAACTGCACCCATGTACTGAAGCCATTGGGCAGTATTGGTTCTTTCAGCCTTTTATGATGATTTGCTACATAGCGTTCACATCTTCGCCATCTTCAGAGATGTGCCTTGGCACCTTGACAAACTTCATCCCTTTCTTCAGATTGGGAATCCGCATCAGATTCAGAGCTACTCCCTGTGGTTTCTTTGGATGTTGTGGGCTCTATTTTTCTCGTTGTGTCTAAGGAGTTGGTGTCGCTTTCAGTCTTTGTTTCAAACCCCTCGTCACTATTTGTACACTAAAGCTTGAGTCATCCCATGTGGACTCAAGTTCACTATATAAACCTATCCCCTCAGTAAGTATCGGAAGGTAGAGCACGAATCATTCGTAGGGGAACGACCTTCAAGAGCTCCTCACCCCATCAGGTGTAACCCATGTAGATCCTCTAGCTCCCCAGCTATCAATCTCAGCCATCATATGTATCCAATTAAGATCATCTTCAAGCTTAATAGCTTGTTTATCAGCATTCTTGTGGGTTGGATCCTTTCTTGTCTGAGTCTCCTCTCTACAAGTATAGCAATATTGCAATGGGGCTAAATGAGTGGTGGTGTCTAAATGGTTTTCAAAAGTCCACTACCCATGGGATGTACACAACCAGTCACAAGATCAACCCTGATGATGGAATCATTGAATTGGGAGGTAGACATGGTTTTTAGACCAGTCATGTACCATCTTTTCTTCTCTCATGAACGGGTGTCCTAAGATCATTTCATATGATTCTTGTTGTTTGGAAAAGTCTATAACAATGAAGGCATGTTTTACCCAATGTTTAAGAACCTTAATCTTTAAATCTCATAGCATTGGCTAGCCATCTTGACAATGATGTCCGAGACTTCTAAACATGGCTTGGCCATCTTCTCCCAGCATTTCTTGGTGATTATGCTCACTTCTGCACCACTATATGACTCCCATTTTACTGTGATGCCCTTTGGCCATAACTGGTAGTAGTGCATTGGATTCATCACCTTCAAAATATTGCTCTACCTTATTAAGTGGAGTTTTAACCATGGATTTGGTATTCTCTTCTTCCTTTGGGGCTATCAATTCAGGTACAACTTGAGGTGTCTCCTTTGTATATCGGGGACATGCCTTATGCATGTCAGTAAATGGTGGTAATCTGACATTAAGTTCTCCATTAAGTAGAGCTCTCATCGCTTCCAACAACTCAGGATCTTCACTCAATTAAGCTGTTATAATTATACTGGTTTATGAGGCCATAAAGTCTAACAATTTTGGGATAGTTAGAGGTTCGTTCATGACCTGCTTTCTATAAGAAGGTATCGATGAGGCTAGAAAATCTATTTTTGAGATGGGCTCAGGGTTTTCGTATGGTAGTTATCCCTTGAACCAATTAGGGATCAAGCTAAGAGAGGTGGAGGCCTCAGTCTCTTCCATGATGACACTCAGAACATCTAGAGGTTTGCAAATCTTAGTAGTAGGCATTAGGGTGCTAGGATATATAGTATGTGAGACTCTCACTTGCTTGGGTTTGGTTCAAGCTCCTCTTGGGTTTTTATAACTAGATCACCAAATTCTTGGAGTTACTGAATTTCCCTCTGAGGTTCAAGATAAGAGCCAAGTTTTGTCATGTGTGATTTGGTCTCAAGAATCGCATGTTCCCATGGGGGGTGTCCTTCCCCGCACTCCTGGTTTTGGAGGGTATTTCCCTACCCTGTTTAGAATCAGCCCTTGTGTTGAAGGAGTTTGAGTCCTCATCTAGGTCCCTAATGAAGACTGGCTCCTGAGGTGTCCCAAGATTTGTCTTTCTGGTTTCCTTTAATTTCCCATCCTTCACAAACTTTTTTCTTGTGTTTTTCTTCTTCTTCTTAGATTCTGCTACTATCGAGGCTACAGATCGTTGCTCGAGAACATGTTGGTTTTGGGCATGTAGCCGGGTGATAGCATTCAATAGTGTGTGATCTAGATTTTTAAGGATTAGCCTTTGAGTTTGATTACTTAGCCCAATCATGTTTAGGGGTGTGATGATGGGTCCTGTTTGTGGACTTGTCACCACAATCTTGTTGTGGCAATCCTTAATCCAATGATCTATGCCACAACACTTATAGGTAGCTGGTGGCATGTTTGAGAGGACTGCTTGGTTGTGATGAGGAAACTCAAGAAGGCACTCTGAAACTCGATGGGGACCTTGACAGTGGTAGCATTAAAGAGGAATTCTTCTAGCTGTGGCATTCATGTCCTAGCCCCCCTACCCATTGTAGCAAGTTGGTAAACTAGCTAATTCCCCCTCTACCATCCACTACATAATAGTTAGGATGAAGCTCTATGGGGTCCTCAAAGAGGTGGGGGGTGGATTTGACATCTACCTCATATTCTTGGTAATCAATAGGCTCCTCAAAGTTTACTTAATTAAGAGGTGTGATCCTCAGGGAAGGTGGTTGAGGTCCCAAGATTGGTGGAGGTAATGACACATCTTGTGCATTGTAAATCCCCCTTACAATGGGTTGTTGTGTCGTTTGATTCGCATTGGGTTGAGATGTTATTGGAGGTATTATGGCTCGTGGTTGTGATGGGGCTAGTAAAGCCAATTGTTAAGTCCTAGAAGCATTAGCAAGGGTTTACAAATGTGTGTGTGGCACTGTGAAGCCTCGTGACCATAACATCCACAAAAGGTACAATTACCATTATAGCGTGCCCTTAGAACTGTACACTCATTGGTTGAATATATATCCTTGCCAGCAAATTGAGCACCATTAAATCTCTCACCTTGGGTACATATATGCATTTTCAAGGGCTCTATTAGCCTTCATTCCCTCTTGGAGTGCTTTCATGAAATCCTTGAAATTCATCTTCGCTAAAGTGTTGCCTTTAGAAAGGGGTTTAATTGTAGAAGTGCTTTGTCCCGTGACTCCAGAGACAATAGATTTAGAATCTTATGTTTTATCTCCTTTGACCATGATATTATCCTCTAGTTGGATGGCATTTGTTGTGACTTTATCCCATATAGAGATCCCTCTAATGATAAGCCACTATAGATCGCTTCAGGGTTAAGTCCGTGGATGAACCTATCCAACAATTGATTATTCGAATAGCGTTCATGCGGAAGGCAACAAGAGTTCAAATGCTTGAGAGACGGCTAATAAAATCTCTAATCAACTCTTCCTCTCTCTCGGCTTTGTGTAGTCACGAAGCTACACCCCATAAGACTCCTTCATGCATAATTTGTTTCACGAACAATCTCCTAAGAGCAGTGAAGTTCAAGCGTTCCTTGGCCCTAAGAATTCTATACCAATCCTCTGCCTTCCCTCTAATGTTACACTAAAGGCATTAGTCTTAGGAAACCTTATTTCTTTCTCCTAGGGCCTCAACACTTGATCAAAAACTTCCAAATGTCTCCTAGGATCACCATCAGTGAACTTGTTGTGGGTTAGCTTGGCTATCTGAGTAGCCCTTCCCATGGCTTTGCGCCGACCACCATCTCTCACAATGGGTGGTATGCTTTCCACTGCCGCTCTTCCCAAGGCATGTGCAAAAGCAACTCAGTCTGCGGCGGCGGCGGGTAGAGCTGGTGCTGCATAACTGGAGAAATAATAGGAGCAGGCGGAGGTGCAACACGTGGCATTGCATGAGGGTGCATTGGTCTAAACCCTAGTGGGGGTAGATGTACAACATAAGGCATGTGCCCTACCGGTGCCCCAATATGTGCTCTAGCCATGTGGGCAGTACGTGTAGCTGGTCTCACAGTAGGAGCTGGTAGCCCACTTACTCTAGGGAGGGGATGTGTCATGGTTGCACTAGAATAAGATGTGACCCCTCTAGGTGGTCAAACTGAGTCCCTATAGCATGTCCTTGTGGGTTAAAGGATGTGGGTTGGTCCATGGTATAGCCAAGTGATACTATAAAAAGTAGGATCCGCTGGGCTCACAAGAGGTGTTACCATTTCGCTCATTGTGGGCATCCTTACTTTGGACGTCCCAACTTACGCCATGGGTCTTTGGATTTTTTCATGTTCAATGACCCTATATATACAATCGCAGATACCCTACAATCATTCCTCCTCTATTGTGGCTCCGGATATGGATTAAACAATCCCTTCCCAACTAACGCCATACGCTTGGCCTGTGGCAAAATCCATAAGAGGCTTTGTGGATGCGTCATACTCCCAATCATTTGTGAGAAGACATTGATCCATGATTTGCATGCTTAGCTCTTTCCCCGAGGTACACACAATGTTATTGTTTGTATCGAGACTATCGGGCACTATTTGCGCAGTCCTGGCATGGGGCTCATATTGGGCTGATTGGGCTACTAATCGCTATTATGCAAATTGCAAGGTCTCTTCCTCTTTTGCTCTAGCAGCTTGGATAAATTCCTCTATCTCTTGCACTTCTTCTAATGACCTACCATCAGGCATAAGCACTTATGTAGGGAGTGGTTCAATGATCACAATTGTAGCAGGTGCAACAAGAGTTGCATGGATATGGATATCAATGCGAACACTCCCTTCTTGCAAACGATGAGAGTACACCATGTGTCTCTTTGGAGTTAACCTCAATTCCATCATCATATGGCCTGTAGGTCGTAAGGTTTGGCTTAGAGGTAGCGGCGGTTAAGGCTGGACCTCTCTGAGGTAGCTAGTTATTTGGCCAAAAATACTGGTGGTTGTCTTGGCTGGTAAGACCTGGTTAGGATTCTCACTTTTTAGGGTTGGAGACCCTTCCATTGAGTCAAAATCTAAAGATGTCTCACTGGTCCCTAGTAGAGGTCCTTGTATAATGCTAAACTACCGAAGGTCTTAAGCCCAATGTACATTGGTACTACGTACCTAGTTTGATAGATGCACTAACGTCTATTTTGGCCTCTAATACATGCCTAGATTGTAGGTGCATGTGATTAAAGGGTGCAAGAAGGCCCTAGAGATACCTTGGACAAGTTTGGGAATTTTTTCAATTTTTGGTTTTAAATATTTTTTTCAAGAAAATTTTTGGATTGGCCAAAGTTTTTTCCAAACACGTGTTTTGTGTTTCTTAACCCATCTGGCACCAAAAATAGTGTACTTTTTTTGGGTGGGTCAAACACTGCAAGTGCTGGCTCCAATAGTTAAGGAAGCTCCTTACCTATGTAAAATTGTAATTTTTTTAGGTGTCACACAAGTTGCACCAACGTGATCGCCTAAAACCTATAATAGGTAAGTTTGTGTGCAAGCACTTTTCGAAATATATATATATATATATATCCTCCTCGACCTTTTACCTTTCCCCCTTCACTTTTTCACTTTTCACTTTTTACTTTCCTTTATACGTTTCACTTTTACTATTTACAGTTTCACTTTTTGGTTTCATCGAAAAGGGGGTTTTCCTAAAATCTTTGACTTAGGGCTTGCACGTAATAAATGCGTCCAACCACACAAAACAAATTTTTGGAAAATTGTGGCTAGTGGCCTAAAAGCCTGCACGCATTAAATGCAGCTAGCAAGATGCCCCGAATTAGGGAGAGAGTTAAGTAGAATTAACTCGTGTTAATGACACTAATGCAAAACTACAAAAAACACAGAAATTTTTGTGTGCCAAATCCTCCCCTAATTTATGTTATTATCCCAATTTCTCCGCATAATGAGTCAAAATTGGGATAAACTCTATGTTAGGAAACCGATTATATGGTGTGTTTTATCCAATTCTTTCCATTTGATGCTCAATTTGACTGTTTTTAGTTTTGAAATTGAAAAAACATGTAAAAACCAAAAAATACAGAATTCAAAAATCAGACTTGTAATTGAAATGTGAAAGAGGAATTAATCTAAATGAACTAATTGCAACACTCACAAGAAATGAAAAGCAAAAATTGGACAATATGCAGGAATTTGAACCAAGTGCATAGATTGTAAAAAATGAAAAATTTGCAAAAGATGTAAAATTTATTTTTTAAAAAATGTAGAAATCAACTAGAATGCAAGCATTGCCACAAAATGGACACATTTCTATCTATTCATTTCTACCTTCATGCAAAAACAAAAAACATAATCAAAACAAAATGCAAAGATACATTCCAAATGCATTGTGGCTACGTGGTAGGGCTATTCCTCGACAAGAGTGCCATTTATGGGAAGCCCTTGTACAATAGAAAGAGTGTAGGAACTAGCCAATGTCGTGGGGCCCTACCTCACCACACTCAGGAGCATAAACAACTCAAACACCGAGAGGTTAATCTACCATAACCTAGCCTACCATTGCATAAATGGGATGTGTTACTCACCTCATTGATTGCTCATGCTCAAATTCTCGTAGGAGAGCTTGTTGTTGCGCAGCCACCCTCCAAGCTCCGCACTCCAACGTCGCATGCCGCACTCCAATGGAACCTCGACCCTCCTCTCTCACTCAATCACACACTCACTCTCTCACACACATGCAAGCAAGCACGAAATAGGTCAAACATGCAATAGGCAAACAAGAAAGCAATAGCATAAGAGTATAGAGAAGAAGAGCTCTCTCTTGAATAGCATAAAAGAATCCATGGTCACTATAATCCCGTGGCGTGCCTTTCATAGACAAACAACGATCGCACACGTAAAATATACAATGACGCTAGAGAGGTGTCCGATGAGGGTTAACATACAGTTTTAATGACAAGAAACCTTCTTCAAGCATATATGGTGTATAAGGACAAGGCTTCTCTCAAGAAAGGCCAGCCAGAGATTCTTCATTTTCAAAGGCAATGGATGGAAATGCCTATCAAAGGCCTTTTTCAATTGAGAATCAAGACAAAGGACAATATTCTTTTAAAGACATAAGGATTATGGAAAAAAAAACATGGTTTAGATTTTTTATGATGTATGGACTTTTGCATACAAGGTTGTTGGAATCAATGAAAGTGCAAGCTTTTCTTGATTATATGGTATCTACTCAAGTGAGTAGTTTATGGTTCAAAAGAGGAGAGCCATTTGCACAATGATTATTTGCATTTAATGGTGGTGAAGGAGTCACTTGTATGGGACACAAGGATTGGATTCATAATTAGAATGCCTATTTTCATTCTTTTCCTTGTGACAAGCTTGCCAAAGTGAAGAAAGTGACTCCTCATTTCAAAGGAAGAGCTAGATCTTGGTGGTTGAAGGAAATGTATAACTATAATTGGGATTGGCAGAATTTGGCATATGATGTTGTGCAATACTTTGTGACCACCCAAGAGCAAAAGTGCTTCAGAGATTAATGCATGGTATTCTCACATGAGGACTCTCGATCTAGCTATATGGAGAGATATTGGTACCTTTCCTTCTTCGTTCCCAACATCACAGAGAAGGAAAATATAGAGAGTTTGGTGCAAATATTAGACAAAGATTTCATGCAAGTATCTCAAAGTATTTTGCAAATTCATGAGGACAAAGATTTCATGCAAGTATCTCAAAGTATTTTGCAAATTGATGAGGACATTGGTCTTGGATGGGATCATGGTGTTGATGGGACTTGTCCACATGCATACCCAAAGGGTCAATCACAAGGGCAAGTTTGTTGAGCTAAGCAAGATAGAAATGAATGAGTTGGTGGTACCCATTCTTGGCTACACTTCATGCTTGAATGGGGATGGAATGGTTTAGCTCATGTGTGTTAAAAGATTTGAATATCAAAAGGGATAAAAGAGGTTACCCACTCACTCAGCCTTTTGGTCATCATTGCATGGATTATGATTATGTGGGTCTTTGTGAGTTCATTAAGGGTATCCTTGGGGTCAACACACTTGCTGAAAATTCTAAAAGGAAAGCGATTATATAACCATACACTCAAGTGCAAGAAGTTTTGGATATATTAATCCCATTTTGGATTAACACAAATATGCTCCTCCATTTGAGGACATTAATAAGTGTCATGCAAAGGAACTATAAAAGTTATACATTATGAGATATTGGCCACCCAAGGCCTTAGTTAGTAAGTTTGGGGCGCCCAAGTGTGAATAAAGGCCAATTGTATATAAGGCATTTTCTCATAATGAAGGGACACAATCCCCCTTTGTGCAATGAGAGTTCTTGCTTTTATCTTGAGAGAGAGAGTACTCTAGCGCATGTGACTTCTCTATACTTGTATCTTGAGAGAGATTGAGAGAGATTGAGAGAGAGAGTACTCTAGCGCATGTGACTTCTCTATACTTGTATCTTGAGAGAGTTCTTGCTTTTATCTTGAGAGATATTGAGAGAGAGTACTCTAGCGCATGTGACTTCTCTATACTTGTATTCTTGTGTGGAGGAGTGAGAGAGAGTGATTGCCTTGTGTGGTGGTGTGAGCGACTCTACGGTGATAGCGTGGAGGTGGAGCTTGGAGGATTGGAGCTTCTCAAGTGAGCTTGGAGACCTCAAGGGACACGAGCTCAAAGTATCGATAAGTGCCCTACGACAGTTATGTTATATTGCTTCTTCCAAAAAGGTGAATGCATTGAGGTCCTTCTTGGAGGTGTGGTAGCCCATAACATTTTTGGCTGTGCTGCCGGGGAAACACCTTTGTTTCTTCCACCCTCTTTAAGTTTCAGCTCCCATTACATAAGTTTCATCATTGCGTTTGCATTGTGTATGGAATGAATGGATAAGGGTTGAGTGGAACTGAAAGTTTGTGAGAAATTGGTTGTTTTTGTTGTGTGGGTGTGTATTGGAGTGACCTTAGAGGAAAGCTCCACTATTTTTTCCTTTCAATTTTGATGTTTGTATCACCAAAAATTGTGAACGTGAACGAGCATGATGATACTCTATTTTTGTTTCTTTGAAAAAATCCACAAAAATCTCAAAAATAAGGAGCTATTAGTTGTTTTTTGAACTCGTATTACATTCTATATGCCTAGCACAATCCTTTTGGAAGCATTTGGATAGGTAATTGAACCTAAACTCCTTTCTGTCCACGTGAAACTGCAAGAAAACATTCACGACGTGAACTACTTCCTGCAATCTCACGATGTGAAACGCTCTCGAAATCATCACCACAATTAGTGCCACAAATCATGGGATTACCTTGCTAAAAATAGGTTGTCTTATCTTGATATCTCTAACACTACAAGTCTGACAAAATTATAATCTGTGAACTAGCAAAAAATGCTTCACGAGGTGAAACACTAAATAGTTCACGACGTGAACGATTTACATTTCATGATGTGAACCAATTACGTCTCACGGTGTGAAATACATAGGAACTCATGACGTGAACGGTTTCCATTACACGACGTGAACTGTTTTTGTAGTTTCACGACTTAATGAGATTTAGTTCATGAACCTGGTATTGTTAGATTAAGGTTAAGGAAGTGCTTAGACCAGTAAAATTAAAACAAGGTAACGTTGATTTCTGAGTCCGAAGTAAATATTGAAGCACGTGAAAGTACAGAAATTAGTTCACAATGTGAATGGTTTACCATTTCACAACGTGAACGATTCTCTGACTTCTCACACCATGAACTATTATCTACATTCTCACGACCTTAGAAAACAAATCGACATTATCTTACCAAAATCCGATTGGGGTAGCAAATTAGCTTGTCAAATCACATTCTCATGCACTTGAGGTCTGGAAAGCTCATCGGAGACAACCTCACTCCTGACGATAGTGCATCAAATCACCCAGGATCTTCCTATTAAAAGAGTGTGGGTTCATGCCACTCATCATCACTGAGCACTCAATTGAGTTTCTTAAGGAATCTAACCACCGTCGAGACAAGTAGTGAAGAATCCATGAAAGAAGAGCTACAATTCTCTGGGTTTGGGGAAGAGGAGAAACCACCCTCCCCTACCAGATCTAGTGGTATCATTGATATAGCCCGAGGATTTTTTGGTCTCCAAACAAGCAATGATGAGGAAGCGTAATCTACGGGCACAGGTCCATCAACCATAGCGCTGGACTTGGTCCAAGGTAAGAATTACCAACCCAACCTTCAAGTTCTAGGCTGTCTAACACACTAGCACCCCCAAAATGAGAAGAGCCTTGGAAAGTGCAACCAAGATAGGACAAGTCTTATTCCCAAACCTCAGAGAAAGTAGAATTAGATTTGAAAAGGATTGAAGTAGAACGGCAGCTGCTGTGAGAATTGAGCTTAAGGAAACAAGAGCTCAATACTCGAAGGGCTAGGGCCGCCTGTACACTAAGAAAGACATCAAGCAAATGATCAATCATCCCACATTCTTACAGGACATGGAGCTCTTGATTCTACAAAGGCGTACGGAGGCTGTTAATAATGAGCCAGTCCAGAATGAAGTGTTCGGACCATCCTATAGACTAGAAATGCCTAGAAGAGCCAATGTTGGAAGAGGACAAGGTCTAGGTAGGGGGAAGTAGCTCCTCAAAGACCAAGGGTGAATCCAAATGTAGATGTTAATGCGGCCACAAGGACAGGTTTGTTGAATATGGATGCAAATAAGGGCCAAAGAATGGTCAAGGAGCTAGTCATTGCTCTAGAATCCAAACCATCCCAAATGAAGCCACACATCATTTCAAAGCTCATATAAAAGTTCTCTATGGATGGGGATCCAATCCAACATATAGATATCTTTAAGTCCACATGCAAAACCTACGGGCGAGTAAGTTGTAACCACCATGATTCATGCCTCCTCACTGACCCTAGAAGGAAAATCTCATCAATGGTTCTGAACCCTCAAGCCAGAAGAGATAAGATCAATTTTACTCGGCTCAAGAATGTGTTTGTGCCAAGCTTTGCTAGAAGTGGCGAGACAGATGGAGTCATGTGTGGCATAGTTGAACATCAAACAGAAAGAAATTAAGTCAATACGAGACTATGTGTCCCGGCTAAAGCACTTGAATTCAAGATGCAAACTATGGGAGAGGCTAACTGATGATTAGTTATTGCCATGCTTCCAGAGAGGAGTCTGAGACCATAAAATGCATGATTATCTAGTATTAGCCCGGACCGGCTACTCTGGATGCATGTTATAAGCTCGCAACAATCGAATATGAAGACAATATGCTCGAATTGCCACAACTAGAAGATGTCAAAAATCTTTGGCAGCACGACTTCACAAGTTTCAAGTCACCAAGAGACTGGAACTCGCGGCCCAAGCAAGTTGGGAGCATGACTATGGACGAACTCAGTTGTGCCATACTAGATAAATTGAAGGTGAAGGATGGAAGAGAAATGTAAGATTCCTCCCCAGCCTCTCAAGATATCCAGCATCTTTCCCTATAATCAATTCCCTCTTCAGAATTATAAGAGATCTCGTCTCTGCCTGTTTTGACATACAGAGAGAAAATATTCTAGAGAGAGAATATTCAGATTTTTAATATTTTTGGATAGAAAATTATCTCATCTTATTAAAATAAGTTTCCCTGAAACAGAAATTCAAAAAGAACTTTCCAATGTGCAATTGGAATTAATTGAAAATAGGTATAAAGAACCTTAGTCTAAGGGTCTAGATTTTCAGAAATTTTTGGATTATGGTCCAATTAAGGTTCCTATGGGCCAATAGCATCAATCCACGTGTAGGGAGGAGATAAATCCTATTTGTAAAAGAAGAAACCCAAAAAAGAGTAAATGCTCACATAAGATGAAGAGTTGAAAATGTACAAGGCTTATTAGTAAAAAACTATGAGTAATATCAAAAAAATGAGATAAATTGAGTATCCAAAAATGAGTAAATGCTCACATAAGATGAAGAGTTGAAAATGTACAAGGTTTATTAGTAAAAAACTATGAATAATATCAAAAAAATGAGATAAATTGAGTATCCAAAAATGAGTAAATGCTCACATAAGATGAAGAGTTGAAAATGTACAAGGTTTATTAGTAAAAAACTATGAGCAATATTAAAAATATGAGATATTTTGGGTATAATAATTCTATTTTGACACATATGTAAGGAAGGGGAGTTCTTTAAAGGAGGTGCATATTTCACATGCTTGAATGAGTTTTAAACTAAAAATAATGTGATATTTTTATCTCTCCTCTCTCTTGAACCAAACCAAATCAAAATGGAACCAAACCGAATCAAAAAGTAACCAAACTAGGTCTAAATCTAGTCCAAATTTAACCAAACTGACTTGGAAAATTCTAGAATCAGTTTGTTTGGTTAGGAGCTCAATTTTTCCTATAAATAGAAGCCTCTCCTTGTTGAAAAAAATATAGTGTCTTATGCATTGTTACTCTTCTCCACCTAAGCCAAGAACTGTGAATTCTTTAATAATTCACTAGTTTTTGACACTTCTCTCTTTCTTCAATTCCCATTGGTGGCTCCATCAACATACTAAACCAATTAATTGGTTGGGGGCCTCTACCGTGAATAAAGAATCAAGCAAATTGTAAGGTAAGTATGGTGAATTTTGATCTTTTCTATAATTTCTCAATGTTTCTCTCTTCTCAACCCCTCTCAAGCTTGAGAAGCTTAATTGGTATGGTTTTTGAATGCTATTGAAGTTAATTGATTAATGATAGTAAAGAATTACATAAATTTACATTTATGATTAATTCTAATGGTTTTTTCTCTCTCTCACTTAAGAAATAGTCATACTCATGACCCATTCTTAATCCAAAGGAAGCTTTTCATAAAGCTTTTTCTTAATCCAAGATTAATCTATGCTTAAGAACAAATTAATGATTTTTTAATCTATACTTTTAGTTTATGATTATTTTGATTTAATCCATTAAGGGTTAATGATCCTATTAGAGATCATTCTAATCATTCCCTTGAAGATAAGCCTTATCTTTTAAAATAATTGAGATTTATTAGTTATAGTAGTGGAGCTATGGTAAAATTTTATAAAAATTTACACATAAAATAATTTCATTCAAAGCATGAAAAGAGGATTTCCTACCATATTCTAAGAGTTATCATCCTAGATTAATTGAAAGAATTTCATAGTAATCATGGAAAAATTGAATTTTTATATTATGCATAAAAGATGAATATTTTATTATAAATGTGTTACTTTTAGCATAATTGAAATTCATGCATAGAGGTATGCATAAGAGATGAATATTTTATTATAAAAGTGTTACTTTTAGCATAATTGAAATTCATGCATAGAGGTATGCATAAGAGATGAATATTTTATTATAAAAGAGTTACTTTTAGCATAATTGAAATTCATGCATAGAGGTATGCATAAGAGATGAATATTTTATTATAAAAGATGTACTTTTAGCATAATTGAAATTCATGCATAGAGGTATGCATAAGAGATGAATATTTTATTATCAAAGAGTTACTTTTAGCATAATTGAAAATCATGCATAGAGGTATGCATAAGAGATGAATATTTTATTATAAAAGAGTTACTTTTAGCATTAATTGAATTTCATGCATAGAGGTATGCATAAGAGATGAGTTAGGATGTGATAAGATGAGTTAAGAAGTGATAGGATGTGTATGGCATGAGGTAAGAAGTGTATGTGATGGGATAAGATGTATATGGGTTGTGATAGGGTGAGAATATGGATGTAAATGTGGATGTGTATGTATGGATGTTTGCATGTAGATGTGAGTGGTGAATGTGGATGTATGGATGTAAATGACGGTGTCGATGTAGATGCATGGATGGGATGTGGATGTATGCATGTAGATGTGAATGTAAGCATATAGATGTGGATGTATGGATGTGAATGTGCATGTAGATGTGGATGTATGGATGAGGATGCATGAATGTGCATGTAGATGTGGATGTGAAAATAGATGCATGGATGTAGATGTGGATGTATGGATGTGGATGTGGATATATGTATGGATGTGAATATATGATATGTGATGTGAAGGAATCTGAAGTGATGAGATGGAAAATGATGGATGAGAATGAGTACATATGAAGGGAATGTGGAATAAGTAATGTGGATTGAGGAGGGATAATGTGGAAAGACGGAATTCGATATAGAAACTGTATTTTGTGACTGTTTGTAAATGTTGTTTGTAACTGTTTTATGTCAAGAATGCTGGGAAAGCATTTTGACCATCTTGTGATTAAGGTCATGGAGACCTAACTGATAAAGTTACAACTGCTGACGAAGAGTCAATGGAGGACGTCTCGCGTAGCAAGGTCGGCCGAGGTCTTGACTAGCCTCGGTGCGATTAAAATGGTGAGCTTCCGGTACGGTGGATGAGGGGCCAAGGAAGCGGCCTAGGAGTGAAGCACTAGGTCACCTGCGAAGGATCCTAGAGGGTGCTGACCATACGGTGCTCGGGCTCTGGGTCACCCAGGATACCCACGCGTGCGTCAAGGAAGATATTGGAACAAGGAGTAAGAGTTGTTTTCTGAAACCGGGCATGGATCTGGTTGACTGACCTTGCTGGTCCGCAATGGCGGATGAGTCCATGGCTCTTTATATGGATCTGTTGGTTGATCTTCAACGAGAGTCCATCTTGATAAGTGATTATATTGCCGAGTATTATGGGCTAGGAACTATTGAAACAGCCCCTGATGAGTGGACAGGTGGTGAGCGTCCTAGTTGCCAATGATGCCATAGATACTCTGATGAAGGAATGATGGGAAAATTAAGAATCAACCGGATAAATTGGAAGATGGTGATGAGTGATACTATGGTTTTATTAAAGGATTGTTTTAAAACTGGTTGAATCTGTGAAAAGGCAATTTCATATTGGGTGTGTAAGTGGTGTGACTAGTTTTATTTTTGCATGAGCTTCCGGCTAGGGGGCCTTGGAACTCTTTTCCTTGGTACCCGGGACAAAACCTAACCAAATTCTTAATTGGATCCCATCACTACAGTGGTTGGGCGGTTGGCTAACCCATGGGACTGGATGGGGTTAGGCTGGACTGATAGATCCGTAAATCGAGACTCAACTTTTGTTATTACTATAGATAAAGTAAATCCCGGACAGTAATTGTTCTATGGATAGGAATCAATGGTTGTGCCTCTTGAATGGGGAAAAAAGTATTGATCCCAATGATCCAAGTGCAAGTTCTTCCTTGATCTGATCAAGTATCTTGAAGATGCAATTGGATCAGCTTGATCAAAAATGATCTTGACTACGTTAGAGTAAAAAGTTTTCCTAGTGGAATCACCCGTGCTTTCCGGTAAAGGAAGTTTTTTTCGGGTTCGATTTTGGAATAACCGATGGATTAGTCTCTTATCCGGATATCCGTGGGGGTGAGGCCCCGCGAATGTGGGACCCCTATCCTATGCGAGAAGTGTTACTTCCGCTGCCAGTATCCTGAATCCATTGCTCGGTGGGAACAGGGATCTTACAGTTGGTATCAGAGCATTTGGCTAATAAAGATCAACTGAGAAACCAAATATGTCAAAAATTTATCAAGAAACACAAAAAAAGGTTGTAATTGTGTGATATAATTCATACAATTTGATATTCAAACTGAAATTTGTAATTTGGTAATTGGGTCTTCAGATGGAAATACCACAATTATATAGAATCCCTGACTTGCTTGAGGCCTAGACATGATGGTATTTACCTTATAATTCCAAGGGTCGTGACTACCATATATACCGAGAGTATAACTGCAGCTCTTTACTGATAGTATATACGAGTAAATCTAAGACTTGAAATTATAAGTGTTAATGCTATCCAGATGATGATTTCGAATGGGATTGATATGATTTTTAATTCTATTTGAGAATTGATGAATTGATTTGGATTCTGATTGAAAAATGATGATTTCTGAAATTAGTTGAACTATAAAAATCTGAACGAAACCACAATGAGGATTAATGGGACGAGTCCCTGTGAGTGATGATATTCATAACTAGAATGATGATAATGATTTCAGCAAATCACTATGAGATTAGTGGGTTGTGCTGTCAAACTGTTACTATTAACACTTGACCGGTAGATCAAGTTAAGGGATAACAAATTGAGAACTTACTTGATTGAAATTCCCGTGGAGGAATGTTCATCAGAAGGAAATTTTTCGGTCTAATGGACCATTATCATGTTAAAGATATGAATGATAAGATCTGAATGAATTGTTATTTAATTATGAGTTCTATATAAGGGATATTTATCCTAGTATTTTGTTGGGTTGACCAGAATATAAGGAACCCCAGAATAAAATTGAATCTTAAGAAAAAGAGTTGTCCTCTACCTTGCAAGATGAGGACATCTCGCACTTTTTTAAGTGGGGTAGAATGTAAGATTCCTCCCCAGCCTTCGAGGTATACAGGAGTAAGAATCTCCCTTTTTGGTCTTATAATTATTCCCTCTCTAAAATAAAAGAAAGATTCTGTTTTAAAAAAAAGGAAGACCCTTTCCCTAGAATACTTCTCAGGAGTCACGCCTGTTTTAAGGATTTAGAACAATAAGTTCAGAAGTGAAAATCGGTGTTTTGGATACCAAGGTTTTGGTTTTCATTCGAGTACGGCCCAAAAGAAGTTCTTTATCTCTTGGGAAGTATAAGAAGTTATCCCCCAGATATTGTGACCCTTATATCTGAATTCAATGAAAGTAGGTGACTTAGCCTACAAGCTTCTTTTACCTCCTCATCTCAAAGTTCTTAATGTATTTCATAGAAATATATACCAAACCCAAATCATGTAAAGACGGTAAAACTTCAATGACAAGATACCGTTGGCTTCTAGGTTACGCTAGCTCCTTCCTTTATATAAGTCGTAACTTTTACTTGTCGCTCACAGTAATCTTACTCCCATCAATCTCCTTTCTTTCTTAATCTCCTTCATGGCTTGGCAACAAGAATTAGTTTTATCCATGATGATTTCTCGCCTTCAAGACGCAAGTGAGTCCGTGAAGAAGGATTTTATAGAACAGTATGAGCGCTCACTCTTCCCTCACTTGGGAACTTCTGTAGCTCAAACCAAATGGCGGACCTATCAAGACATAACTAGGGTAACACCCTGGGGTCAGCAGCACTTTCGTAACAATGTCCGCTTGGCCATGGTTATTGAAGCCTTAGGTTTGGGTCCCCGATACTACTGCGTCATGAGATCAAGACATCTTGGGTTTTCTGAGTGGGTCTTCTTACTGGCGTGTTTTCTTCATCATCAGAAGATATGCCTTTACCCCATTTTTGGCTTGCCTCTCAGAGGTCCTTTTGTTAGATCACCTCATACCACTGAGATAGGTGCGGCAATAACCAACAGAATTATTCCCATAGATGAGTTACCTTATACGTGCACAGCTTGTGAGTGCTGCTTTTGTGACCATATGATGGACGGGCTTATGGAAGTGTAAAGAGTTCTTCTATCTTTACTGTATATGTTTCGAGAATGAATAAAGTTTAAATCTTGTTCTTACCTTGAATCTTGCTCTCTTGAGACTTTTCTTGTTGGTTAATCTTGATTAAAATTTTTCTTTGAGTCTCATATTCGTGCATCTTGCGAAATTACCCCAGTTTGCGAGATGAGGATATCTCGTGTTTTTTAAGTAGGGTAGAATGTAAGATTCCTCCCCAGCCTCTCAAGATATCCAGCATCTTTCCCTATAATCAATTCCCTCTTCAGAATTATAAGAGATCTCGTCTCTACCTATTTTGACATAGAGAAAGAAAATATTTTAAAGAGAGAATATTCAGATTTTTAATATTTTTGGATAGAAAATTATCTCATCTTATTAAAATAAGTTCCCCTGAAATAGAAATTCAAAAAGAACTTTCCAATGTGCAATTGGAATTAATTGAAAATAGGTATAAAGAACCTTAGCCTAAGGGTCTAGATTTTCAGAAATTTTTGGATTATGGTCCAATTAAGGTTCTTATGGGCCAATAGCATCAATCCACGTGTAGGGAGGAGATAAATCCTATTTGTAAAAGAAGATACCCAAAAATGAGTAAATACTCACATAAGATGAAGAGTTGAAAATGTACAAAAAATGAGTAAATGCTCACATAAGATGAAGAGTTGAAAATGTACAAGGTTTATTAGTAAAAAACTATGAGTAATATCAAAAAAATGAGATAAATTGAGTATCCAAAAATGAGTAAATGCTCACATAAGATGAAGAGTTGAAAATATACAAGGTTTATTAGTAAAAAACTATGAGTAATATCAAAAAAATGAGATAAATTGAGTATCCAAAAATGAGTAAATGCTCACATAAGATGAAGAGTTGAAAATGTACAAGGTTTATTAGTAAAAAACTATGAGCAATATTAAAAATATGAGATATTTTGGGTATAATCATTCTATTTTGACACATATGTAAGGAAGGGGAGTTCTTTAAAGGAGGTGCATATTTCACATGCTTGAATGAGTTTTAAACTAAAAATAATGTGATATTTTTATCTCTCCTCTCTCTTGAACCAAACCAAATCAAAATGGAACCAAACCGAATCAAAAAGTAACCAAACTAGGTCTAAATCTAGTCCAAATTTAACCAAACTGACTTGGAAAATTCTAGAATCAGTTTGTTTGGTTAGGAGCTCAATTTTTCCTATAAATAGAAGCCTCTCCTTGTTGAAAAAAATATAGTGTCTTATGCATTGTTACTCTTCTCCACCTAAGCCAAGAACTGTGAATTCTTTAATAATTCACTAGTTTTTGACACTTCTCTCTTTCTTCAATTCCCATTGGTGGCTCCATCAACATACTAAACCAATTAATTGGTTGGGGGCCTCTACCGTGAATAAAGAATCAAGCAAATTGTAAGGTAAGTATGGTGAATTTTGATCTTTTCTATAATTTCTCAATGTTTCTCTCTTCTCAACCCCTCTCAAGCTTGAGAAGCTTAATTGGTATGGTTTTTGAATGCTATTGAAGTTAATTGATTAATGATAGTAAAGAATTACATAAATTTACATTTATGATTAATTCTAATGGTTTTTTCTCTCTCTCACTTAAGAAATAGTCATACTCATGACCCATTCTTAATCCAAAGGAAGCTTTTCATAAAGCTTTTTCTTAATCCAAGATTAATCTATGCTTAAGAACAAATTAATGATTTTTTAATCTATACTTTTAGTTTATGATTATTTTGATTTAATCCATTAAGGGTTAATGATCCTATTAGAGATCATTCTAATCATTCCCTTGAAGATAAGCCTTATCTTTTAAAATAATTGAGATTTATTAGTTATAGTAGTGGAGCTATGGTAAAATTTTATAAAAATTTACACATAAAATAATTTCATTCAAAGCATGAAAAGAGGATTTCCTACCATATTCTAAGAGTTATCATCCTAGATTAATTGAAAGAATTTCATAGTAATCATGGAAAAATTGAATTTTTATATTATGCATAAAAGATGAATATTTTATTATAAAAGTGTTACTTTTAGCATAATTGAAATTCATGCATAGAGGTATGCATAAGAGATGAATATTTTATTATAAAAGTGTTACTTTTAGCATAATTGAAATTCATGCATAGAGGTATGCATAAGAGATGAATATTTTATTATAAAAGAGTTACTTTTAGCATAATTGAAATTCATGCATAGAGGTATGCATAAGAGATGAATATTTTATTATAAAAGATGTACTTTTAGCATAATTGAAATTCATGCATAGAGGTATGCATAAGAGATGAATATTTTATTATCAAAGAGTTACTTTTAGCATAATTGAAAATCATGCATAGAGGTATGCATAAGAGATGAATATTTTATTATAAAAGAGTTACTTTTAGCATTAATTGAATTTCATGCATAGAGGTATGCATAAGAGATGAGTTAGGATGTGATAAGATGAGTTAAGAAGTGATAGGATGTGTATGGCATGAGGTAAGAAGTGTATGTGATGGGATAAGATGTATATGGGTTGTGATAGGGTGAGAATATGGATGTAAATGTGGATGTGTATGTATGGATGTTTGCATGTAGATGTGAGTGGTGAATGTGGATGTATGGATGTAAATGACGGTGTCGATGTAGATGCATGGATGGGATGTGGATGTATGCATGTAGATGTGAATGTAAGCATATAGATGTGGATGTATGGATGTGAATGTGCATGTAGATGTGGATGTATGGATGAGGATGCATGAATGTGCATGTAGATGTGGATGTGAAAATAGATGCATGGATGTAGATGTGGATGTATGGATGTGGATGTGGATATATGTATGGATGTGAATATATGATATGTGATGTGAAGGAATCTGAAGTGATGAGATGGAAAATGATGGATGAGAATGAGTACATATGAAGGGAATGTGGAATAAGTAATGTGGATTGAGGAGGGATAATATGGAAAGACGGAATTCGATATAGAAACTGTATTTTGTGACTGTTTGTAAATGCTGTTTGTAACTGTTTTATGTCAAGAATGCTGGGAAAGCATTTTGACCATCTTGTGATTAAGGTCATGGAGACCTAACTGATAAAGTTACAACTGCTGACGAAGAGTCAATGGAGGACGTCTCGCGTAGCAAGGTCGGCCGAGGTCTTGACTAGCCTCGGTGCGATTAAAATGGTGAGCTTCCGGTACGGTGGATGAGGGGCCAAGGAAGCGGCCTAGGAGTGAAGCACTAGGTCACCTGCGAAGGATCCTAGAGGGTGCTGACCATACGGTGCTCGGGCTCTGGGTCACCCAGGATACCCACGCGTGCGTCAAGGAAGATATTGGAACAAGGAGTAAGAGTTGTTTTCTGAAACCGGGCATGGATCTGGTTGACTGACCTTGCTGGTCCGCAATGGCGGATGAGTCCATGGCTCTTTATATGGATCTGTTGGTTGATCTTCAACGAGAGTCCATCTTGATAAGTGATTATATTGCCGAGTATTATGGGCTAGGAACTATTGAAACAGCCCCTGATGAGTGGACAGGTGGTGAGCGTCCTAGTTGCCAATGATGCCATAGATACTCTGATGAAGGAATGATGGGAAAATTAAGAATCAACCGGATAAATTGGAAGATGGTGATGAGTGATACTATGGTTTTATTAAAGGATTGTTTTAAAACTGGTTGAATCTGTGAAAAGGCAATTTCATATTGGGTGTGTAAGTGGTGTGACTAGTTTTATTTTTGCATGAGCTTCCGGCTAGGGGGCCTTGGAACTCTTTTCCTTGGTACCCGGGACAAAACCTAACCAAATTCTTAATTGGATCCCATCACTACAGTGGTTGGGCGGTTGGCTAACCCATGGGACTGGATGGGGTTAGGCTGGACTGATAGATCCGTAAATCGAGACTCAACTTTTGTTATTACTATAGATAAAGTAAATCCCGGACAGTAATTGTTCTATGGATAGGAATCAACGGTTGTGCCTCTTGAATGGGGAAAAAAGTGTTGATCCCAATGATCCAAGTGCAAGTTCTTCCTTGATCTGATCAAGTATCTTGAAGATGCAATTGGATCAGCTTGATCAAAAATGATCTTGACTACGTTAGAGTAAAAAGTTTTCCTAGTGGAATCACCCGTGCTTTCCGGTAAAGGAAGTTTTTTTCGGGTTCGATTTTGGAATAACCGATGGATTAGTCTCTTATCCGGATATCCGTGGGGGTGAGGCCCCGCGAATGTGGGACCCCTATCCTATGCGAGAAGTGTTACTTCCGCTGCCAGTATCCTGAATCCATTGCTCGGTGGGAACAGGGATCTTACAGTTGGTATCAGAGCATTTGGCTAATAAAGATCAACTGAGAAACCAAATATGTCAAAAATTTATCAAGAAACACAAAAAAAGGTTGTAATTGTGTGATATAATTCATACAATTTGATATTCAAACTGAAATTTGTAATTTGGTAATTGGGTCTTCAGATGGAAATACCACAATTATATAGAATCCCTGACTTGCTTGAGGCCTAGACATGATGGTATTTACCTTATAATTCCAAGGGTCGTGACTACCATATATACCGAGAGTATAACTGCAGCTCTTTACTGATAGTATATACGAGTAAATCTAAGACTTGAAATTATAAGTGTTAATGCTATCCAGATGATGATTTCGAATGGGATTGATATGATTTTTAATTCTATTTGAGAATTGATGAATTGATTTGGATTCTGATTGAAAAATGATGATTTCTGAAATTAGTTGAACTATAAAAATCTGAACGAAACCACAATGAGGATTAATGGGACGAGTCCCTGTGAGTGATGATATTCATAACTAGAATGATGATAATGATTTCAGCAAATCACTATGAGATTAGTGGGTTGTGCTGTCAAACTGTTACTATTAACACTTGACCGGTAGATCAAGTTAAGGGATAACAAATTGAGAACTTACTTGACTGAAATTCCCGTGGAGGAATGTTCATCAGAAGGAAATTTTTCGGTCTAATGGACCATTATCATGTTAAAGATATGAATGATAAGATCTGAATGAATTGTTATTTAATTATGAGTTCTATATAAGGGATATTTATCCTAGTATTTTGTTGGGTTGACCAGAATATAAGGAACCCCAGAATAAAATTGAATCTTAAGAAAAAGAGTTGTCCTCTACCTTGCAAGATGAGGACATCTCGCACTTTTTTAAGTGGGGTAGAATGTAAGATTCCTCCCCAGCCTTCGAGGTATACAGGAGTAAGAATCTCCCTTTTTGGTCTTATAATTATTCCCTCTCTAAAATAAAAGAAAGATTCTGTTTTAAAAAAAAGGAAGACCCTTTCCCTAGAATACTTCTCAGGAGTCACGCCTGTTTTAAGGATTTAGAACAATAAGTTCAGAAGTGAAAATCGGTGTTTTGGATACCAAGGTTTTGGTTTTCATTCGAGTACGGCCCAAAAGAAGTTCTTTATCTCTTGGGAAGTATAAGAAGTTATCCCCCAGATATTGTGACCCTTATATCTGAATTCAATGAAAGTAGGTGACTTAGCCTACAAGCTTCTTTTACCTCCTCATCTCAAAGTTCTTAATGTATTTCATAGAAATATATACCAAACCCAAATCATGTAAAGACGGTAAAACTTCAATGACAAGATACCGTTGGCTTCTAGGTTACGCTAGCTCCTTCCTTTATATAAGTCGTAACTTTTACTTGTCGCTCACAGTAATCTTACTCCCATCAATCTCCTTTCTTTCTTAATCTCCTTCATGGCTTGGCAACAAGAATTAGTTTTATCTATGATGATTTCTCGCCTTCAAGACGCAAGTGAGTCCGTGAAGAAGGATTTTATAGAACAGTATGAGCGCTCACTCTTCCCTCACTTGGGAACTTCTGTAGCTCAAACCAAATGGCGGACCTATCAAGACATAACTAGGGTAACACCCTGGGGTCAGCAGCACTTTCGTAACAATGTCCGCTTGGCCATGGTTATTGAAGCCTTAGGTTTGGGTCCCCGATACTACTGCGTCATGAGATCAAGACATCTTGGGTTTTCTGAGTGGGTCTTCTTACTGGCGTGTTTTCTTCATCATCAGAAGATATGCCTTTACCCCATTTTTGGCTTGCCTCTCAGAGGTCCTTTTGTTAGATCACCTCATACCACTGAGATAGGTGCGGCAATAACCAACAGAATTATTCCCATAGATGAGTTACCTTATACGTGCACAGCTTGTGAGTGCTGCTTTTGTGACCATATGATGGACGGGCTTATGGAAGTGTAAAGAGTTCTTCTATCTTTACTGTATATGTTTCGAGAATGAATAAAGTTTAAATCTTGTTCTTACCTTGAATCTTGCTCTCTTGAGACTTTTCTTGTTGGTTAATCTTGATTAAAATTTTTCTTTGAGTCTCATATTCGTGCATCTTGCGAAATTACCCCAGTTTGCGAGATGAGGATATCTCGCGTTTTTTAAGTAGGGTAGAATGTAAGATTCCTCCCCAGCCTCTCAAGATATCCAGCATCTTTCCCTATAATCAATTCCCTCTTCAGAATTATAAGAGATCTCGTCTCTACCTATTTTGACATAGAGAAAGAAAATATTTTAAAGAGAGAATATTCAGATTTTTAATATTTTTGGATAGAAAATTATCTCATCTTATTAAAATAAGTTCCCCTGAAATAGAAATTCAAAAAGAACTTTCCAATGTGCAATTGGAATTAATTGAAAATAGGTATAAAGAACCTTAGCCTAAGGGTCTAGATTTTCAGAAATTTTTGGATTATGGTCCAATTAAGGTTCTTATGGGCCAATAGCATCAATCCACGTGTAGGGAGGAGATAAATCCTATTTGTAAAAGAAGATACCCAAAAATGAGTAAATACTCACATAAGATGAAGAGTTGAAAATGTACAAAAAATGAGTAAATGCTCACATAAGATGAAGAGTTGAAAATGTACAAGGTTTATTAGTAAAAAACTATGAGTAATATCAAAAAAATGAGATAAATTGAGTATCCAAAAATGAGTAAATGCTCACATAAGATGAAGAGTTGAAAATATACAAGGTTTATTAGTAAAAAACTATGAGTAATATCAAAAAAATGAGATAAATTGAGTATCCAAAAATGAGTAAATGCTCACATAAGATGAAGAGTTGAAAATGTACAAGGTTTATTAGTAAAAAACTATGAGCAATATTAAAAATATGAGATATTTTGGGTATAATCATTCTATTTTGACACATATGTAAGGAAGGGGAGTTCTTTAAAGGAGGTGCATATTTCACATGCTTGAATGAGTTTTAAACTAAAAATAATGTGATATTTTTATCTCTCCTCTCTCTTGAACCAAACCAAATCAAAATGGAACCAAACCGAATCAAAAAGTAACCAAACTAGGTCTAAATCTAGTCCAAATTTAACCAAACTGACTTGGAAAATTCTAGAATCAGTTTGTTTGGTTAGGAGCTCAATTTTTCCTATAAATAGAAGCCTCTCCTTGTTGAAAAAAATATAGTGTCTTATGCATTGTTACTCTTCTCCACCTAAGCCAAGAACTGTGAATTCTTTAATAATTCACTAGTTTTTGACACTTCTCTCTTTCTTCAATTCCCATTGGTGGCTCCATCAACATACTAAACCAATTAATTGGTTGGGGGCCTCTACCGTGAATAAAGAATCAAGCAAATTGTAAGGTAAGTATGGTGAATTTTGATCTTTTCTATAATTTCTCAATGTTTCTCTCTTCTCAACCCCTCTCAAGCTTGAGAAGCTTAATTGGTATGGTTTTTGAATGCTATTGAAGTTAATTGATTAATGATAGTAAAGAATTACATAAATTTACATTTATGATTAATTCTAATGGTTTTTTCTCTCTCTCACTTAAGAAATAGTCATACTCATGACCCATTCTTAATCCAAAGGAAGCTTTTCATAAAGCTTTTTCTTAATCCAAGATTAATCTATGCTTAAGAACAAATTAATGATTTTTTAATCTATACTTTTAGTTTATGATTATTTTGATTTAATCCATTAAGGGTTAATGATCCTATTAGAGATCATTCTAATCATTCCCTTGAAGATAAGCCTTATCTTTTAAAATAATTGAGATTTATTAGTTATAGTAGCGGAGCTATGGCAAAATTTTATAAAAATTTACACATAAAATAATTTCATTCAAAGCATGAAAAGAGGATTTCCTACCATATTCTAAGAGTTATCATCCTAGATTAATTGAAAGAATTTCATAGTAATCATGGAAAAATTGAATGTTTATATTATGCATAAAAGATAAATATTTTATTATAAAAGTGTTACTTTTAGCATAATTGAAATTCATGCATAGAGGTATGCATAAGAGATGAATATTTTATTATAAAAGTGTTACTTTTAGCATAATTGAAATTCATGCATAGAGGTATGCATAAGAGATGAATATTTTATTATAAAAGAGTTACTTTTAGCATAATTGAAATTCATGCATAGAGGTATGCATAAGAGATGAATATTTTATTATAAAAGAGTTACTTTTAGCATAATTGAAATTCATGCATAGAGGTATGCATAAGAGATGAATATTTTATTATAAAAGAGTTACTTTTAGCATAATTAAAATTCATGCATAGAGGTATGCATAAGAGATGAATATTTTATTATAAAAGATGTACTTTTAGCATAATTGAATGGGGAAAAAAGCCTTGATCCCAATGATCCAAGTGCAAGTTCTTCCTTGATCTGATCAAGTATCTTGAAGATGCAATTGGATCAGCTTGATCAGAAATGATCTTGACTACGTTAGAGTAAAAAGTTTTCCTGGTGGAATCACTCGTGCTTTCCGGTAAAGGAATTTTTTTTCGGGTTCGGTTTTGGAACAACCGATGGATTAGTCTCTTATCCGGATATCCGTGGGTGAGGCCCCGAATGTGGGACCCCTATCCCACGCGAGAAGTGCTACTTCCGCTGCCAGTATCCTGAATCCATTACTCGGTGGGAACATGGATCTTACAAGAAACATCTGGGCGGCATGGGCATACCCATCTTTACCCTCATAGAGATTTGGTGTGGTGTCCCATGTGCAAATTGAATCACACTACCACCAAATGTCCATAGTTAAGAGCAAGGCCATTACTCTATTGTGTGCATTGTGTAAAATTAGGGAGTCATGACACCTCCAGGTTCCAAACTGTAACATAGCTTCTAGCACCTGAGCACCACTGGCCTTACCAGCACCACCCGTGCAAATCATTGTAGCTGTAGGATAGCCAAACCCTTCGTATTTACCTAGGGGGATGTTTTGAGTACATGACACTTCACCTCTATCGCCACCTGTTCTACCACCACAACCACCACAGGAGGCTAAAATCAACCACCACAACCACCAGGAGGCTAAAATCAACCACCACATAGCTTCCGATACCTAGAGCACCACTAGCCTTACTAGCACCACCCGTGCAAATCATTGTAGCTGCAGGACAGCCAAACCCTTCGGTACCTAGGGGGATGTTTCGAGTACATGACACTTCGCCTCTACCGCCACCTGTTCTACCACCACAACCACCATAGGAGGCTAAAATCAACCAAGTATTGATTGAGGAACCATGAGAGGATATGGAAATCATGCATGAAGTAGAAATAAGTGGTGATTACTATGAGGAAGCTACAGAGATTGCACTAGAATTTCATGTCTTACAGAATAACATGCCGGTACCTATGTTTCAAGCCACGGTACAATGGAAAGGTAAAGACATAAACGCAAATATGAGGAGAGGGATAGTACAATGTTTTGGTTGTGGTGGACCACATCGAATGACTAAAATGTCCTAACAAGAATGTGGTTCATACACAGCAAACTCAACAATTGTCTACACTACCTAATGACATGCTAGCACTTACTTGTACTAAATATGGGATTGATCATTTGATCAAAGATTTCCCATACCACGCAAGTGGTTCTGCTTCCACTTCTAACCAGGCCATCGTCTGGACCATAAGTGTGCCACTCGGGGGGGTCACTATATGTAAATCCTCTATATCACGTGCGTTCAAGGCCTATTTAAAAAGTCCCTTATCTGTGAATTTTTTAGTGAATATAATGTATCCTTTCCTATTCAAATCTGTAAATTTTTTTCAAAATACAATAAATAAATCCCCTCTGTAAATATATTTCTGTAAGTTTTAAATATTTAAAATGTCCTTCTGTTGAACCCATGTGATACTTACATATTTATACGAGTGACCCCCCCCCCGCCGAGGTGTGCCACCTGGAAACATCATGCCACTAAATGTCTTGACACGAGCCACCCAAGCCAACTAGGGGACAAAGGGAAGAACCCAATGGATGCAACCACTTCTAGAACTGGCAGGAGAAGGAGGGTGAAAAAAGTGGGTAAAGGTGACACCAAAGTCACAATTCACGATGGATCTGACGAAGATACGATCGACACCTGGATGCACTCAATCAAGAGAAGAGAGGAATCAAGCGCTCAAACCAAATGAGCCTGACCAAGAAGCACAAGGGGAAAGACCATCAACCCCTAAAGGAGTTAGTTAATACCCAAATGCTAAAGAGGAGATAAGGAAGCTTGAGGAAGCCAGGGCCCTAGTAGTAGAGGAGTGTCAACAACTTCACGAAGCCAAATTATGGGCTAACCGGGCGCCAGGGATATGATGTATCCAAGAAACGAACCGACAAGGGAAAGAGAATTAGACATACCTACTCCAATTCCAAAAAATTCGGAAGAGGGATCTCAAGGAAACCTAATGATAAGATTGTTTGAGGAGCTTGTGTCATAGGATGAGTCCATTCATTCATTCCCTGGGGATGGATATGAGATGCACACATGGAAGGAACCTCATTTTCCAGAGAGCCCAAAGATATAGGTAAGTCTCGCAACTGTACTATCCACTTCTATGCAAATGCCATTGGGAAAATTGCTACGCAGCTCACCAACATTGTAAGGAGACATAAAAGAATGGTAGAGGGCGGACTAAGGCCAGGAGACACTGCATTGGAGATTCAGTCACCTCTAGTAGAAAGAACCTTAAAACACGCAAGGGAAAGAATGCTCAGGTTGTCAAAATACTGGTGGGGAGACATTAAAGAATGGGTAGAGGGCGGACTAAGGCCAGCACACACTGCATTGGAGATTCAATCACCTCTAGCAGAAAGAACCTTAAAACACGCAAGGGAAAGAATGCTCAAGTCGTCAAATCAATTGGGGCGTTATTACGAGAAAGTGACGACACTAATGCTACAATTCCAATTCATCATAATGGATACTAAGCACTAGCTATCCTGGATGGTGGGGCAAGAGTTAGCATCACAAAATGATGTTAGGAAAATTCGAAAAAACCTGATCTGAAAAGAGCCGATCTTATCGGGGTTAAAATGGCAAATGGAACATCTTCAAGTCCCATTGGGCATTTAGAGAATGTGCGACTCAAACTCTTTATGTTCCGCTACCATCATACTTTGTGGTAATGGACTTTATGATCCAACCAGACTCATATGACATAATATTGGGGAGAGCCTTCAATACCCCATGGAAGGGAAACTGTTTGTCAGTCAACTAAGCAAACCACATCCGTACAAAATATGCCAGTCCATGGTGGAAATTTCCAAAGAGGAAGAGGAAGTATAAATGTATGCATCACTTTCTCCTCCAAATTTTAGTGAAAATTGGATGCATGTGCTAGCCACCACCATAGATTTGATGCAACCCCGAGGAACCCAATACGTGGAATCTAGGACTGTTCCCACTACCTTTGTCTGTATGGTCAATTGGCAACCCATTGAAGAGGAATCAAAGGAGGAAGTTTCAAGCATAGAAGGGACTAGATCACAAGGCCGTACCAGTGCCCAACGCCTTAGAAGATGGCAAAAGAAAAACGGTATATCACTCAATGAAATGCCCTGTACGAAAAAAACCCACGGATGTCGAGTGGCTGAGACACCTCGAAGCTATTAAGGTACGCGACAAGTTTTCTAAGAATTGGGGTGAGGAATTGAGCAAGATATCCCTTAAAGGGAAACATAGGGAGAAAGTCACCCTTCAAGGGAAACATAGGGAGAAAGTCACCCTTCAAGAACCGGAAACGCCTAAGCTTACGAAAGCTGGGCGCCAAAAATGAAACAAAGCTTTGGCAGAAGCTGAGCGAGAGGCTAAGCAGGTGATGTCTAAAACAAAAAGTGAGGATGAGGATAAACCAGACCTACTTTCAATACCATACCATTTCAAAACATACACAATTGACAAACTAAAACTGGTCCGATTGACGGCAAAAAGGTTTAGGAAAGATGGGTTATCCACATCATACAATGGCCCACTAGCTAAAGTCAAGGAAATTGATATTACAAAACCAAGGGAGGAAACCAAACCTGTTTATATCGCTAAGGTCTTGACTCCGGCTGAGGAAAAGGAGCTTGTTGCTCTCCTTAAAGGAGTTTAAGGAAAAGGAACTTGTTGCTCTCCAGGAGTTTAAGGAAAAAGGAGCTTGTTACTCTCCTTAAAGGAGTTTAAGTATTTTTTCGCCTGGAACTACAAAGAGATGAAGGGTGTACCACTTGAAGTGTAACAACACACAGTCCCAATCATGGACAAACCAAGACCAACAGGCAAAAACCATACTAGATGAATCCTAAATATGCAGCAATTGTAAAGGAGGAAATTGATAAACTCATTTGTTTTGCAGACTTCATCTAACGAGATGGATTGGTTGTCACCAATCGTAATAGTACCAAAGAAGAATGGGAAACTTAGGGTCTGTGTCGATCTCAAAAAGGTCAACATAGCTACTAGGAAGGACCATTACCCAATGCCTTATATGGAACATGTTTTGGAGAGAGTAGTTTGTAAAGAAGCTTACAGTTCTTAGACGGATTTTTAGGCTACAATCAGGAGTCTATAGCACCCGAAGACCAACATAAGACAACCTTCAATACAATGTGGGGGACGTTTGATTACAAAGTCATGCCTTTCGGTCTCACTAATACCCCAGCAACATTCCAATGATTAATGGGCACAACCTTCAAAGACTACTTGCAAAGTGGTTGGAGTTATTCATTGATGATCTGTGTGTACACTCTTGATGGACAAACCGTTTGGCTTGATTGAGAAAAGTGTTTAAGCGATGTCGATTGTATTATATATCCTTAAACCCTTTAAAGTGCTAATTTTTGGTCAAACATGGTGTGATATTGGGACTGTAAGATTCCTCCCTCCAGCTTTTGAGGTGTAAAGGTGTAAGAACCTCCCCTTCTGTTCTTGTAATTATTCCCCTCTCTGAAATAAAAGAAAGATCTTGTTTTGGCCTAGAGAGAGAAAATGTCTAGAGAGATATAATCCAAAATTGAGATATCTTTGGATATAAAAATCCTCCTAGTGTCTAAAATGGTTTCCTTTGAAACAAAAGTTCAAAATGAACTTTCTAATATGCATTAGGAATTAATTGAAAATAGTAAAAGGGACCTTAGCCTAAGGGTCTACATTTTCAAAAAATTTTGGATTATGGTCCAATTAAGGTTCCAATGGGCCAATTGGATTAATCCAAGTGTTGGGATAAGATAAATCCAAATAATAAAAGAAAATACCCAAAAATGAGTAAATGTTCACATAAGATGAAGAGTTGACTGAGTACAAGGTTTATTAGTTAAAAATTATGAGATATTACTAAAAAAAATTAAGATATTTTGGAATAATGATGCATTTTGACACCTTGGTAAGGAAAGGGTGACTCTTAAGGTAGGTGCCTCTTTTACATGTGTGGAAGGATTTTTAATTCAAAAAAATTGTGATATTTTTATCTCTCCTCTCTCCTGGATCAAACCAAATAAAAAAGGGAGCCAAACTGGTCCAAATCTTGTCCAAATTGAGTCAAACTGAACCTGAAAAATTTTAGAACCCAGTTGGACTTGGTTAGTGGCCTCCCTCACCTATAAATAGATCCTCAATAATTTGTAATTAAATATTAGAGCTATAATATGCCAGTATTATATTAAAATAATCATATTTTCTATTATCCTTTAAATTTTCCTCTCTTGGGAGCTTGGAGCTCTCTCTCTCTCTCTCTACAAAAAATCTTGGAGTTGCTCTTCTCCTCTTGTGGGTGGACCAATTGATTGGTTGGGGGCTTCACTGCTAATAGAGAATCAAGCCAAACTTGGAGGTAAAATCAAATTTAATGATTTTTTCCAATTTATCTCAATGACTTTCTTCTTCTCAAGCTTGAGAAGCTTTCTAAATAATTGTTTTAATTCAAATCAAGCTTTCCCTTAAAGTCTTAATGCTTAATTAAGAGAAAGTTAATCTTTATGCTTATTTGTAATGCTTTCTTTAACTAAATCTCTCTCTCTAAAAGAATAGCCATCTTTATGGATAAATCCCTTGAAAAAGGATGCTTCTCAATGATAGTCTCTTAATTCAAAGCTAAACTCTAGGCTCGTTAAGCTAGAGAGTAAGAAAATGATATTTTTATGATTTTATGCTAACAAAATAATGGTTATTTCTTTTAGATTATTTTTAAGTAGTTAAAAACTACTTTGATTGATTCTAAATGAGAAATAGATTATCTTATCAATTTGGGAAAAGAGAAATAATGGAATGAGCTTAATCTAGTGGGATAATCATAATTAAGTTTATGATTATGGTTAAAATTATGATTTAAATTCATAGTTTGATTTTAAGCATAAAAGAGGAACTACTATCATATTTTCATTACAAGCTTTTATTCTTTAAATTTTTTTTTGAGAATTATCAATAATAGTAGCGAAGCTATGGCAAATTTTTTAGAAAATAATACATAACTTATTTTTATGCATAATGCTAAAAGAGGACTTCCTATCATATTCTAGGATTGGACATCCTATGCAAAAAATATGATTTTCATCATATTCATGAGAAATAATTTTTTTATAATTATGCATAATTAATTGATTATGAGAAAAGAGTAAATTTTGGTAAATTTATTTTTATACAAAAAGAGGAATTCCCATGATATTTAAGATCCAAGTAATTAGATGGTAAAAGAGGAATTTTTGGTAAATTTATTTTTATGCAAAAAGAGGAATTTCCATGATATTTGAGATCCAAGTAATTAAATGGTAAAAGAGGGATTTTTAGCATAATTCAAATTATGAGTATTTATCAAAAGTGGAATTTTGAGCATTATTAATTTTATTGAAAAATATGGGTAGAATTGATTTTTGTAAATCCCATGAATCTTTTACTCAAAAGAAGAATATTGAATATATTTCACTTGAGAAATTTGAGAAAGAATATGAAAATATCCATCGAGAAAAAGTACTTTTAACTAGGCCAAGAAATTGGCAAAAACTTAGAAAAGTCCTATCGTCGGTATCGAAAGTAGAAAACGGTACTAAATGTGAATGCGATGTGAATAAGATGTGGATGTGGATGTGGATGTGATGAGATGTGGATGAGATGTGATGTGATGTAAATGGATGTAAATGGATGTGATGTGATGTGATGTAAATGGATGTGGATGTGGATGTGGATGTGATGTGATGTAATTGGATGCGGATGTGGATGAGATGTGATGTGATGTAAATGTATGTGGATGTGGATGTGATGAGATGAGATGTGATGTGATGTAAATGGATGTGGATGTGGATGTGATGAGATGTGGATGAGATGAGATGTGATGTGATGTAAATGGATGTGGATGTGGATGTGATGAGATGTGGATGAGATGAGATGTGATGTGATGTAAATGGATGTGGATGTGGATGTGATGAGATGTGGATGAGATGTGATGTGATGTAAATGGATGTGGATGTAGATGTGATGAGATGTGAATAAGATGTGATGATATGTGAAAGGATGTGATGTGATGTAAATGGATGATAATGAGATGTGATGATATATGAAAGGATGTGATGTGATGTAAATGGATGAGAATGAGATGTGATGTGATAGATATGCATGTGAATGAATGTGGGATGTGAATGGGTGTGATGGATGTGAATGGATGTGATGAGATGTGATGAGATGTGAGTGGATGAGGTGAGATGTGAATGTGATGTAATGAGATGTGAATGGATGTGATGTGATGTGGATCTGGTTAGATATGAATGGATGAGATATGATGTGGATAGATGAGATGAGATGTGATGCGGATTTGGTTAGATATGAATGGATGAGATATGATGTGGATAGATGAGGTGAGATGTGAATGTGATGTAATGAGATGTGAATGGATGTGATGTGATGTGGATCTGGTTAGATATGAATGGATGAGATATGATGTGGATAGATGTGATGTGATATGGACTTGGGTAGATGTGAACGGATGTGAAGTAATGTAAATAGATGTGAACGTGATGTGATGATATGTGGATGTGATGTGGATCTGAATGAATGTTGATGGATGTGATGTGATATGAATGTTGATGGATGTGATGTGATATGAATGGATGAGATGCAATGTGGATATGTTGTGATGTGATGTGATGAGGATAGCTGTAATATGATATGAGAATGGATGAAGGACGATGGGAATACGTATGACTTGTGGAATAAGTAATGTGAATTGATGTAGAAGAATGTGGAATAACGAGAAATGATGTGGAACAATGTGGAAAGATGAGAGTTCGTTAGAAACTATATTTATGAAACTTGTTTTTAAATGATTGTTTTATGTCAAGAATACTGGGGAAGCATTTTGACCATCTTGTGAATGAGGTCGTGTGGAGACCTAAGTAATAAAGTTGCAACAGCTGATGGAGAGTCAATGGAGGAGGACGTCTCGCGTAACAAGGTCGGCCGAGTTCTTGACCAGCCTCGGTTCGATTTAAATGGTGAGCTTCTGGTAGGTATGGTGGATGAGGGACCAAGGAAGCAGCCTATGAGTGAAGTGCTAGGTGACCTACGAAGGAGTCTAGAGGATGCTGACCATATGGTGCTCGGGCTCTGGGTCACCGAAGATACCCACGCGTGCGTCAGGGAAGAAAAATGGAACAAGATGTTAGAGTTGTTTTCTGAACTCGGGCACGAATCTGGTTGATTGTCCTTGCTGGTCCTCAACGGATGAGTCCATGGCTCTTTTATATGGATCTATTGGTTGATCTTGCTGATCTTCAACGGAGAGTCCATCTGGATTTTCTTATGTGATCATATTGCCGGTGGGGTACTATGAGCTAGGAACTATTGAAAAGACCCTTGAGTGAACAGATGGTGAGTGTTCTGGTTGCCAATGATGCCATAGGTACACCGATGAAGGAATGATTAGAAATTAGAATTCAAGCTGCATATTTTGGAGGATTATGATTAGTGATACTATGGTTTCATTAAAATATTATTTTAAGACAGCTGAATCCGTGAAACATGCAATTTCATATTGAGTGTGTAAGTGATGTGACTATCTTGAAGTTTGCTTGAAGCACCGGCTAGGGGACCTGGGAACTCTTTTCCTTGGTACCCCCAGGGCAAAACCAGGGCAAAACATAACCAAATTTCTAAATGGATCCTATCACTACATTGGTTGGGCGGTTGGCTAACCCATGGGATTGGATGGGGTTAGGCTAACCCATGGGATTGGATGGGGTTAGGCTGGACTGATGGATCCCTAAAATGAGACTCAATTCTGTTAAGTTACGATAGTTGAAGTAAATCCTGGATAACCCTTGTTCTATGGAAAAGAATCAACGGTTGTGCCTCTTGATGAGGAAAAAAGCGTTGGACTCTATGATCCAAGTGCAAGACTCTTCCTTGATCTGACCATGAGACTTACAGGTTCGGTTGAATCAGTGATAACCTTGACTATGTTAGAATAAAATATCTTGGAGAAATTGCCTATGTTTGCTGGGCAAGGGAAGTTTTTTCGGGTTCGGTTTTGGAAGAACCGAGGGATTAGTCTCTTGTCTGGATATCCGTTGGGCGAGGCCCCGAGTGAGAGGTTTTGCCCTGCACAAGAAGGCCCCGAGTGAGAGGGTTTGCCCTGCACAAGAAGTGCTACTTCCGTTGCTAGCACCCCGGAATTCGTTGCACGGAGTGGGCAGGGATCTTTCTAGGACATATTGTCTCTAAGGACAATATATCCACTGATGACAACAAAGTCAGGTTGATCTTGGAATTGCCCCCACCCACTAATTACAAAGGTGTGCAGAGATTTATGGGCTACATTGGGTATTATCGCCGCTTCATAATATTTTATGCTGAAATTTCCAGACCATTATATATGCTACATGTTGTCTTTGTGAATGGACTGAAGAATGCCAAGAAGCATATGATAGATTGAAGCAAGCACTCGCTAATGCACCAATTCTGAGACCACCTAACTGGGACCTTATATTTCATGTGCACATTGATGGTTTGTTGGCCATGGTTTATGCTATTAAGAAGTATCGACATTACCTATTGGTCAACAAATTTGTGTTCTTTGTGGACCATCAGGCTTTGTTATACTTGGTGAATAAGCCTTGCACCATGGGAAGAATCACACGCTAGTTGTTATTACTATTGGAATTTGACTTCATGGTCACAGTGGTAAGAAAGGGAACACAACATGTGTTGGCCGATCATATGTCGAGAATTCCAAATGGGTAGCCAACAAGTGTTGATGATGACCTCCCTGATGCTTGTTTGTTCAAACTAGACATGGTGCCCGAATGGAGCGAAGAAATATCAGATTATCTAACTTATGGTTTTTCGCAAATAAGAACAACCCTTGAAAAAAGATCAAATGTGTCGGCTTGTTAAGCTGGCTGCACCTTATCAATTAATTGCTGGTGGAGAACTATAAAATCTAGGTAAGGACAATGTCTTAAGGAGATGTGTGCAGGAAGACGAATTTGTTACAATATTAGATGAAGCACACTCAAGGATAGCTAGAGGACATTTTGCTGGTGGGAAAATTACAGCTCGCAAGGTGCTTCAAGTAGGACTATGGTGGCCTACATTGTTTGGGGATGCCATAGAGTTTGTTAAAAGGTGTGAAGAGTGTCAGGGATTTGCCATTCCGCAAAAAAGGGACGGGATGCCACTCACCCCTCTTATTGTAAGACAACCTTTTAAGAAATGCGGAATTGATTTTGTTGGACCTATTAGTCCTACTGCGTATCCATCACAAGATCGATATGTGATCGTGGCCACAAACTATTTCACAAAATGGGTAGAGGCTAGAGCCTCTAAGTGAGCTGATGCACGAACAACAGCTAAGTTATTATATGGACAAATCACTTTGAGATTCGGTTGCCCATTAGAATTAGTTAGTGATCGCGGTCCACACTTTATTAATGAGGTGATTGATCACTTACTTGCTGGATTCCTTGTAGTCCACTGGAAGTCATCCCCTTATTACCCATAGGCTAATGGTCAAGCAGAGAGTACAAACAAGATTTTGTGTACTATCTTGACAAAAACATTAGAAGCAAGTTGAACGGATTAGGAACATAAGCTAACGGCATCTTTATGGGCATATCGAACATCGTATAAGGTAGTGACAAGATATACTCCCTTCCATCTAGTTTATAGTGTTAAAGCGATAATGCCTATGGAGTACCTAGTTCCAAGCCTGAGAATTGCAGTGCAAGAACGATTGACTGAGAATACATTAGCTAAAAGGCTAGTTGACTTAGAGAAACTTGATGAAACTCGACTAATTGCATCACATGGTCTTATGGTCAAAAAATTATGAATAAAACGTTGGCTCGACAATAACTTGAAACAAAAGGAACTAGAAACGAGGGACCTTGTCCTCATGTATGGTGTAGGAAGCACCAGAAAAAAGAGACTTAAGTATAGAGGATTAGGATCTTTCCGAGTTTCTGAAATCATACCTCAAGGGTCGGTTAGAATTGAAACAATTGAGGGTGTACAAATGGAGGGTTACGTCAATGGAAGTAAGCTTAAAAAATATTTTGGACCACTGACCCAAGAGATGCTCATGCAAGAGCATCTTTTAAAACAATGGAAGGATCTTGCAAAAGAAAAAACTAAGCAAGCTCAGGAAGAAGCTAAGGCAAGAGAGGCCAAGGCCAAATCGATACTCCAAAAGAGGGTATTACATGTGAACATGGCTTCACTCACCCTCCTTGATGAGGATGAGCTGGACATTGAGCCAGCATGGCTCAGGGTGACAGTCTTTACGACTAAAAGTCATACGACGAGCGTTGCATCAATAGATATGGGATCAAGTCATAATCTGATCTCATATGAAACATGGGTAGCTCTAGACAAAAAACCACACCTTAAGGCCACCAATGCACAAGTACGAAGTGTGCACAAGTACGAAGTGTGCACTTATGAACTACGAAAGCTAAGGAATTTCTAAGTGTTAATGTTTCCATCAGAAATAATCCCTTGGTTGGGAAGGTGTTTGTTATGCCTACAAGATCTATGGAGGAACAAATGATCCTATCTTGGATTTGTGCCAGTAATTGTAATATCCAATGTGAAAAGAGAACGGCACAATTGAACGAGGAAAACAATGTCATTTCCGTGCCCTTATGGAGCCCCATAAACAAAGGGAAGCAAGCTATGATTGAGGATATAGAAACACCAAGGATAGTAACAATAGCTCACGTACCAAAGAAGACATCAACCTCACAATCCATACACAAAAAACAGCCAAAGTCACCAGGTACTCAGCAGTGGATCCCTAAGGGTCAACTTGGAAACCATCTATATAATGATGCGAAGGGAGTAAATAAGGAATCAGGGAAAAAAGTTCAAAGTACAAACAAGGGATAGAGATGGTCTTCAAATGTTAGCCCCGGCAAAATTCCAAACAAAACCGCACTCCACAAGGTACTCTTAAGCAATGGATTCGAAAGGAATTGCTAGTGGCACAAGGCTATTACCAGGGCAATACAATAATATGGGTGCCCAAATCCCACCCAAAGCCCATCATTGCAAATACCTTCAAAAATAAAGAAAAGGACAGTAAGAGAAACCAAAGCCAAATCCTAGCTAAAACAAATGCTAGGAAAGCACAAACATTAGTGTGGAGAAAGAAGCCAATTCAATAGGATGGACTAAAGATAACAAACCCGCCACTTGTATCCACCACAATAGAGTTGGGCAATGTTATTGAGAAGAAAAAGGAAAAGGTTTAACAAATGGACACAGATACAAATCCCAATCAACAGGATTCAGTAGAAGCACTCTTCAGTTGGATGGAAGGAAAGATCAAACACTCTCACACGAAGTTAAAATGATTGCAAACAACAAATTCCTAGAAGTGCCAAAGTACCACCTTGGTTCCCTTGGCAATAAACAAATGGAAGTACAAAGGTATCCATTACTCAAAAATGGATACAAGGTAAAATGGGTTAAAATGAAAAATGATCATTCACTTCATCCAATCAACTTTTGAATGCATGATTGAGTGTTTAAGCATGAAAGGAATGTAGGGTATCAACCTTGCACACACTCTATACAAAATAGTTCATGTCATGAACTAGTTCCAAATGGTTCACATCGTGAACTGTCCAAAATAGTTCACACCATGGAGCAGTTCTTAATGGTTCATGCCTTGAAACGGTCACTTTTTCTTCAACCAATCATGGAAGGCCACATGGCATACTTCATTAAGGTAGACACCTAGTCCGATGACCGCGTCATAAAATCAAATTTCTTTCCCTTTTCATGCATTCTACATTTTTCATTCTCCATCACGTGTGTGATCCCCGAGCTTGCATCATATCCACGCTTTTGATTTTCGTCTGAACATCTGCCTGTGAAATCGACATATCTGAGTTAGGTGGGAGCTTGTGCCTTGCCTTCATGTTTTGTTTCCCTTTTTTGGGTTCTTTTCTTCTTAACATAATTGAAATTGTGTGAAGGAAATTCATATAAGCACAGTTTACTTAATTGCATAAGTGTGCTTTCCATATCTGCATAAACCTACATTTTCATCGTTTCACAAAACCCCGCAATCACATTTGTAACTCACAACCTACACTCTCATGGTACTACATTTTCACAAAATTTGATTGCTGCATCATGAGTGTTTTGTTCCCTTGACCTACACACTTCATAAACTACACTCTCAAATAGGGTATATGCACAAACAATTTCACGGGTTTACACCCTGCATTTTCACGAAAATATTGTTTCATGGGATTATACCCTGTATTTTCACAGAAATACTATTTCACAGGATTATACCCCGCACTTTCATGGAAAATAATTTCATGGGATTATACCCTGCACTTTCATGGAAATACTATTTCACAGGATTATACCCTACACTTTCATGGAAAACAATTTCACGGGATTATACCCTACACTTTCACAGAAAGACTATTTCGCAAGATTATACCCTGCATTTTCACGAAAATACTGTTTCACGGGATTATACCCTACACTTTCACAAAAAACAGTTTCACGGGATTATACCCTACACTTTCACAAAAAATAGTTTCATGGGATTATACCTTGCACTTTCACGAAAAACAGTTTCACGGGTTTACACCCTGCACTTTCACAAAAAACTATTTCATGGGTTCACACCCTGCACTTTCACGAAAAGATTGTTTCATAGTTTTAGGTTGTTTCACTGTTTTAACCTAACTCACAGAAAAACATCTCATGGCTTTATACCCTGTACTTTCACGGTTTTTACCCATCTAACAGGTTTTGTACCCTATCATCTCATGGTACATAAACTTGCACTTTCATGATGTGCACCTTCTCGCCTAGAAATTCATACCTCTTTATTTGCTCACACCACTAACACACTTCTCATCAAATATAACCTTACACACACTTCAAAAAAGAAGAAGAAGAAGAAGAAGATAAAACAACGAGGCATGTCACATGCTCTCACCAGTCATAGACTGACCTTTTTCTCATTCTTATAGATGTCAACCTCAGCTACCTCTGACCTAGAAGTCGAGGAAACTCTGGCAGCGGCACAAGCCAGTGCAATTGGATCACTAGTTATTAGCAGAAAGAAAAGACCCACAAGGGGCACAAAATTGAGCTATTTGGGTCAATATGCACAGGCGTTCCATGGCTCCATCATAAGCAAGGAAGTCTAGACTGCTTATGGAAAGATAGCTCTGCAATACCATAGCCCTGAGTGCTTGTAGATCTTAGAGGATGTAGAAGTCAAGGAAAAACTAGAGAAAGTTGGCCTAGGGCGGATGGCAGAATGTCTCCCCGAACCATTGATATAGAATTGTGTGTGTAGTACCTCAAGTCCTTAAGAGGGGAAAGGTGACTAAAGAAGATGGAACCACAGAATAGGTTTTAATCTCATAAGATTTGATACGGGAGGCCCTACCACCATCTCTTAAGATACACTCTTACATTACGAAAAGATGCCCCTACATGCCATGCTGAAGAAAAGTTCTTACAACTCCAACGGGGGGCTGAGTATGACAACATCAGAGATGAGGTGCCTACAATGCCACGTCCCTCATAATGCAAGTAAAGCCAGTGGACATGTACAACAGAGTTCCCCTTAATAGGATAGCCAAAGTACATGAAGAAAAAGAAGATGACTGGGCATATTATATCCATAGAGAAATGGAGAATTATCTAAAGGCACACCAGTCAAAGGCATGCAATCCGTACTTGATGACAAAGGTGTTGAATCATATAGCACAACAGCCTCTTCCAGATCTAGAACAAGAAGAACAAATGCAATTGGCAATACAGATAGCACTACCACCACTTACCTCTGAAGAAATGCAGGAAGGACAAGCCTTATTGATGGACACAAAGGAAATCATGAAGGAGCTCGAGAAAGGCAGAAGGAAGAAAACTGAAAGGAAGATGAGGGGAATAATGCATGATGTTGTAGAGGAAACATAGAGAATAGTAGCCCAGGAGATAGCATCTTACCAGGAAGTACTAGGGTAGCGAGAGAAGCAACTAGTTTCAGCTTATCAGCACCTCCACAGGGGACGGTCGCATAGACACATCAACAAACCCCACCTCCAAGTCTGGCACAATTGATTATCAAAAGCCTTTCCCCTCTTTGGAATATCAGATACACCTGCTTCCATTGAGTTGCATAAAGAGACTCAACAGGAAAAATTACCAGAAGAAGAGCACCAAAGCCACGAAGAAGCCACATCACTACAAGAAGGACTCCCCGAAGAATGACTGGATATAGGAAAGCGACAAATAATTGAGGAGACACCAAGCCCCAGCAAGAGGCAATGTTTGGATGATGTAGAAGGGATTCCAGAGACGTCCTTCCTTCTTCATAACATGGATTCTGACAAATTCCTTCATGAGACTGTGGAAGGCCTGGATAGTCTCTTATATAGTTGCCACACTCTGAATTGGAAGGATCAGTAGAAACAAGTGCTTCTCTTTGGGAACAAGAGTAGAGGGTGTGGCGATGCCATCTCCTTTTACCACTCATATGCTTCATGACAGAAACACAACACTATGAAAGCAAGTCCAGGATGCAACCAGTCAAGTTCAAACACTCCAAGAGCATCTAACAGCAGCAGAAGCAACACACAGAGATGTAATCCTAAAAAGCTTAAAGGTTGCCAAGGAGAAGGAAGTGAGATACCAAACACTCAAAAGTAATAATCTTGTTCTCAACCAAACCTTGGTACAAAGAATCAAGGAAAATATAGACTTGAAAGCACAAATGGAACAGGTAAAGGAACAGATTCAAAGAGAAGTGACACACAACAAATGGAATAGATTCAAAGAGAAGTGACACACAACAAGGAACAAGCAAGCATCTAGGCTCAACAGTAGGAGCTCTAGATTACCTTCTAGGCTAAGGAATAAGAGCTACAAGGCAACCTCAAATCAATATCCGAAGCCCTTAAGGATGCTGATCAAAGAGTGCTCCACCTTCAAACTCTACCCCAAGATACTCTTGAGCCATTTACTGATAAAATTATTCTTGAGTCTTTATTTGCTTTGTAGAATACAAGGGTTTAATCAAAGCACGGAATCCTCTACTCAATCCAAAGTTAATTTTCAAATTGTTAATGCAAATAACACCTTTTGAACCTACTCGTTCGACAGATCGTGTCAGAGGCCTATTTTGATGTTACTCCAATGAAGTAGCCATATGTACCATACCCTCTCCGAGAACCAAAGCCAAAATTAGAAGACTTATTGCCCTTGGTTGGAGAGGGAACATTATGGTCAAATGTGGCACGACATACAAAGCTGGAAAACCCACACTTGGCAGATCTACTTGAAATCAAAATTGTTACATTCACGATCAGTTATTGCTTTCGCAGGTGGAGAAAGGCAAATCAATCCATACACGAGGGGGATATACAGTCATTGTCACAAATGATGCCAACCCCAAACTGGAAGATTTTGGAATACAACCAGCATGGAGGAAAGAGTATCTGACTATTCCAGAATATAGTCATTAGTATATGTGTGTGCCACCAACATAGAGAGTGGACCCTTTGTATATGCCAGTCAAAAGAAGGTGGACACCATTGGAGCTCCGAGGCAAAGCAAAGGGATTCACATGTCTACTACAACTTTCCTTTATTCTTTCCAGCAACATTTACAAATATAGGATAGTAAAGCAAGCAGTTGTTGTTGACTCTTGGATACATGCACGGTACCGCATCCCCGACCCTGCCATCGTCGCTAGTGTCCGATTTTTAAAATTGATCATGGCCCTCATAGATCAACCTAAAGAAAGATATGATGGATATGATGTATGCTGATTAGCTGCTACAGTTTGACATGAATCAAGGCCCTAGTGATAGAGGCATGATGTTATATTATTATCGCCTAAGGTGTCTACCTGCCTACATGCATGTAACATTTGAAGATATGGTCGACACCGGGTTCTGGATATCATGTGCTCTGCATTCAAAAGAACCCTGAAAAAGCTTCAGTCATGCCGAAACTTCTATCGTCACACGAGTTTAGCGACCAAGTCTTTAGAACTTGGTGACAGTTCTAAGGACAGAACCTACATTAGATAGGGGGATGTTAATCCCATTTTGGATTAACAAATATGTTCCTCCATTTGAGGACATTGATAAGTATCATGCAAAGGCACTATAAAAGTTGTACATTATGAGATATTGGCCACCCAAGGTGTTAGTAAGTTTTGGGTACGCAAGTGTGAATAAGGGCCAATTGTATATAAGGCATTTTCTCACAATGAATGGACACAATCCCCCTTTGTGCTATGAGAGTTATTGCTTTTGTATTGAGAGAGAGTACTCTAGCACATGTGCCTTCTCTATACTTGTATGCTTGTGTGGAGGAGTGAGAGAGAGTGATTGCCTTGTGTGGTGGTGTGAGCGACTCTACGGTGATAGCGTGGAGGGTGGAGCTTGGAGGATTGGATCTTCTCAAGGGACACGAGCTCGAAGCATTGGTAAGTTCCCTACAACAGTTGTGCTCTATTTCTTCTTCCAAAGGTGAATGCATTGAGTTCCTTCTTGGAGGTGAGGTATCCCATAACAGGATATTATCTCATGTACCGATTGTGTTCCGGCATGCATAGATCTTTTTCCTATGATAAAAACATCCATATGTGTTGATGTAGCGGCCCATTGTTGTGAGCCAATGATGGCTAGAAATTCACAGTTCATTGATGGTTGTGTGAACAAGCCTCTTTCACCTTCTTCAAAGACTCTTCACACTTGGTTTGGTGATGCATCAATTGATGATAGTTATGGGCAGTATACACATGTGGATTGGCACTAAGTTTCTTGTGATGAATTATCTTTTCTTTGGGTTGATATGGAGTCATCCTCAAGAGATATTTATATGCATGAGATGATGGAGTCCATATGCATTATGGAGGTGGATGGTTTTTCTTTAGACAATACACCTTCTATTGATGCATGTATCTATGGGCATGATGACTCGGCAGTAGTGATAGATGCCTACGTTCACAAGAGGTTGGATAGTTGTGCATCTACTTTGTGTGATGCTCATGATGTGGACATATGTGATACTCATAGTGTGGACAGCTTGGCTTTTGGTATGCTTGTGGAAGGTGTTACACATGCATTGATTGGTGGGGGACAACCATGTTAGGGATTGACTTATGGATGCTTTAAAGGATGGTCAGTGGACTACATTCATGAATCTAATTTATGATGCTTTTCCAAGATCAGAGTGGAAAGTTTATGATTGTGAGCTCTATGAGATCGCTTCATGTGTGGATGTGTTATCGGAGTGTAGTGTTGATGGGGATTATGTTTATGATGGTCTTGAGGATTGTACCTTGGATAGGTGGGTAGATTACACATGTGCTGATGGTTATGCACATGATGATTTGACATGTATTGATTAGAGTGTTGTGCAGTACAGTGATGCCTTACTTACACACACCTATTGGATATGCTTCTTGTTTCCATGATATGTATGGCGACTCTCCTTATACATGGGACATTGACAGGTGCTCTGCTCATTGAATAGAGGATGACATAGAGAGAGAGTCATACCTATGGAGGGATTGCCAGATTATCATTGTACTACCATCTATCATGAGGATGGGGATGATTATGGTGATGCATGATTTATGCTTGATAGTGGAGATTTCCATACGTACAATGAGCATGTGTATTTGAATGATCACACCTATGCCCATACAGATGTCAGCTATGATGTGTGTATCTTTGGACTTTGTGGATGCCAACATGAGATGATGATTTATGCAATCGGGGCATTCATTTTTGGATGTGCTTCGTGCCATTTGGAGTGTGATTCTGATGGAGAGCACATGACTGTCTTCATCATAGATGATGACCCTTCACATTCTATTTGATCTTGGCAGTCATGTGGATCATCATTTTGGTAGATTATTAGCTGGAGCCTCCTTTAGTACATGTGGTTATGCATGTGTGCATATGGACCACCGGCTCTTTGGACTTCCATTTGATCTAGGAGACTGTGTGATGATCGAGGATGCATGGCTACATCATCTATTTGACCCAGGAAACATCATGTTTTACATCTTGGGAGTTGGTCCATGGAGTTTTCCATTCAATCTAGGTGGCTACGAGGACCTTTTGATGTTGACGTTATTTGACTCAACTCATTATATAGGATCATATGCTATTGGAACTTACTATGGTTTATGACTCCACACATTGTGGGTCGATTTTAGTTTGTTTTGCATGACCACCCTTCGATTTCAAGGACAAAATCATTGTAGGAGGGGATGGTTTGTAATGTAGGAAATTATGTGCATATGTAGGACGAGGGCCTAGGCACATGATATGGGGCATAGACTTAGGTTTATGGGTAGTCCATGTGTGAAAGGCCCTAGGAGTAAGTGACTATATGGGATAGTTTGTACACCTTTTTGATATCTTTGATACATGACCATATGGTTATCTCCTTGCCTTGAGCAAGCTTCCATGGTGAGCTTCTCTCTTCATGAGATTCTAAGATGGTGACCTACACCCTTGTTGTCTACTCCATGTGATGAGTGGGTGTTGCGCATAGCATTGCAATAGTAGTAGAAGGGTCAATGGCAGTTGGCGGAGTAGTCAACCCACAATGCACGACGTGAGCACCACCTCGGTTTCACATGTGTAGAGGTAGCGGACTGTAACCACTTTGGAGCCATTGCCAAGATCAAGAAAGCACAACTTAAAAAGAGTCATCAACTACTGCAGAAAAGAGAGAGATGGATGAGGAGAGTGTGCTGGCGTGTGTGTGTGTGTGTAGACTCATGGTCTATGTACTACAGTGTAGCCTTGTAAGCTTGCAATGTTAATTGATTGTCATGTCATGGAGCTTGTAATGTGTCAGAGTCTTACAAATGTCTTCTGTCTCACTTTGTAATACTTCTAGAATGGAACAAAATGCACACTTATTATTACTCTTCCTTTTTGTGTCAACTTTTACTCTGTAGTGAATGATTATGTTGTAGTTCTGCTCATGTGTACATGTTAAGTGAGAGCTGTGAGTGAGGAAGGGAGTGATGCATATTCACTGCACTCAAGCTTGCCCGGGAGAGAGAAGTCCGGAGCATTCCCCACAACCACTTTAGAATTGGTGTTTGAACCCTGAACCTCTGGCGCGCGGGAGTCTTCATGTCTCCCATGGCATTGCCTGACTAGTCTGCCACACCAGACTGTTATCTTGCCATTCCTCTAATAGGGAAATTAGCAGAATGGCAAGACAGTAATCTGGTGTGGCAGACTAGTCAGGCAATGCCATGGGAGACATGAAGACTCCCACCAGAGGTTCACGGTTCAAACACCAATTCTAAAGTGGTTGCAAGGAATGCTCCGAACTTCTCTATCATGGGAAGGCTTGAGTGGAGTGAATATGCATCACTCCCTTCCTCACTCAGCTCTCACTTAGCATGTACACATGAGCAGAACTACAACATAATCATTCACTATAGAGTAACAGTTGACACAAAAAGGAAGAGTAATAACAAGTGTGCCTTTTGTTCCAGAATTATTACAAAGTGAGACAGAAGACATTTGTAAGACTTTGACACATTACCAGCTCCATGACATGACAGTCAATTAACATTACAAGCTTACAAGGTTACACTGTAGTACACATACCATGAATCTACACATGCACATGCCAGCACACTCTCCTCATCCATCTCTCTCTTTTCTGTAGTAGTTGATCACTCTTTTTAAGTTGTGCTTTCTTGACCTTGGCAACGGCTCCAATGTGGCTACAGTCCCAGTCCACCACCTCTACACGTGTGACACCAAGGTGGTGCTCATGTCATGCGTTGTGGGTTGATTTCTCCACCAACTGCCCCACTGACCCTTCCGCTGCTATTGCATCGCAGGGGGCACAACACTTGGCACGCTCGATGAAAGAGCTTCTACTTCCAAAAACCAGTTCCCATGATAAATTTTTGCTTGAACTTGAAGAACATCTAAGGGGGAGTGTGATTCGGAATGTAAATTTCGTCAGTAGGTGGCACTTTTTTGAATCTTTTTCATCTTCTCTGCATGTTCTTCTGAACAACCGAGACCCGTGTCAGTAAGTATAGACTTTATTCTTTCTGCATTTTTAAAGTACTATGGTAACTCTATATCCGCCTTCAGCAATTCAGAAAACATTACATGACATGCTTCAAAGAATGGGTTGTCTATGCTGGCCCATGGAGCTGAGGAATTGTTGATTAGTCGGTCTTTTAGGTGTTCATTTTCTCTTTGAGTAAAGCTTGGTTGGCATCCTGCAGCTTCCAGACCTCAACCAGTAGTTCACCTCTTTCCTTTCTGGGCACACCAGGTGACAACATCTGTGTGTTTTCAGTGCTCAGCTCCGCATCTACTCTTACTTTTACATTCTCTGCATGGAGTCTGGAAATTTCCTCCTTTGCTTCCTTCAGCTTTAATTTCCATTGTAGCCTTGTTTTCTAGGTCTGTTGCACTTTTTCGGCTACTTGGCCGGCGCTTCTTCTATTTGCACCTCAAGGGTAGCTCTGTAACTTTCCTAGTCTCCAGGTCCTTCCTTCCGATCTGGTTTTCATTGCACTATTGCAATTCGACTTCTAGTGCATTCAACTCCTTGATGGCATCCATTTCAAATTTGAGCTTCTTTCCAACTTCTGCTTGTATTCCTTTTCTTGGTCTCTTGCCTTGTCCCTTTCCTGAAGTGCATCTCTTAATATATCTGCATACTCTTTTGTGGGTGTGGCCTCTTGCAACTCCTACTGCAATAACGTATTCCTTTCCACCAACTTCTTTGCTTCCTTCTCCCAATGTTCCACCTTCCAAGTGGTGGATTTTAGTGCCTGTATTAGACTCTAATCTTCATCTTCTGTTTGTTTTCCCGTTCTAGAGGTACCGGTTCTGGAACAAGGAATGCCGGAAAGAGAACCAGAGAGATGCTGATTGGTTGCAATCAAATGTAATGTCATTGTTTCTGGATAGACAAGTTCAGCTAAAGCAACTACTAGACTTATGCCCAAGGTTCAAAGCCAAGATCTTGTTAGTAGGCACTGAAGGACTTAGTAAAGAATTAAAGCACACGGTGGAGGAAGAGGCCCCGGAATGTGGCGATATACAAGTAGAAGAACCACCAATATCCAGAGATGATGAAGTGGCCAAAGTCACAATTCAACTCAACAATGTTCTCATTAATAATACAATACTGGATGGAGGATCTGGGGTGAATATGGTCACATAAGAAACCGCAATAGGTTTAGGCCTCAAGTGGGAACCCATTCAGTTCAACATAAGAATAGTTGACAACAAAATAGTGATGCCAAAGGGAATTATAAAAAATGTATCACTGAGAATCAAACAAGTTGACTTCAAGGTGAATCAAGTGGTAATCACCACAAAAAATCACACTGGGTCCTACCAAGTATTACTAGGAAGACACTGGCTAAGACATGGTAAGGTGAAGCAGGATTGGGGCAGAAACAAAATTACCATTTGAAAGGGAAAGTAGCAGGTGTGTGTTCACAGATACTAAGAGACCACTAAAACCTGCTCGGAGGCCAGTCCATGTTGAAACATACATGTCAGAAGGTTTTGACGATGATGATGAAACCAAAATACTCCGCGAACACCCAGACTTAGAACCATTGTACATGGTAAATGTGGAGGAAGCAATAAGGAAACACACTAAAACAAAGGTCGAAAACGTGGAAGTGGTTAAGGATCAATCAATGAAATCAAAAGCACATTTTGGGAAAGTAGAAAGCTCAAAGTTAAGCAAGACCCTACAGGAAAAAGCCATGGGAGAAATTAAGTGGGCTTGGAACTTGGAACAAGAAGAAGATATCCAGGAGATCCAGGATTGGGTAAAGAAGTAGAAAGAAAACCACGGAAACAAGGCAGCTAAGGTGAGTTCAAAAAAATTACAGGAAGTAAATCTAGGGGAAGGAAGAGAATCAAAGAATGTAAAGATCAACCTAGAACTGGAGGATGAATTCAAACAGGAGCTAGTATCACTCTGCTAAAGGAGTATCAAGGCATCTTTGCTTGGTCATATGAAGACATGGAGGGCATTGACCCTAAGTTCTTCCATCACAGCATTAATTTGAAAGAAGGAGCCATACCAGTCAGGAAATAGAGGTACAGAATGAACCCAAATATGCAAATAAGTAAAAGAAGAAATTGCAGGCTATTGAGGGTAGGTTTCATTGTACCTGTAGAAAAAGCTGCATGGATATATCCGATTGTAGTAGTCCCCAAAAAGAACATGAAGATTAGAATATGTGTGGATTATCACAAACTAAATGCAGCAACCAATTCAGATCCTTTTTCGCTCCCTTTCACGGACTCCTTGCTTGATGAGGTTGCCAAAAAAGAGATGTATTCCTTCTTAGATGGTTTCAGTGGATATAATCAAGTGAAGATGGCTCCGGAAGACCGGGAAAAGACTGCCTTTGTCACCAATGGGTGGTCTTTGTGGCAACTATCATGACATTTAGCTTGAAGAATGCACCAGCAACTTTCCAGAGAATGGTGTAGGAAATCTTCTATGACTACCTAACAGGTTTTATGAAAGCTTTTGTGGATGATTTCACTATGTCCGGGGATAAGGCTAAACACATTTATCACACTTAAGGTTATGTTTGTAGAGATGTAGGGACACAAGGCTGAAGTTGAATAATCCGAACAAGTGTGCAGTTGCAGTAAAATCCTAAACTCTGTTAGGACACATTTTGTCAGCCCAAGGATTGTCCATAGATCCAGCTAGGGTGGAGGCCATAACCAAAATGTCTGCTCCCCAGAACATAAAGCAGCTAGAAAGATTTCTTGGCAAAGTGAAATGGCATACAAGGTTTCTAAAATATTTGGCTCATGTAGCCTATCCGTTATATGCTCTAACAAAGAGGGATGCTAAATATGAATGGAGCCTAGAATGTGAGAGGGTATTTCACTGGGCTGAAGTGCATGGTGTCTTCTGCACCGGTAATGATCAATCCTGAATGGAATCTAATATTTCATGTTTATGTAGATGCCTCATGCAAGAGAAATAAAAAGGGCACATGCAGCCTATACATTATGCCAGCAAAAGGCTCTCACAAGAGCAGAAAGAAATGATAGTACAACAGAGCAAGAAGCCCTCTCCATGATCTTCGCCCGTGAATAAGTTCCGGCACTACCTTCTGGGAAACAAATTTGTTCTCCATGTGGATCATTAAGCTCTCATCTATCTGGTTAACAAAGCTTTCCTGGTAGGAAAAATGGCAAGATGGATTCTCCTACTTCAAGAATTCGAGTTCACCATTCGGAAAAGAAAATGCAATGGCAGACTTTCAATCTAGAGTAGATTCCAGAGAACCTACTCTGGAGGGTGTAGAGGATCAGCTTCCAAATGCCAACTTGTTCACAGTTACATCATCCAGAGTAGAGGAAGACTGGTACTATGACATGATGTAGTTTTTGAAAGATGGGTCTTTTTAGGAAGGATATAGGATATACTATTGATAGGAAGAAGAGAATAGCCATAAGAAGCAAAAATTTCACAATGATCATCGGGCAACTCTACAAAGGAAGCATTGATCAAATTATTCCAAGATGCATTCCGGATCATGAACAGCCAGTAGTGCTAAGGGAAGCACACTGCGACATCACTGGAGGACACATGGGTGGTGAAATAATAGCTTGGAAAATTTTACAAGAAGGCCTATGGTGGCCAACTATCATGAGAAATGCCAACATGGAAGCAAGGAACTATGATGTCTCTCAGGGGATGGGCCACCAACCTGAAAATTTCAATAGGATTCCCATCACACCCATACTGCCCCTAACACCATTCATGAAGTGGGGATTGGATTTTTTTGGACCTATCAAACCACCCACAAAAAGCAGCAGATGTTAATACATCATCGTGGTGGAAACAGAAAGTGGCCAAAAGCCAAGGCTATGAAAAGCAACTCCGCAGAAGAGGTGGTGAAGTTCCTCTTCAAAGACATTATTGCAAGGCACGGGTTGCCAGTAGTAATAGTCAATGATCAAGGATCACATTTTATGAACAAGGTGATGAAGGGATTAATGGAAAGATACTTGATTAATCACAAGAAGTCCTCGCCTTCCTATCCACAATACAACGGTCAGGCGGACCTCACCAACAAGGTGCTTACCAAGATTTTGAAGAAGATCATAAATGCAAACAAGAATGATTAGGACCAGAAGCTAGATACTACCCTATGGGCATTCTAGACATCATTTGAAGGTCTCTCTACTGGGGGCAAATGCCATTCAAAATGGTTTATGGTTTGGAAGCAGTCATGCCAATGGTATATGTGATACCCAGTCTTAAAATAGCAATTCAAGAGAAGCTTCCAATGAAAGAATCTCGGGATCATAGAATACAGGAGCTCCTAGCCTTAGAAGAAGGAAGACAAATTAGCTCCTTGAAAGCAGAAATAGTGCAACGAAGAAGGAAGGCTTGGACAGACAGACATCTCAAGCATAGAATTTTTGAAAAAGGCGACTCTGTGTTAGTTTACAATGCCAAACTGGGACCCCATTCAGGGAAATTCAAGATTAGGTGGATAGGACTATTCAAAGTGAAAGACGTGGTCAGCCAAAATTCTTTTTCCCTAGAGAACTTGGATGGTACACCCTTCCCGAAAACGGTCAATGGTTTGAGGATAAGGAAGTACAAAGGCCATCTAGTGGAAGTCCCACCAGAAGGAGAAGAAGCAGAAGATCAAGAGACAATCTGAGGCATCTTTTGGTGGCATGATTTCATTAGTAGAAGCCAATGCAGAAGATCATATAAATCTCAAGACTGCGGAAGAGTGGTCAGTCTGCAAGAATCATCAAACCACTAAATCCCTAGGTAATGCAACAAATCACAGCCTGAATGACAAAAGAGCAAGTGACCAGACATGTGCCAGCCCGAGCCATGTAGATGATTGCATTAAGGACAAGTTTCATAGATGATTGCATTAAGGACAAGTTTCATAGCATCATTAAATATTCACTCTCAATGATAGGGTGAGAAAATGGTGAAAACGCCTTAATTCCATTAAACCGAGGTGGCGGCCATGACGTAAATCAAAGGTCACATCACATCGAAAATAGGAAAGCTGAAAATGACAATACCCCAAAAAAGGAAGCCAAGAAGAGGAAACATCGGCAAAAAGAGCACAAACACTCGCTTTCTCATTATGCACTCTCGCTTGAACCAATCTCAACCATCTGTAGCATTCTTCCAGACAATAACACCATGCTGAAAATCAACAAAACGCTCAGGTCTGACAAAAAACCAAAGAAAAGCCTAAGCATGCCCATGTTCATACCAGACCTAAGGAAGCAGGAGCATTAAGAATGGGCAAAAAGGTGCGAGTTTGAAAAACTTCTCGACTAATAGTGGGAGGAGCTGCAGGACCCAGAAGATGGAGAGAATCTCATCAATCAGTTTCTTGGAAACCAACACTGTGCATGTGGAGGGGAAGAAGCCAATAAAAATTTCAGAAAACGCAGTGCACCATGCACTAGGTCTGCTCATTGATGGCGCTCTGGATACTAGCATGAAGCTAAGGGTAGATGAAGAGATCCCTAAGACAGGTAACATGCACCAGGTGAAAGATGTAGTAGACAAAACCCGGCAGGAGCAATTTGTCTTCTTCTTATAGAACATCATGTTCATGGTGGGAAAGCCAGAGGACATGTCCAATAAAAATTACAGATTTCTCAGAGCAGTGAAAGCGAGTGAAAAGATAAACTAGGTGGCAATCTACAAGGAGAATTTGGCTAAGAGGGCAGCCACGTGGGCAAAGGAAAAGCATCCCACCATGGTTCATGTGCACTTAAGGGCAATCGCTCAAGCAACAAGATTTGTAGACCGACAAATAGGAGATGTCTCAGACAAACAAAAATACAAGGAAGCCATAGGATCTTCAAAAGCACCCAAGGTAACATTCAGCTCATTTGAGGACGATGTGGATGATGAGGAGGAGTGGCAAAATATTGCCCAAAAAGCAAGTAAAAAGAGGAAAATAGAGTTGATGAAGAACTGTTGCCTGACTCGAAAGAGGTCAAGAAACAGAAGGCTGAAGAAGAAGAAAGGAAAAAAGAACTAGAGGAGAAGAAAAAGGAAGGGGAACAACAGAAAAAGAAGGAAGAAGCAGCCCAAAAAGGGAAAATGCTTGCCATGATAGAGCTCATCATACCAATAGAATTGCAACCATGGGTAACCGCACTACACAGAAGACACAAGAAGCGCCAAGTCACCGGGACAAATTACCCAGAAATTTAGAAGCAAAACTCCCCACCCAGAAACTTCACAGGGACAAGGGGTTGCTAACTATGGTTCAGAAGATCCTCTCACATACTCTCTCTACAATAGAGGAATATGAAACAAAGACTTGGAGTACCATCACTGCACTTAACCAGAAGTAGCATGGTATGCTAATGAGTGCCACAAACAAGACCAAGGAGGTAGAGCTCAAGTCATAATCAATGGTGTAACAAAATGAGGAGTTGCAGAAGAAGATAGCCATGGCGGAAAAGTCACTGGTGGACCAAAAGGAATTGAGTGAAGGAAAGATCATACCCCCTACCAATGACAGGCAATTACTCCAATCGTAGATAGGAAGGCTACGAGCAGAGTTGAAAGAGGCCAGGAAGCTTCAAGGTCTGAAGAACGAGGTGCTTATAGTATAACAGCATAATTTGGTTGTAGCTTAGTCAGGGGCACAAGCCCTAAAGAACCCGAAAGAAGAAGAAGTTATGTGTCTTCCGCTGGATGCTAAAGCAGCAGTAATTAGAAGAACAGCGAAGGCCAGATTAAGTAGAGCACGGGATCAAGCGCTGTAAGCTCTGGTGGAGATCCAAGAACAAATGTCTTGCAAGCCCCAACAGGTCATCCATAACCTGGAGGATAACAATGATAATGATGGGGAGCAACAACAAACACACCAACACCAATAGCAACACCAACAATATCTGCAGGGATTTCTCTTGCGTCGTCCTTCTTTTGCTTGCCTTGCCTTTTTTCTATTTCATTTGCAGTTTGGATTCTCACTTTTTCCTTCTGTTCCCAATCCACAATTGCCTTTTAGTGGCTTTTTGGTGAGTCTTGACCATCAATCGGAGTTATCACCACCTTAGATTTGTTTGCCTTAGCCCTTGTTACTCCTAGGCACCTCCAATTGCATGTCTTCTGCATGCATCATGTTGGCACTTGGCGGATTCTCCTTGAGCTGCATCAATTCTGCTTGTCTTTCTTCGACATGCTTTTTCTTCATAGCACATTTCGCTTTGGTATGTCTGGGGGGCTGTTGGCAATAATAGCATGTGAAGTTAGTGGTTCCTCCGGAACTTCCTTGGCTTCTTCCGCTCCCTCTTTATTATTCACCATGGGAGCTCTATTTTTCATGTTGTACCTACATTTCCATGTACTGTGGTTGTACATGTTATAGATTGAACCAGTTGGAGGTATCAAGCATTCCTCTTTGAGGTGGTCTTCTTGTTTGCATTGTGAGTAGAACACATTTTTTCGGAAATCTGCTCCTTTACCCTTTTTCATTTCTTGTACGAGCTACTTTACCTGCTGCTTTAATTCTCTGAAACTTGCCTATACCTTTCCGGACTTCTTCTTTTTTTCTTTCTTTTTTGCTACTACAACCGGAGTGTCTTGTGAAGAGTCGCTTGAATTGTCCTCTTCGATGGTTCCTAGGCTTCCTTTTTTGTCTCCTTTCTCGACTTCTTTTTTTTTTTGGCCTTTTGGCTAACTCCACCAATTCCTCAAATTCTTCTTCAGTTTCTTCTTACTTTATGTTGATCGTTGCATGAATGTCCGGCTTAAGCCCTTGGACAAACTAGCTAGCAATAATTTGCATCGAGGGTCGAATATGCTCTCTATCACTCTCTGCCTCAAGCTTAAGCTTCGTTGCATAAGCTTCTTGATGACAAAAGGGCATACCTAAAATGATATCACTGGTGTGTAGTGGTGCAATTAAGAAATCTCGTTTGTCTTTTTAAGCACCAATAACAATCTCTGGTTGCCTAATTTCCTTAGTACCATTGTTACGTGTACCTTGAAATGTAGATTTAAACTTATAAAGTGATGGGTGTGTCTCTAATTGTTGCAACTTCTTAACAACATGTTCCGAAATAAAATCATGTGTACTACCATCATCATGCAACACATTAATATCACGATTATTAATTTTACCCTTCATTTTAAGCAAAGAATAACACGAAATAGGGTTACATGACATATTATTTTTGTCTGGGTTACCATCCTCATGTAGCATATCTTCGAACCAATTTGGAGCGTAGTCACCATTGTTGTTGGGTACCTCTTCGATGTTCTGAAGTTGATCAGTTGGTGGTTTGACATTCTTAACATTGAGTAGCAAAGTGGCTTGGTTGGTTGCACTTGTGTAGCATGTATAAGTGTTGTGACTAATAGGCTTGGGTTGAGATACATTGCTTTGATCATTAATAGTCTTTACATTTTGATTGGAATTTGTGCATGCATTGCCTAAGGCTTTCTATTTGCATTAAAATTTTCAAAAGAGCGTGGTTCAGTAGGAGTACCAATAATGATGAGGGAAGGGTGGTCGATTATTGCTAAACCCAAGGTTGGTCTAGAGGTATTGAATTGATGAGGGGGTTTGTGTAAACCTCTTTTGCGTTCTGCATCATGAGCTAAAGAAATAGCTTCATCAAGTGAAGTAGGTTTGAACATGTTTACCTTTTCTTGAATATTCTCTTCGACACCTGATTTTTGTAACGACATTGAATTATATCTTTAAGAACTTTTTCAAGTATACGGAGTTGGAAGTAGAGTTTGCCAATATTTCTCCGTGTATTGTGGTAGTGTCTCACAATCGGCGGCGGCGGACATCGTCAAAGTATCTAATGCACGACATGCTTGGAGAGTAAATTGGGCTAGCAAAAAGCTTGACTTCACTTTACGTCAAAATTCCACCCAAGTAGTTGGTTTGTCATAGCTTTTATGGAGAACATTCTACCATAACGATGCACGATCAACCATGTGGTTGGCTGTACATTTCATCTTATCCCCTTCTGAAAAGATCTCCTCAGAAAAATGATCATCCAATCAACTTAACCATGAAAGCACAAGTTTTGCCATCATATTTGATAAAAGACAAAGTATGACGGCTAATCTTACTGTCCTTTTTTGTTTGTTGAGCATCGAAAGTAGCGTTGATGATTTTGGTGATGCATGCATCTTTAGAAGGTGGAGTAGAAATTTTATTACTGTTACTTAAGGACAAGGCTTTTTTGTTGTTCATCTTGAAGTAGTTGCTTGAGAAGTTGAATACGATCCTCAAAAGTTGGTGGTGGAAGTGGAGAGTTTGTAAATCCACCATCTCGAGCATTGACATCTTCATTGGTAGTGTTGTCGTTGATGGGTTGGTTGAAATCGACTCCCGAATCCATGAGTTTGAAATGAAGAGGCTTGAATTGGTTGGGTTAGGTGGCTGGAATTCTACTTAGTTTCTTGCAAAAACTCTCGAAAATTTTCAAAAATTTTCTAGGAATTTTTCTGTAATTTTCTGAGAATTTTGTTGGAAGGTTATTGCCTGACCGTCTACATACCACATGCATAGTGCTAGGAGAAATGAGATCATACATAAATAATAAAAGAATAGGACCATTATAATCCCTCTTCCACCAATGTTCGTGGCTTGGAAGGGTTTAGAGTGGTGGAGGTTAAGCGCGTAGTGACGTGAACACTACTGGGATGGGTGTGACCTCCTGGGAAGTGGCCCCCAATTTCCAACAAAATTTTAGACTCAAAAAATAGAATTTTTAATAAAAGAACGAGTTACGGAAGGATAAAAATAAATTTTGAATTCTAAAAAACTGGAAGAAATCTGTAGAAACTCAGTTGGTTTTTTTGAACTTTCAAGTTGAGATCCAAAAGTGTGCATTAGTATAAGCCACATACAGCGTTAATGTGAACACTGGAGGCCCGCCCGTGACACACCGAGAGGGCGGCTCAAAGGGCACCTCCTTTCACATGGGAAAATGTTGGGTCCTTATCGGTGTGCTGCCCGACGCTACATTGCGCGCGCGACAGGCTCCTCCCCTTCATCATCAGAGGTATTTTTCCTCAGGTCTTCCTTCCCGTATGATTTGTTTGGGTTGTAATTATGCCCTTTATTATCCTGTTCAGGAAATTCGCGGATTTTTCTAGGGTTTCACAGTGCTTTTTTTCTCTATGTATGATTTCCTAGCAGTTTTTGATTGATTTAGGGTTCTCTAGTATTCTCTTTGATTTAGGGTTTCAAGGTGTGTTCTGTTTCACAGTAGCTTCCTCGTCCCGTGGCCTTCTTGTCTCGTGAGTGTGATCTTGTTGTTTCCTCAGATTTTGGTTTTTTTCAGAGCCTGATCTTCATGAGGAACCTTCAAAGTGTTAGTAGAAGAGCCTCGGCTGCACTGAATTTCTGCAAAAATTCTTACCCTAACTATCCTAGCAGACTGCTCAGCACCCAAGCAGCCAGCGCGGCAGCTCCGCCGCCCCCTCCCCCTCCTCCACCACCAGAGAAAACCCATTTTGGTAATTTGAAGGATGAGGACCGTATTTTCACAAATGTCTATGGAAAACACGACCCTTTTCTGAAAGGAGCCTTGGCACGTGGAGATTGGTATAGAACAAAGGATCTAGTGCTCAAGGGAGCCGACTGGATCATCAATGAAATGAAAAGATCTGGGCTCAGAGGTCGTGGTGGTGCCGGATTTCCCTCCGGGCTGAAATGGTCCTTCATGCCAAAGGTCTCTGACGGTCGCCCTTCTTACTTGGTCGTGAATGCTGATGAAAGTGAGCCTGGCACTTGTAAAGATCGTGAAATCATGAGACATGACCCTCATAAGCTTGTGGAGGGTTGCCTGATAGCAGGCGTTGCCATGCGTGCGCGGGCGGCCTACATTTACATTCGTGGAGAGTATGTCAACGAGAGATTAAACTTGCAGAAAGCTGTTAAGGAAGCTTATGAGGCTGGCTTGATTGGGAAGAATGCTTGTGGAACTGGTTATGATTATGATGTGCATGTCCATTATGGGGCAGGTGCTTACATTTGTGGAGAGGAGACTGCACTGCTTGAGAGCTTGGAAGGCAAACAAGGGAAGCCTCGTCTAAAGCCTCCTTTTCCAGCAAATACAGGATTATATGGTTGCCCTAGCACAGTGACCAATGTAGAGACGGTGGCTGTCTCCCCAACCATTCTCAGAAGAGGTCCAGAGTGGTTTGCAAGCTTTGGGCGCAAAAATAATTCAGGGACAAAGCTGTTTTGCATTTCAGGGCATGTCAACACTCCCTGTACAGTGGAAGAGGAAATGAGCATTCCCCTCAGAGAGCTTATTGAGAGGCATGCTGGAGGCATTAGAGGTGGCTGGGACAACCTTTTGGCCATCATTCCTGGGGGATCTTCAGTACCTCTTATTCCCAAAAGTGTTTGCGATGACATCTTGATGGACTTTGATGCCCTTAAAGCTGCACAAACTGGGCTGGGTACAGCTGCCGTCATTGTGATGGACAAGTCAACTGATGTGGTTGATGCTATCGCTCGTCTCTCTTACTTCTATAAGCACGAGAGCTGTGGACAATGCACACCTTGCAGGGAGGGCACTGGATGGCTGTGGATGATGATGGAAAGGATGAAGGCTGGAAAAGCAGTAATTGAAGAAATTGATACCTTGTGGGAGTTGACAAAGCAGATTGAGGGGCATACAATCTGTGCACTGGGTGATGCTGCCGCTTGGCCAGTGCAGGGCTTGATTAGGCATTTCAGACCAGAAATGGAAAGAAGAATACGTGAACGGGCTGCACAAGAGTTGGAGGTTCCATTGGAGGCTACTGGGTAGCAGACATGTATGTTCTGCTTGACAGCTCCAAACAAGCAGGGAAGCTGCTTGCAATAAATGTGAAGTAAGAGAACGTTATTTGGGTTGTCTTTGTTGCAAATACAGCCTTTCTGAAGAAGTTGTTTGTGCGGTTTTCTGCAAAGTAAGAAATTATACTTCCACAATTTCTATTTATTTATTGCCAAGAAGCCAGATTCAGCCCAAGCTTGGCTTTATGTGTTTTCCCTTTCATGTATGTATTTTCAGGTGTCTCATGCTGCATGCAGGCTTTTCTTGTTTTCAACCGGTGTACTGGGAAATGAGTTTAACCGTCAGCAAGCTGCCATCTACATATAAGAGTCTCATAGAAACATTGTCTTAGGCGAAATGTGCATCATAACTCCTGGATTTACTTTTTGATGTTGATTGTTCTGCCATCAGCTTATTATTTTTTTGAAGTTGCATGATACTTGAGCTACTTGTTTGCTATATTTCAGCAACTTGTTTGTAACTAAAGGCTTGAGTTTTGGAGCACACCTCTTAACACCTTCTTTGATCAAGGGAAGTGCTAAGTGGAGGTTAGGGTTAGGGCTTAGCCGGGAAAGGACCCGTCCAAGGGCTACGGGCTAGCAAGGATGAGGTCTACATTGGCCTAATAGTGAATAGAAAGCAGACTAGAAGGTAGTCATGGCTAGGGGCTTAACAATAAAGGATGTGGGCCAAATATAGCTTGTTTATTACTATGTAAGTTTGGGATTATTACCTCAAGGTTATAGAGTAGTTGTAGGCAGGGAGGCGGGCAGTCTTGTGGTGTGGGATGCCAAGGGCGTGTTATCGGGGCTCCAATGACTCATGGCAATTTGACCTCAAGCTCTGGGGTGGTTCTGGAAGGGAGCCTATTGCTGTGAGGAGAGTCACTAACCACAATCTATTGCAGTCAGCGATCTCGAAGATGATGTGGGTTATTCTAATCATAAATAGGATTTCCACGCATGTGGTCCTAACATTGGTATCAGAGCTAGACGTGTTGGTATGATGGTTATGAATATCCCTGAATGGGGAGAATCTATCGCGAAGATCTTCTAGGGTTGGGTAAGGGGCTAGTTTTCCGAACTTTTAAGCTGCACGGCATCTGGGGTTGGACACAATTGACCCCAAACTTGCGGAACCACGGTCCTAGCGACGAGCATAGAAAGGCAAACAAGGTGTTCTCTCTTTGTGCTAGGAGGTTCTTGGTAGATGGGATTTTGATAAGAATCTACATGTTATTGCATGGGTCCAAGAGTGGCTTGATAAAGCTGATTTCATAGAACCGGAATTATGATGTGGTGTTCAATCATTCCGTGGGCCATATACTAGACTACTTAGGAAACTCTTAAACACCAGTTTTTTGCTACTTATGCACGCTTTTGTAAAAAAAACCTCTATTTAATTTATGAGGTCTTTTATTTGCCAATTGTGTGGGTGAATCCAATTTTGTTTTGCAAAAATATCATGTAACATTGAACTTACTCCACAGTCTTGTCGTCATAAAATCTTATATTATATGTTTATGGCAGTCGGTAGAAGTGCTATGCTTTGGTACGCTCGCTTGCATGTCATGGCTTCTTATGGTTTGTCCATATGTAATCACTTTAACTAGGAGGGGTGATGCGTAGCATGACCTTGATAGCTTATTGGTGGTCGACTGTATAAGGGAGGCTAAACTACAAAAGTCGTTTTTGTGTTGATTACAAGGAACTAAACAAACTCGCTGTCAAGAACAAACATCCTTTACCAATTGGTTGATCTCAAATTAGCATACCATCAATAAGGATAAAGCCCGAGGATTTGCCTAAGATTGCATTGCGAATGTGGTGTGGGCATTATGAGTTTTTGGTGCTACCCTTTGGGGTGACCAACCACATTCCAGCAAATGATGAACAATTTGTTTTGTTCATATTTGAGGAAGTGGATTGTTGCCTTCTTGGATGATAAATTGGTTTATAGAATATTATTGGAAGAGTATGTACGTCATTTGAAGGTCATTTTTTGGATATATTGAGACGAGAGAAGCTGTTTGCATATGAAGGAAACTGTAACTTTTTCAAACATGAAATTTTGTATTATCTATGTCACATCATCTTTGTTGATGGTGCGAGAATTGACCTGGATAAGGTTCAATAGGTCTTGGAATGGCCTATTCCAAGGACGATTCAGCAAGTGAAATCATTTTTGGATTTCTTTGTTTTTTTCATAAGTTCATCGAGGCTTCTGCTAAGATTTTTAAAGGGGGTGAGAACCAAGAAAGGCAAGATAAGCTTCAGTGACACTTTGAAATAATCAACCTTAATTGAGATGCTTATAGGACCTTTTCAAATCTTAACATGGAGTTAGCTTTTGGGACTATATTGGCGTCCATAATATAACAGTGAAGCATGCGATCAGGGCAAAACCACATCCATTTTCTGATGAGACCATTAGGGTTCTTGCGATACCCTTCAAATGATAGTACATGCACACTCTTTGCAGATCTGGCTATGTGTTTCCCACACCTTTTTTACCACCACAAGGAGTTTCGATGCATGCGACCTTGTTGCCAATGTATGTCCTTCGGATTGCCCACATTGCTTTATTCACCTTGAACTCAATCACAGTAAACTCTGTGGCTTCTACTGTTCTTTGAGGAGTAGTGGTTATTGATCTTTCATGGCCTCAATGCATATTTGCAATCTCGTATACATGTGCATTATACTCTGGATGATGTGTTGCCTCAGCATCAATATCAATGACCATAGTGGATGGTCTCTTGTGTGATGTGCAATTTCTTTGTCACCGGCTAGGGGGTTAGGCACCTTATACATAAGTGTTCCTTCAGTTGCGTGATTGATTGTTCTGTCATATCGGTAGTATATACATCATAAAGAGAAATATTGCCTCTATATAATTCCCCTGCAAGCTAACTCCCATGCTTGCTCTCTGCTAGGTTTGTTATTGGGATATTTAGACCATTATTACTTCTCTCTACTGTTGTCATGACACTGAACCCTAATGTGCTATGTGCACCTCCCACCAACTCAATCAAGAGTCCATTACTAAAACATTCCTATCCATATCATGACCATTATGCCACCATTGATGTATTAATCAAGCCTCTACTGATGCAGTTTCACTAGTAGGAGCCATGTGCCACTTCTCGCACAATGCTTTGTGCTCACCTTGAGATGTGGCATACACATACTTTGTTGTGTGGGCTTCACTAGTAGGAGCCATGTGCCACTTCTCACACATTGCATTGTGCTCACCTTGAGATGTGGCGCACACATACTTTGTTATGTGGGCAATCCCCAATGAAATAGGCAGGACCTCTCCCTATCTATCAGGACATTATTTTTGCCACCATTGAACACATGTCAAACTACATTTGAGTTAGCATGTGCCTCATCTAGCCATGAAACCAAAGAAATCTGCCCTTTCACAACCATGGTTTTCCATCAACTCATTGATGCACTCCTAAAACAAACATTGGGCCTCCATATCCTCCTCTTTAATTTCACACGTCACAATTGTTAGTAGATGATCTTGCATGTTGTGTGAAAACTTAAGTCATTTACGATATATGTTATGGGCTACCGCACCTCCCAAGAGGGAACTCTACACATCCATAGTTGGAAGAAGCAATAGACAAGAACTATTGTTGGGTACATTTTCCAATGCTTCGAACTCATGTCCCTTGAGGCTCTCCAAGCTCACTTTTGAAAGCTCCACCTCGACACTGTCACCATGGAGTCGCTCACACCACAATGCAAGGCAATCTTCCTTTCACTCTCCCACACACATGCATAGAAGAGAAACATGCACTAGAGTACTCTCTCTCTCTCTCTCTCTCTCTCTCTCACACACACACACACACACACACACACACACACACACACACACACAAGACAAGGCAAGAGCTCTCATAGTACAAAGGGGGATTGTGTGTTTCCATTATGAGAAAATGCCTTTTATATAACTGGCCCTTATTCATACTTGGAAGCCCAAAACTTACTAAGTAAAGCCTTGGTTGGCTTGTATCTCATAATGTACAACCTTTATAGTGCCTTTACATAACACTTATTAATGTCCTCAAATGGAGGAGCATCTTTGTTAATCCAAGATGGGATTAACATCCCCCCTACCTGATGTAGGTTCTATCCTCTCAGAACCTTTGCCTCGGTCAAAAGGCCGGGTCTCCAAAATCATGTCGATAGAAGTTGCGACATGATTGAAGATTTTTTAGGGTTCTTCGAAATGCTAAGTGTGATGTCCAGAACCCAATGTCTACCATGTCTTTGAATGTGACATGCACATAACCTGGTAAACATCTGAGGCGATCATAATAAAGCATCGTTCCGCGTTCATTCGAGCCTCTGTTCATGTAGAAGCATAACTGCTCTGCCTCATATCCATCATACCTTTCCTTTGGTTGATTGATGACTATGGTCAACTTCAAAAATCTGACGACAGCCACTATGTCGAGATCTGGTATTCTGCACCATGCTCTTATCCATGTCAGCATCTGATTCCTTTGATTGATAATATCCTGAAATGTTGATGGTGAAAATTGAGGAAAGTTATAGCAAACGTGGGAATCCTACTACTTTGCCTCGTGGAACTGTAAATGAGTGACCACCTTTTGATTGGAATATACAGAGGATCTACTCTTTGTTTTGGCAAGCGACGGGGAGCACTGGTACTGAAGGCTATACTCTAGCAGCACTGTGAGATACTCCTTTCTCCAATCAAGTTGTACTAACTGTAACTATTGTTGTGTATCCACCCCGTGTATGTATTAGATGTTGCTTGCGCCAGCTGTGGAAACAGTAACTGATCATGAATGTGACAATGCATATTTCCAGCAAGTCAGCCAAGTGTAGGTTTTCTAGTTTGGTGTGCTTTGCCACATTTTCCTACAAAGTGCCTTCGCCTCCCATTGGTAGCAGCTCCGCTAAGTCGGGCATTGGGGCTCATAGAGGATATGACACATATGGTTGCTGCCTGGATTCCATGGTTGAGTAGGCCTCTGGCAAGATTCTTCTCATTGGCTCAAAGGGTGTAATCTACATCAACACTTTAAACATCAATTTGGGATTTAGGAGGGGATTTCTTACTCTGATAAGGCCCTCATATTCAGCGTAGCTGATAAAGATTCAGTGACATTTTCATTAGTAAAATCTTGTAAGTCATCATGAGGCGGTAGATTACGTACCTCATCGAGCTGCCGTGGTGGAGATAGATTAGTTGTTGCCAACAACTCCTCGGGGTCAAGAGGGTTAGTTGGGAATTTAATAGGGGGAGAAACGTGAGAATATACAATCTGCCGTAGTTTTTTTATTAGGAGATACATTAGGAAAGGGATTTAGAAGTTTACTCGAAAGAGAAGTAACCACAGGGTAAGCTATGGAAGTTGAGGTTCCTGAGGTATCTTCTTGACCTTCCCCTGAACTGGGTGGGGAGTGAGGGGGTTTCACAGTTTTCATAAAGTCATGAAGGTCGGAGATTTCATCTGGGGCTATAGTGGGATATGCAATATGTTCATGATCAAAATGATAATTAACATTAGTAACATGACCTCTAGATGTTTATGTATCTTTTTATAGAGCTTTATGATACCCAGGGGATGATACAAGGTTGATTTAGAAAGATTTAGATATTGATGTGTGTCATAAACTTCAACCCACCCATGGCTAATAATCCATTGGTAGCTCCTAGCAACAACTTCGTAGTTGGTTGGTGTGGATGGCATGTCATCTGGCATGAACAGGTCGAGTTTGTTGACATTGTCATCCAGAATGACAGACTGTTGTAACACCCAACACCAACTATGGAGGCTGAGCACTATGGGGTGTAACTTAAAAAAGAATAAGTCAGCTGGGTTAGTTAGAATGATATCACCTTTTAATATCCCCATGACAGTGTTGGGACTGCGTTCCTTTTCGCATTTTGATGTATGAGAGTGAGATTAAGAGCCTATCTCCGAAGCACGCTTGATGAGTTGCTGTAATTCATCGAATTGTTCCTCTCTTTGAGGCCGTTACTAGAGTGCCAGCCTTCACTCTAGTTCTTGGATCATCTTGGCATCTTTCTCATTGAGGATCGTGGAGATGGCTGCCTCAAGTACTTCCCTTTTTCTGTCAAATTCCTCATGAGCTATCCTAGAGGTGGTATGAGTGTGAGATTCCTCGACTTGCTTTAGATGCTCTTGTGCTAAGGTTTGGATTTTGATTTATATGTTCAAGTACCTGCTAGTGTGGCTGACTAGCATCTGTTCCATTTCTTTTGGCTGACTAGCATCTGTTCCATTTCTTGTGTCTTGGCACTGATAACCTCATTGAGGTTTCAAAGCTTCTCTGCGTGTGCCTTGTTTAGTTGTTCCCTTTCTTCCTGGAGGTTAACCACTTTATGTTTTGAGGAAGCAAGTGCTTCCTTGAGCTCGTTGATTTCTGGAACGTGGCGTGTGCATCCCTTAGCTGTTGTGTGTGCTGTACCACCTTCTCTTTGGTGTGTGCCACCTCCCTGCTGTGGTCAACTTGTGCTTTGAGCTCTTCATTTTCCTTGGTAGTTTTGACTATTGTCTTGCTTAGTAGTCGATTGTGCTCCTCAATGCTTTGCATCCTTGCTTCATGTTCTTTGGCTGCCTTTAAGATTTTAATGATGACATCTTTGTGTGTGGCATTAGCTACAGCTAATTGATCTTTGAGAGCTTGTACCTGGTCTGTTGTGCCTTGGATCTGCTTCCACAACTTTGTGTTTCTCAACATGTCGCATATGACTAGTCAACAGGTGTCAACACTATACCCTTTGTTCATGTGACTGTAGATTTGAACTTGTTGAGGTTGAGTTGTCTGAGTCATGAAATTGGTGCTGTAGCAGCATATCCAATCCTTCCATGCTTTCCTATAGGAAGGTACCAACATTTGTGGTGGGCATCTCCATATAATCGAAGAAGGATCTTGTGCCTTGGATGTTTTTGGAGTCCAGTCTCCGTCTCTTAATTGGGCTGGGGCCTTCTTCAATCGTTTTTCACTTTTCTGCCTCTAGTACATGTTCTTCATGACGAGCAGCTCTTGGATGGTGTGATAAGGCTTCTTTGTCCTCTTGTGTTATAGTTCCTTGGAAATTGTTGTTCTCCCTTTTCTCGGGGTGCACCTGTTTCACCTAAGGATGGCAGATCTGTGAGTATTGGGTCATGTAGAGGTGAAAGGTTTTTGAAAACCAAGGTGGCGGGGCTGGAAGGTGGTGTAGGTAGCAGTATTGCGGACTTTGAGGATAATTTCTCTGTGAAGCTTATGCTTTCAATTCCCGATTGGGGGTAAATAGTGGTGGTTACCTTCATTGGTGTTTGGTGTTCTGCCAACACTGCCCGATATGATGCTATGTCTTTGGCCACCTCCTCTTCCAGGCGCTTGGTCTCTACTTCCACTTGTTGGAGGCTACCTCTCATCTTCTTGGGTTTCTGTGGCTTCTTACCTTCCTTGGCTTCTTTGGTTATCTCCTTTAGGATCTCTTTTATGTCTTTAAGGACATCTTGTCCTTCTTGCAACTTTGTTGTGAGGTGTGCCGGATCTGCCATGACCTCTTGTTGTGCTTGGGCTTGTGATTCTTCCTGTTCCTGAGTTCCTTGGGGTAGTGGAATGTTTCCTGCATGGCTAAGAATTTGATGAGAATGTATGGATTGCGCCTTTGACTGGTGTGACTTGAGGTAGTTTTCCATCTTCTCGTGGATATACCATGCCCAATCCTCCTCTTTCTCCTCGTGGACCTTGGCAATTATGTGAAGTACCCTGTTGTACCTGTGCATTGGATTTACTTTTTTTGCAGGATCATTAACATGGCATAGAAGGCTCGTTCATCTTCTTCTTCTCGAATGTTTTCATATTCATCCCCATTTGAATTATATGCAATCTTCTCGAGCATTTTCTCCATTAGCATTTGATCTATAGGATGAACATGTGACTGGATGGGGGGGGACAATTGTAGTGGCTCTCTGATCATCCCCTCAATGATGAGTACTGATTCTGTAGATCTATTGTTCCCCGCTTTGTATTCCTATCGTAAGTCTTGAGTAATTCTGCACATAGAGATTTGTTAAACATTCGGGGTAGTACCTCTGCCATCTTGCCTAGCCCCACCTTTTCTAGCTTATATGGTAGGTTTGTGTCCTCTAGAATCTGGAGGCACTCGAGGTTGTGGTTTTGCAAGAGGATATTTCCTTGATCCATTTAGAAGTCTACTTGGAGCATTGTCCCCTTTAAATCTTGTGCATATGGTCCAAGGTATGTCGGGTTGGTACCTTGTGGTGCTCTCTTCTTCTTTGCGGCGTAGCGTTGGCTTGAGTGATGGGCTGGGTTTCCTTCAAACTCTGGGTTGGAGTTTTTTGAGGATGCATTCTGTAATATCATCAGTATAGCGCAAGTCAATATTGACTAGTAGGAGCTCATGTTAGAGTGGTTAGTTAATTAGGAAGAGTGTTAGTAAAGTGAGCAACAACAACACGTGAGTGATGTGGTGAAGTAGTAGGGTAATTAGTTTGTGTCGTGAAGTAGCAGATTGTAGTCCATGATGTGAAAGCTTAACACTAATCAGTGAAATCTTAAAGCGTGAAAGGTTAAACCGTGAAAGCTTAAAGCATGAATGCTTAAACTATGAGCCAGCAGATTCATGAAGGATTAAACCGTGAGCTAGAAGATTCATGAACAAGCAGGTTACAGTTCACGGCTTAAAACTTGTAATGTGTGTCAGTAAATTTCTATTGCGTGAGCTACTTATTATAGTAGGAGGTAGATACAAAATTATGCGTGAAAGTGCAGAGGAGATTTTGATACCGTGAAATAGCAGAATACTATTTCACATGTTGAAATTGCACATTTATTGTGACTGTAAGTGGAAGAACTTAATTACATGGGGGGAGAATAGCCCATGGGAGGGGAGAGAACTAAGGTAGATGCAATTACATGTTCAATCATTTCATGCACCCACTCAAATCATTGATGATTGAAGTAAGCACAAGGCATAGATCTCCTACATGAGACAACTGTGGTGAGTAGTATGCGAGAAGTTAGGGGACAGAGAGCACAGGATGATTGCAAATCGAGCTGTTGTGAAGAAGATGACTCGAAAATTGATAATGAAAATACACGAAAGAGGAAAAATGTGGTATTTATGTTCTAGCCATCGTAACTAGCAGCCATCTTTATTGGGCATGCCACGTGTCTACAGACGATTCACGGAAGGTTTCTTTACCGATTCTTTAGAGCATGAGGTGTCATGAGGCAGTTCCCGATGTGAAATAGTTTGAAGTGTTTCATGGTGTGAAACATCTTGAAGCGGTTCACCACGTGAAATAGCCCGTAGCATATCACGACGTGAAATGATCGTGTTTTTTGATGCATGCAAATGTTGATACCTTATGGATTCCTATATGCTCAAACATTCCAAGGCCACACGATATGCATTTAAAAGAGTAGAATTGCACACGTGAAACATATGAACATGTTTCATAGCATGAACTGCATACCCCTTTACCTTATACCCATTTTTTAGTTTTTGTTTGAAGCTAGGTACTCTTTGTCACCCTCCTTCCTTTTATTGCCACCACGGGAACCAAGTTCGTACTTGGGAGCTGGTGGGTATGTGTTGTTGTAGCCACTATAGGTTTGAGTGAGAACTTTTGATTCTTCCTTCCATCTAGTGGAGGAGTACATTTATCGAATCTTGGTGAACCTATTTTGTTTCATGTACATGTGGGTGCACATATGCATTACCTTGGTCCACAACTTGTCTCAGTTTGATATCTTTTGTGGGTGACATTGGAGGTGTCATATTCCTTTGTTTACTTGGTTGATCGGTTTTCTTCTTCCAGCCCCATTTTGGTGCTGCCTTGACACGACTTATCTGGGCCTTGATTTTGCTTGTGCCAATGGCTCTCCTCTGTAACTTTGGAGGTACATGGTGTTGGTTTTTGGTACCCTACTTTTGCATTTCCTTGATAGTACTCTTGTGATGTTAATAAGTCTTTTCTTACCCACCTCTTCTGAATGCTAATTGGTGTTCGGACATGCTTGGTTGTGGCTTCCTCTTCTTGGTTTGATCCCTTTGGTTCTTGCATTTGGCTTTGTGTCATTGTTGTGATACCCACGAGGTTTTGTCACTATCATAGTATCCTTGGGCTTGAAGCTGACCCACTGTTATCTGACTAGATATATTCGTTGCCTATGCTGTGGTCCTCTTGAATGGCAATGTTGGGTTGAGGTGGACACCTGATGTGTTGATTCTTTTGTTTTGCTTGGCATTGGCGGCTCCATGTTGCATGTAATTTCCTGCTTTCCCTTATTCAAGGGACTCCAAAATGGGATGGTGATTGTGTAATTGCCATCGTTGAGTTGTACTATCCATTTTTCCCATTGGATGTGACAGTTACTAGCGCAAATCCAAGATCGTCCAAGAATCATCTCCTCTTCCATGGTTTCCTACAGGCATAACAAATACCTTTCCAACCAAGGGATTATCTCTGATGGAGATGTTAACATTAACCAATAAATTCACACTGCAAACCTATGCACTGGTTGCTTCTAGGTGGGGTTTGTTTTAGAGCTACCCATGTTTCACACGAAATCAAGTTATCACTTAATCTTGTATCAATGCAATGCTCTTTGTGTGACTACCCTTTGAGCGACATTTACACTGAGGCGTGGTGGTTCAATATCTAGGTCATCCTTTTCAAGCAAGTTCACATCTATCCTGTTTCACATCACATCACATATTATCTCATCCATTCATTCACATCTATCTAATTCACATGTCATCACATCTCATTCATTCACAGCTATCCTGTTTCACATCACATCCATTCATTCACATCTATCCTGTTTCACATCACATCACATTCATTCATATCTATTTGATTCACATGACATCTCATCACATCTATTCACATCACATTCCATCCATCCATTCATTCACATCTATCTGATTCACATGTCATCACATCTATTCACATCACATCACATCCCATCCATCCATTCATTCACATCTATCTGATTCACATGTCATCACATCCCATTCACACATCCTGATTCATATCACATTACATCTCATCCATTCATTTACATCTATCTGATTCACATCACATCTCATGCATTCACATCCTGATTCACATCACATTACATCTCATCCATTCATTCACATCTATCTGATTCACACACATCTCATTCATTCACATCACATTACATCTCATCCATTCATTCACATCTATCTGATTCACATCACATCTCATCACATCTATTCACTCAGGGACCGCTTCGTAAGCTTTGCTGCGTGAGCCATCATTTGAACACTCCCCCGCCAGCAGCTGATTGCAACCAAACTTCTTGTAGAAAAACATATACCAAATGCTCCCTCCAGCATTTGGTACATCTCATCCATTCATTCACATCTATCTGATTCACATCACATCTCATCACATCTATTCACTCAGGGACCGCTTCGTAGGCTTTGCCGCGTGAGCCGCCATTTGAACACTCCCCCGCCAGCTGATTGCAACCAAACTTCTTGTAGAAAAACATATACCAAATGCTCCCTCGAGCATTCTGGCGTAAGACAGTCCTTTAAGAAAATAGGGTTTCTATGCAAGTTTTTATTTTGATTTTCTTTTGAATACAAGAGTATTTCTTGAATCAGTATCCCCAAAACTTCTTGATCGGAATTCTGAATTTCATACCAGGATTCCTCAAATTCGATAACCTTGATCCACAGATCAATTCGAAGGGTCTCAAACTTAGTTTCAGATTTGGCGAGAGTTTTGAGTGTATTTTTCTAAACTGATCACACCTTATTTTCTCGAAACTGATGAAAGAGTTTGGTCTTGGTCATAGTCTAATTCAAATTTCGAGTCGGATAAGATTTTTCCTAAACTATCTTTCTCGAAAAGGTTTGATAATTCAGTTACTATTTTACTGAAGTTCTTTCTTTGAATATTCACTTAACTGATTTCTAAATTAGTTACGAATTCCAATGAGGAAAAATTAATCATTTATCTCAATATTTCGATCTCGATAGATTTCTTGAATTTTCTTTTTACAATCCGTGTGAATATAAAACGATAGAAATTTCTCTCTTATTAGAGTATTTAATTATTCATTTATCAAATACTCATAGAATTTAAACAGAATTTAAGAGAATTCTAATTTTGATATAAAAATTCTTTATACATCTATTTATGCATAAAAATCAACTTCAATGGGAATAACACTTTTATTAAAAAAACCTTTTATGCATGTATTTATGCATAAAATCAATTTTAATAGGAATAACACTATTAAAATAAAAAGAATTTCTTTATTCATCTATTTATGCATAAAAATCATTTTTTATAAGAATAACTCTTTTATAATTAAAAAAATTTCCTTTATGCATCTTTCTATGCATAAAAATCAAATTTAATAAGAATAACACTTTTATAATTTTAAAAAATTCCTTAATGCATCTTTCTATGCATACAATCAAATTTAATAAGAATAACACTTTTATAATTAGAAACAATTTTCTTTATGCATCTTTCTATGCATAGAATCAAATTTAATAAGAATAACACTTTTATAATTAGAAACAATTTCCTTTATGCATCTTTCTAGCATAAAAATCAAATTTAATAAGAATAACACTTTTGCAATAAAAAATATCCTTTATGCATCTTTCTATGCATAGAAATCAAATTTAATAAGAATAACACTTTTGTAATTAAAAAAATTTCCTTTATGCATCTTTCTATGCATAGAAATCAAATTTAATAAGAATAACACTTTTATAATAAAAAATTCCATTATGCATCTTTCTATGCATAGAAATCAAACTTAATAAGAATAACACTTTTGTAATAAAAAACTATCCTTTATGCATCTTTCTATGCATAAAAATCAAATTTAATAAGAATAACACTTTTGTAATAAAAATTTTTCCTTTATGCATCTTTCTATGCATAAAAATCAAATTTAATAAGAATAACACTTTTGTAATTAAAAAATTTTCATTATGCATCTTTCTATGCATAGAAATCAAATTTAATAAGAATAACACTTTTGTAATTAAAAAAATTCCTTATGCATCTTTCTATGCATAGAAATCAAATTTAATAAGAATAACACTTTGGTAATTTAAAAAAAAATCCTTATGCATCTTTCTATGCATAGAAATCAAATTTAATAAGAATAACACTTTTATAATAAAAAAAATTCCATTATGTATCTTTCTATGCATGGAAATCAAATTTAATAAGAATAACACTTTTATAATCAAAAAAATTCCATTATGCATCTTTCTATGCATAGAAATCAAATTCAATAATTAGAATAACATAAAAACAAACTTTCTTTTTCACAAAATTTTAGAAATTTTTGCCATAACCTCCTTTATATGGCTGACCATTTCTCATTTTTATCTTTCTCCTCTTAACTTAATTAACCCAATTTAGAATTATAGAACTCTAAGCTAACAATTTTCTAAATTCAAGAGAGTAAACAATAAGAAGAATTTAGTTAATCGCTTAGTTAATCTTTCTAGGATTAAGAAAGGTTGGAATGTAAAGAAAAGAAGGAGGTGGCCTTTTCATCAAAGGCATAGCATTTGAATTTAATTCAATCATTTGCAAAACATAAAAATCAAGAAAACCATAGATTTGTCAATATCGTAAACAAAGTAAGAAAATTAGCTTACATGGGGCTTGTAAGCTCTCCTTTGGCTTGAGGGATTGAGGATTCTACTCTTGTTTGAAGCAATAGTGGCCACCAATTCACTTTGGAGAGGATTAGGCCAAAAACAATTGAATTATTAAAAAAATTCAATGTAGATGACTCAGGACAGGAGTAGAGTAACAGTGCATAAACACCATTAAGCTTTTACAAAGGGGGAGGCTTCTATTTATAGGAAAAAGTGAGCCTCTAACCAACAAGCAAACTGATTCTAGAATTTTTCAGATCAGTTTGGTCAATTTTTGACCATTTTTGGGTCAGTTCAGCTTACTTTTTGGATCTAGTTTTGAAATAGGAGAGAGGAGAGATGAAAATATCTCATTTTATTGATTAAAAATTGGGAGTAATGATGAGAAAGAGGTGCCTACTTCATGAGGGGAGATCCCCACACTGAGGTGTCAAAATTCAGTTTTTTAATTCTTTTCTTTGGTCCTTAGTCCAACTCTTCATCTTATGTAAGCATTTACTCATTTTTGGGGGGTTTTTCTTTTATTCTTCAATTTATCTCTTCACTACACTTGGATTGATCCTATTGGCCCATAGGAACCTTAATTGGACCATAATCCAAAATGTTTTAAAAATCTAGACCCTTAGGCTAAGGTCCTTTATACCTATTTTTAATTAATTCCAATTGTACATTGGAAAGTTCTTTTTGAATTTCTATTTCAGGGGAAACCATTTTAGACACTAGGAGGATTTTTATATCCAAAAATATCTCAATTTTGAATTACCTCCCTCTAGACATTTTCTATCTCCAGGCCAAAACAAGGTAAAACAGGATCTTTCTTTTATTTCAGAGAGGGGAATAATTATAAGATTAGAAGGTGAGATTCTTACACCTGCACACCTCAAAAGCTGGAGGGAGGAATCTTACATCCTACCCCACTTAAAAAACGCAAGATGTCCTTATCTCGCAAACTAGAGGACAACTCTTTCCCTTAAGATCCAATTGATTCTGGGGTTCCTTATAGTCTGGTGAACCCAATAGAATCCTGGGATAAAGATCCCTTATATAGAACTCATCATCAGATAACAATTCATTCAGATCATATCATTCATATCCTTAACACAATAATGGTCCATTAGACCAAAATTTCCATTTGAACATTCCTCCATGGGAATTTCAATTATACAGGTTTTTAATTTGTCATCCCTTAACTTGATCCACTGGGTCAAGTGTTAACAGTAGCAATCTCAGCACAATCCACTAATCTCATAGTGATTTGCTGGGGTCATTAGCATCATTCCAGTTACGAACATCATCACAGGGACTCGTCCCATTCATCCTCATTGTGGTTTTGCTCAGCTTATCGCTTTTCAACCAAAATTCAGGAATCATCATTTTTCAATCAGAATCCAAATCAACTCGTCAGTAAATCATATCAACCACATTCGAATTCATCATCTAGATAGCATTTTTGCTTATAATTTCAAGGTCTTAGATTAACTCGTATATACTGCCAATAAAGAGCTGCAGTTATACCCTCGGTATATACGGGTAGTCACGGTCCTTGGAATTTTAAGGTAAACACCATCATGTCTAGGCCTCAAGCAAGTCAGGGATTGCATACAATTGTGGTACTTCCATTTGAAGACCCAATTACCTATTTATGAATCTTCATTCTGAATATCAATTTGTATGAATTTCGTCACACAATTACAATCTTTTACTGCTACTTAATAAATTTTTGACATTTCTGGTTTCTCGGTTGATCCACTTTAGCTAATTCGCCTAGGGATTTCAATTTTTTTATTACAAAAGTGTTATTCTTATTAAATTTGATTTCTATGCATAGAAAGATACATAATGGAATTTCTTTTATTATAAAAGTGTTATTCTTATTAAATTTGATTTCTATGCATAGAAAGATGAATAAAGAAATTTTTTTAATATTATAAAAGTGTTATTCTTATTAAATTTAATTTTTATGCATAGAAAGATGCATAAAGAAATTTTTTTTAATTATAAAAGTGTTTTTCTTATTAAATTTAATTTTTATGCATAGAAAGATGCATAAAGAAAAATTTTTTAATTATAAAAGTGTTATTCTTATTAAATTTGATTTTTATGCATAGAAAGATGCATAAAGGAATTTTTTTAAAATTATAAAAGCGTTATTCTTATAAAAATTAATTTTTATGCATAAATAGATGAATAAAGAAATTCTTTTTATTTTAAAGTGTTATTCCTATTAAAATTAATTTTATGCATAAAAGGATTTTTTTAAATATAAAAGTATTATTCCCATTGAAGTTGATTTTTATGCTTAAATAGATGCATAAATAATTTTTATATCAAAATTAGAATTCTCTTAAATTTTATGTTTAAATTCTATGAGTATTTAATAAATGAATAATTAAATACTCTAAGAGAGAAATTTTTATTGTTTTATATTCACACGGATTGTAAAAAGAAAATTCAAGAAATCTATCGAGATCGAAATATTCAGATAAATGATTTATTTATTCCTCATTAGAATTCGTAACTAATTTAAAAATCAGTTAAGTGAATATTCAAAGAAAGAAATTTAGTAAAATAGTAACTGCATTATCAAACCTTTTCGAGAAAGATAGTTTAGGAAAAATCTTACCCGACTCGAATCTTGAATTAGACTATGACCAAGACCAAACTCTTTCGTCAGTTTCGAGGAAAGAAGGTGTGGTCAATTTAGAAAAATACACTCAAAACTTCTGCCAAATTTGAAACTAAGTTTGAGACCCTTCGAATTGATCTGTGGATCAAGGTTATAGAATTCGAGGAATCCTGGTATGAAATTCAGAATTCCGATCAAGAAGTTTTGGGGATATTGATTCAAGAAATACTCTTGTATTCAAAAGAAAATCAAACTGAAAACTTGCATAGAAACCCTGTTTTCTTAAAGGACTGTCTTATGCTAGAATGCTGGAGGGAGCATTTGGTATATGTTTTTCTAAGAGAAGTTTGGTTGCAGTCAGCTAGCGGCGGGGAGTGTTCATCAAAGGACAGCTCACGCGGCAAAGCCTACCTAGGTCTTGACCAGCCTCGGTATGGTTGAAAAATGGTGAGCTTTTGGTACGATGGGCGAGGGGGGCCGACGAAGCAGCCCCTGAGTGAATAGATGTGATGTGAATTAGATAGATGTGAATGAATGGATGAGATGTAATGTGATGTGAATCGGGATGTGAATGAATGAGATGTGATGTGAATCAGATAGATGTGAATGAATGGATGAGATGTAATGTGATGTGAATCGGGATGTGAATGAATGAGATGTGATGACATGTGAATCAGATAGATGTGAATGAATGGATGGATGGGATGTGATGTGAATAGATGTGATGACATGTGAATCAGATAGTTGAGGATCTAATGAGTAAACGGAAGTTTAGAATTAATTCTCATTAATGAAGCTTAAGGAATGAAAATACAATACTTAAATGCTCTTTCTGAATTTTTACTATTCAATTCTGATAGGGTTTTTTTTCTTTTTAAACCTTTAATAACACTCTGATACGTAGATTCAATGGGATCGAGAAAAAGTACCTTTAACTAGGCCAAGCAGTTGTGGCAGAAACTTAAAAAAGTCCTATCAATATCGAAAGTAGAAAACGGTACTAAAAGTGGATGTGATAAGTGTGATGCAGATGTTAATGAATGTAAATGAATGTGATGGGATGTAAATGGATGTGGATGTGAATGTGATAAGAGAAGATGTGAATGTGATGTGATAAGATGTGAATGTGATGTGAGAAATGGTAAAATTTTCTAGAATTTTGTGAAAAAGAAAGTTTATCTTTATGTTATTCCAAAACAATAATTCCCACCATTTTTGCATCTAAAAGAAATATTCTAATTACTCCATGTACATATTCACCTATGAATATGCATGAATATCACTGATATTATTTATTAAATTTCATTTCTATGCATAGAAAGATGCATAATGGAATATTTTTTATTATAAAAGTGTTATTCTTATTAAATTTGATTTCTATGCATAGAAAGATGCATAAAGGAATTTTTTTTTATTACAAAAGTGTTATTCTTATTAAATTTGATTTCTATCCATAGAAAGATGCATAATGGAATTTTTTTATTACAAAAGTGTTATTCTTATTAAATTTGATTTTTATGCATAGAAAGATGCATAAAGAAATTTTTTATTACAAAAGTGTTATTCTTATTAAATTTGATTTCTATGCATAGAAAGATGCATAAAGGATATTTTTTTATTACAAAAGTGTTATTCTTTTTAAATTTGATTTCTATGCATAAAAAGATGCACAATGGAAATTTTTTATTATAAAAGTGTGTTTTGAAACATGAGAGAGGAGAGACAAAAATATCTCATTTTATTGATTAAAAATTGGGGATAATGATGAGAAAAAGGCGCCTACTTCATGAGGGGAGATCCCCACACTGACGTGTCAAAATTCAAATTTTTAATTCTTTTCTTTGGTCCTTAGTCCACTCTTCATCTTATGTGAGCATTTACTCATTTTTGGGAGGTTTTTCTTTTATTCTTCAATTTATCTTCTCCCTACACTTGGATTGATCCTATTGGCCCATAGGAACCGTAATTGGACCATAATCCAAAAATTTCTAACAATCTAGACCCTTAGGCTAAGGTCCTTTATACCTATTTTCAATTAATTCCAATTGCACAAGGAAAGTTATTTTTGAATTTTTATTTCAGGGGAAAGCATTTTAGATACTAGGAGGATTTTTATATCCAAAAATATCTCAATTTTGAATTACCTCCCTCTAGACATTTTCTCTCTCCAGGTCAAAACAGGGTAAAACAGGATCTTTTTTTATTTCAGAGAGGGGAATAATTATAAGATTAGAAGGGGAGGTTCTTACACCTGCACACCTCAAAAGCTGGAGGGAGGAATCTTACATGTATAGTTCTCCATGTGCAATCAATTAATATGGTGCAACTAGCTTAATAAGCCGACACATTTTATTTTTGTTCAAGGGACGATCTTGTGGAAAACCATGAGCTAGGTTCTCCAATATTTCCTCGCTCCACTCAGGCACCATATCAATTTTGAACAGACATGCATCTGGGAGGTTATCATCAATTTTGAACAGACATGCATCTGGGAGGTTATCATCAATGCTAGTTGCAGGTTCTCCGTTTGGGATTCTAGACATATGGTCTACCAAAACATGTTGTGTTCCTTTTCTGACCGTAAAGTTAAATTCAAGGAGTAAAGCAACCATCATGTGATTCTCCCCGTGATGCATGGCTTATTCACTAGATATAATAAGGCCTGGTGATCCACAAAGAATACAAACTTGTTGTGGCCAATAAGTAATGTCTATATTTCTTAACAAGATACCCCTTCGCGCTCGGTTGTGGTGTAGTTTATTTTTGCATTATTGAGTTCAAGTGTTTGAGTTGAGAAACATAATCTCGCATAGACTCATTTTCTTTTTGATGTTGTGGAGCTATGCCACAGGATTCCATATATCACCACTTCAAGCAAAGCTCGATACGAACACATTCTTAAGCCGTACTGCTAGCTTGCGGTGGCAAAATTGGTGACGAAAACAACAAAATTGAAAGGACTTCCCAGTGTAGCTTTCCTCTAGGAAATACCAAGTACTCACCCACACTTTGAAACACACAATTTTCTTCAACTACTCTAATTTCTTCTCTTCCACACAAACCTTATATACACAATTTTTCACAATGCACCTTCAGAATGCAAAGGCAATAGTGAATCTTGCATAATGAGAGCTGGAGCTCTAAGAGGATGGAAGAAACAATAGTTTTTTCCCCGACCAATGGTGCCAAAAATGTTATGGGCTACCGCACCTCCCAAGAGGGAGCTCCACACATCCACAATTGGAAGAAGCAATAGACAACAACTATCGTTAGGTACTTAATTTGAGCTCACATCCCTTGAGACTCTCCAAGCTTGCTTTTGAAATCTCCACCTCCACGCTGTCACCATGGAGTCGCTCACACCACAATGCAAGGCAATCTTTCTCTTTTTCCTATGACTAAAGAACCATAGGGTCTCAAAAACATCACATTTTAGTGTGTCTAGAAAGCTCCTTTGCCACCATTACTGCTCATCCCTACAATGTACATCACTCCTTTGCCACCATTACTGCTCAATCCCTACAATGTACATCACTACATTCAATTGCTACATCTAATATGTGATGCCATCCAACGAGAAGATGAGATGATGCACATTGGTATCCATGAACATAATGTACGGGCAGGCATATCAAATGCACTAACTGCTAGGACAAAGGAAATGGTGTCTAGGGTGTTAGAAGTAGATCGCAATGCCGGGGGCAAGAAAGGTACAAATGTGTGTGGTAAAAGAAATCATGATGGCAATGCTAGTTCAAGAAGATGGTTCCTCACATTTCATTGGGGAACAAGTGTTCATCAACATTACAAAGGTGATGGGACCATTGGTGGAAGACAGTTGGTAAATTAATTTGGTTGGACAGTTTTGTTTTTGTAAGTGAGTTATAAATATCTAGATAAGTAAAGTGTGAAACTTAAACAATTTGATTATTAGGTTCTAGAGATTAGTACTGTAGCTCAACATGAGCCTTGTAAGGAGAGATTTGGCTTGGATGCACTTTTGAATTTGCAACGAGAGTGCACTTACAACTTTTTCCACGGAAGCCAGTTCCCAAGACAAGGGTCCGCAGGGGAGGAGTGCTTTATTTTCAAGATGTCCACCATTGGATCCACTTCTGGGTTGGATTTGGTGAATCAAATGCGGTAAACCGGATTTGGGGATGTACGACATGCATCGATACAATTCAACCACACTTGACGAACATCAAATTGGGTGACCATGGCTTGTCATGTGTATGAACCAAGGTAGCATATTACAAATGTCATAATAAATGTGGTAAAAGATTTCAATTGTGTTGTATTGTTAATCCCATCTTGGATTAACAAAGATGCTCCTCCATTTGAGGACATTAATAAGTGTTATTTAAAGGCACTATAAAGGTTGTACATTATGAGATACTAGCCAGCCAAGGCTTTAGCTGGTAAGTTTTGGGTGCCCAAGTATGAATAAGGGCCAGTTGTATAAAATGCATTTTCTCATAATGGAAACACGCAATCCCCCTTTGTGCTATGAGAGCTCTTGCATTGTCTTGTGTGTGTGTGTGTGTGTGTGTGTGTGTGTGTGTGTGTGTGTGTGTGTGTGAGAGAGAGAGAGAGAGAGAGAGAGAGAGAGAGAGAGAGAGAGAGTACTCTAGTGGATATTCCACACTTCAAACTACCTAGGCAATGGATTCTCCAACACACTCGAGGGAAGGAAATGTTGGAGGTTTGCAGCTTTGACCACTAGTGGGGATCATACTTATGCTCCATGGAGTCAAGTCCTGCAGGTGATCCCATGGTTGGTGGGAACTCAAATGCAATATCACTATTATATTGCCTAGGAATCTCTAGGACCTTGATAACCTCTTTGAAAATCTTTGTTAATGTGTTTCCCTTCTTCATGCTCCAAAGGTATTCCAAGATGCTCTTACCCTCTCCTCTTGCAACTGTGGATGAGGTTGATGCACCGGTTTTTTTGTTATCTTGTAGGGGGCTACATAAATCTATCACGTTTGATGGAGTTAGAAGTCCTATGGGTGGGCTATCTAAGATGACTATTGGTTATGGGCTTGAGATTAACGAAGCATTAACTATTGCAAAGTAATTGGTTGAAAGAGAGTCTTCAAGTATATAGAACTCCTCCCACCTGATGATTAGAAGTAGGCTCTAGAGGGACACGCAACTCTTGGGACCCAATATTTACTTGCAATCTAGAGAATGACATGGCACTCACAGAACTCGACCATTGGTGGTGAAACATAGATTCTTCTTAGAATATGGAAAGGAGATCGTGCAACTCATTGTAAAAAGGAGTAAAAAGAAGTATGCAACAACAAAAAAGAATGTCACAACAGGTACAAAGCACACACCAAATGATTATCACCTTTAAATAATGTGATCATTTTAATATAATTATTTTTTCTCAAAATATTTAATTTTAAAAATTAAAATTCATTGATATATATATATACATACATATTATACTCAAATATATATTTACACACACACACACACACACACACACACACATGCTGAGAGAGGGCTTTCTTAGGCCTTTACATTTATGCAATGTTTTCAACATAGTCTAATATATAATTGATCTTCTTTAATAAAAGATGCGCACTTTTCTCTTGACCAAGCTTTACATAATGTAGTTTAACTATGTTGTCCCTTTATCACTAGTAGACTTGAGTTTGAGAGAATTTTTGCATGACTCACCAAAACCACATATAATATCTTCTGTGAAATGATTTAGCTTTGGACTTTGTAGTTATGCTTCTTGACTAAAAAGCCAGTTCTTTTGTAAAACTTTATTTTAATATAATTCTTGACCAATCTGTAAAATTACACACACACACACATACATACATAGATATGTGTGTACATGTGTGTGTGTGTGTGTGTGTGTACATACATACATACATATATATATGTGTGTGTGTGTGTGTGTGTGTGTGTGTGTGTGTGTGTAGTGTAATGCCCGGGTGTGGGCATTACACGTGGTGCCATTGTTTGTGCGCCACGTGTAATTCCTGCAACAACTGAGCATTACATGTGGCATGCCACGTGTAATGCCACATGCCACACAATACACGTGGCATGCCACATGTATTGCCCAAGCACATGAAATACACATGGCATGTTATGGCATTACACATGGCATTGCCATGTGTATTGCCCGAGCTTGAGTAATACATGTGCCATGCCATGTGTATTAGTTTGACCTACACAACAGTTCTATTCTATATTGCATGGCATTATAATCATCGTAATCTTGCTATCTACAATGTAAAAGCCCCACAAAAATAGCTCTGTGTATCTCATTATTGAATCTACTTAATCCTTGTTCAGCTTCTCTTAATGCTCTCACAAAAGTGCTTAATAGGGGCCACAATTCTTGTGTGTTACACATGACTTCCATCACCTCTGCTACTTGATGAATGACAACCAAAAAACACAGTGTAGCTAGTGGATGTGTGTTAGCTTCTTGAAATAGAAATAATCTTGGTGGTGTAGCAGAGAGTTTATCATTTGCAGAGCAGCAAAGCAAGAGAAGCTCGGTTTGGAGTTCAATCGCACTAAGAGTGATTGAACGCCATGCTAAGGCTTCATCCAAGGTGGCTGGCTCCTTCATTGTTCCCATTATCTCAGCCACCATCAAGGCCATGTTGACAATGAGATCATATGTTCTTCTCTGCTCCTCTATTCTCCTTGATCTGTGTAGTCTATTCTCTGAAGATTCTAGTATGTTATGTACTAGGTTCCACTCATCAAGGAGTTTTTATGCCCACTTTGGAAATGGCTTTCCATGTGGTGCAGTGATAGCAGGTTGGTGTGGTACACCATGTTCTCCACCAATTTGTACAATGTGGTCCCCAAGTGGTTCCAAAACGGGCTGCCAAGTGGGGTGGGGTAGGCGTTGCACTTGGCGTACACCAGTGAAGTGTCTGAAAACACCATGCCCATGCCCACCACCTGTGCCCCCCCCCCCCCCCCCCCCCGGTGCAAAAACCACACCTTCCACAAGGCTCATATGATGATGGTCACTCTCGTGCAATTGCATACTCACTAGTACCACCATGAGCATGACCTTCCACCACATTCCGCATCCCATCCTTGTAGTAGTATACATGACAAAATCAATGCCAACCAACACATTAGAGGTGCATAGTTCCAGCTAAAAGGATGCAACATGGTAGCAGATGGAATGGTCTGCAATAGGCAAAGCTAGAGGAAGCATTCATTGAGGGTAGGTATGCATACCTAGAATCTCATTAAGCTCTCATATCATTTCCAAAGGCTTAGCAACAGGCATGATCAGATCCAGTATAGGTGACCCACTGTTAAGGTTAAGTGCCACGTGCATGCCCATGCCATGGCTAATCTTTGGCATGAGCATTCTTAATCCCTAAATTAGGCAATAATTTAGCATCATGAGTAGCATCAGAAACATCAGTATCAGTATCATATTGTGCTAGATATGTTATTGTATCCACCTGTATGACTTGAGTCAATGTTGATGTGTGCACCATGGTGAGAGGCCATGGTATTATTTTCTCCCCACTTACAAAGTTTCATCACCATCGGATGATGCTAGATAGGTCCAACAAGGTGTGAGAGTCCAAAAAGAGTGGACTCCAATAGAATTCCACATGCGTATGGCATACAATGGCCATAAAGCTTGGCAAATTAGCCCATATAATCACTCTCCTCCTACCTGTCAAGTTTCCTTACCATTGGACACCAGACGGGTGTGACGATATGCTAGAATCCACTCTTTTTGAAACATGGCCATAGCAAGGCCTGAGAGTCCAAAAAGAGCCGACTCCAACACACTGCCACATGTGCCTCGCATCCGATGGTGGCCATAAAACTTACCAAGTGAGCCCTTGGGATCACTTTACCACCACCTCCCATGTTTCATAACCATCAAACGCCAAACAAGTGTGGTGGTGGGCTACAATCCACTCTTGTTGACAAATGGGCAACAAGGCTGGAGAGTCCAAAGAGAATAGAGTCCAAGAAACCACCACATGTATTTGGCATCTTGATGGCAAAAAAACTTGGCAACAAGTAAGCCCATGGGATTACTATCCTCCCACCTGCCATTTTTTCTATCCATCATCAATAGCCAAATGGGTGTGGTGGCGGTGTGCTAGATTCAACTCTTTTTGACACATGGCCAACAAGGCTCAAGAGTCTAAAAGGAGAAGAATCCAACACACCATGACACACACATCTAGTGTCCAATGGCCATGAAACTTGGAAGCTACGTGGCTCCTGCCATGCTGTCAAACATCATTTTAAACGGCTACCTCTCCCTCTCCCTCCCCCATTGTTGCCCTCCTATGCCGAGCCACCCTCCTGTTAACCACACTAGTTAACATTATTTTTACGCGTGGTTACCCTTCATGTAACTCATTTTTATGTAGCCACTGCTAAGCTCTTTATGTAAAAGATGTATGGGATGACCGAGCTTATGACTTGTATAATGCCGACCATAAGAATAAGCCCAGGTGTACAAGAGCTAAGAAATCAGTTTTGGGCCCCAATTGTTAAATGGGTGGCTGGCCATTGTAGAAAGAGAGCTCATGTATATAAGTGACTTATAAAATATGAAAAGGGACAATCCCATTGTCACATTTCAGTTTTCCTTCTCTCTCTCTCTCTCTCTCTCTCTCTCTCTCTCTCTCTCTCTCTTGTGGCTATGGTGGTGAGATTGTGTAGGTTTATGCTTGCTTGCTTGATTGTTAGTGTGTGCATGTAGGTGATGGCTTCTTGGCTTGCTTCTTCTTCTCCCTCTTCTTATCTTCTCTCTCTTCTTGTCTTCTCCCTCATCTTTTTTAGAAATGTGGATCTAGGGCGGCTCATAGCAAGCGATTAAGCCCATAATGAAGGACTAAGAAAATGCTAATATGAGATTAAGATAAAGGCTAATCAATGATACAATGATTAAGGCACAACTCCATAATCTCATTGTAATAATCAAATTTCATACACCCATATTTATAGTCTTGGGAAGGACTCTAATCCATGCTTTTTGTGCACCCTAGTGCTAACCATGTGTTCATTTATGATCACACTACATGTGCAACCTTGTGCTTTCCATGTGTCACCGGGGGATATCTCAAGTGGTTATCCCATAACTCTTCCTCAAACCTATACTATCGAATGCTCATATGGGAAAGTGCACTCTTATGTCAGGCGGTTCACGTGCTGATGGACCTCCTTTTGTCTTCCTTCCACCTTTATTCGTTGGTCGCAACTTGTTATCGTTGGTCGAACGCTCTTGAGTCGTGGTTCCAGGGGGGATGCAGGGTCGAATGGTGGAAAGCAGAGTCAAATAGTGGGTATCTTTCTCTTACACTACGGCACTTACCAGTTTTCGTTCTTACCGCTAAATCAAACTGTAGATTAATTAGCAAAGCGTCTGCAACCGCTGGTGGCAAGAGCGAGGACCGGCTCCTAGAGGGAGCGAAGCCTAGATGGTTATTAGAAATCGATGGGGTAGGTCTTCCCTCTCTGATCAGAACCACACGTGCAAGTTTCCCCGCATGTGGCTCGTTCATAAATGACTTCTGGAGATTTACGGGAACTACCGATCCTGAACCATGGGATGCGTGTCCCACATAAGCGAACCTTTTGAATCAAACACACTAGTTTATGTGTCCAGAGAGCACGTGGCTTACGTCATATCCTAGTTGCCTGAATGCACTATCTCAGCCAACTTCCATGTCAATTGGCCACTCTGTGTTTACTGTGCAAAGATCATGTTAAATCTAGGTATTGATCCGTCAACCAAAAGAAACCTCATGGTGTTGATGAATACGGTAGATGGGTGGATACTTTACCTAAAAAGGTTGAAGATAAAAGAGAACCGAAAACCCTTCCGATCACTTCGTAGCCATCAATGCCAGAGGAGAGCGAACCGGAAACCTTGCCAATCGAGGCGCCGCCGAAATCACAAGTCAAAGGGCGAAGGCCACGCACGCCTGGGGCTGGCAAGCCAATCAATGGGACTGGCAAGCCATCAATACCAGATGAGAGCAAACCGGAAACCCAAATCAGTTCACCTTTGAGTATGTTCTATGATCTAACGCGATAAATGGACAATCAGGAGTTGGCCTCTAGAGCTTAACCGAATCAGTGCCTTAGAACAGAACGCAATGACAAGGAACATTAGCTGGAAACGCGGTCAACTAACGGGCACAAGTGCAGTGCAATATTTGACCATTAACTTCACCTTTTACAAGTGACAATACAAATCAACCTTTGATATTAGACCCTTAGTCTATTCCTATATCTAATGTGTTCTCTTGCTCATGTGACTCACTCCCTACCTTTCTTGTGCTGCTCCATGGCACCACATTTCTCGACACCCCCCTTCTTTAGGCTACTCAAGGTGGTCGGATGTGAGGATTTACAAATTTTATTTCCTCCCCTTAATTGTAACTTGGTTGGGTGACTCAGAGGCTCTTGTTTGGCTTGGACACTCTCTAGCTTAGAGGTTACTTTGAGGTGGTTTGTTTTTCACTCCCCCTAGGTGTATCTTTGGCTACTCTCAGGTGGTCGAGTGTTACAACATTTCAAATGATTTTTGGCCTACGCATTTGGTGGCTTTTACAATATTGGCTTGGGTAGTGACTAGTAGGTCTTTTGTTGCACATGTTGATGTTGATGTCGTGGTAGCCTTTTGTTGCTATGACCATGACTCCACGTATTGTGTTTCTTGTCGATGACGTTTCCTTCTTTTTGTTGACTCTTTGGTCTTTGCTTGTGCACACCTACGTTCGAATGCTTATTTGGTTGTAATATTTTTCAGATTTACTCTTCATTTTCACACACACTAGCGTGCTCATTTGGTCGCTCTTTACAATGATTTATGACTTGGTCAGGGCAAGGTGTCCACTCATTTAGAGAAACACACTCTTTCTTGGACTCATACATCACACATAAAAGAAAACTCACAGATACTTTATTATATGACCAAGTTACCGAAGATGTGTGAAAGCTTTTACCTAGATTGATGATGTTTGTGCATTTGCGAAAACATTTATTGATGATGGCCAAGTCATGCATGTCCATATGAACACACCTTTAACAGAATAAAAAATAAAGTTTTCAAATCCTTATCTTTTCTGCGTTTTGTAGTCGTGACTGCGCTACTTGCTGTGAGGGTGCTTTCTTTTCTTCTTCTTCTTCTTCTTCTTCTTCTTCTCCTCTGTCTCTCTCTCTCTCGCACTGCTCCTCCTTTTAGCAGATTTGCGATGCTTTGCGCTATTGCTTTCTGCTTCTCCTTCCCTGTTGATCTTGGCTGCTTGTAATGTTCTCTATCTGTAGCGAGCGTTTTAGTTAGCACTCGCAATTGCTATTTGTATGCTCTATTGTGTTACGCTGCCTACTGGCGATGACAGGCTATCTGAGTCTGGTGATGGCGCTTTTACAGTTTGCTGCTGCCAATTTATCTCCCGGATCTGCTCTTCATGCGTGCTACAGAGGCAACTATCTGCTCGGGCTGCTGCCACCTCTTGCCTGCTTTGTCGACTGTTCTGTTGACTGGTGATGACGATTGCCTCTTCTGATGAACTGATTGCAGCTTGCTAGCACCTTCCTATTTGCGGGCGATGCTCTATCTGTACCCGCTACTGCTGTTGCTTTACGTTGGCTTAGAGTTGCTTAGAGAAGCTGCTCTTGGTGGTTGTTAGCTACATGAAGATGTTTCCTGATAGCACAGTAGAGATGACACACTCTGTAATTTCATGGTGTGCTCTTTGCTTGTCAGTCTTGCTGTGCACAAACTGCTTTCTTCTCTCTATGCTATTTTTCACTTGGAGTGCAGAGTTTTCTGCTCGTTCTTCTCTGTGAGCTTCTAGCTCAGCTCTACCCACTCCTGGTTGTTCCAGAAATGCAATATTGGGTGCTGTGCTCCTTCTTGTCTCTCTTTGTTGTAAGTTAGATTGTCAGCCTTTGATGCCCCTTTGTGTTGCTACTACAACCTTCGGCAGAGCTATGATGCCTCTTCTCTACGCAACAACAAGCGAATTCCACACAAACAAGAATGAGGAAAGTCCTAATGAAACCCTAATTTACAAAAGAAATAAAGAAGAACTTGATGTTTCCCTACTCAATAATAACACTTGAACTGAAAGCTAATCACTTTATTATGGCCAGTGGCTCTGATACCATGTTAGAAATGTGGATTTAGGGTAACTCATAGCAAGTGATTAAGCCCATGATGAAGGACTAAGAAAATGCTAATATGAGATTAAGATAAAGGTTAATCAATGATACAATGATTAAGGCACAAACTCCATAATCTCATTGTAATAATCAAATTTCATACACCCATATTTATAGTCTTGGAAAGGACTCTAATCCATGTTTTTTGTGCACCCTAGTGCCAACCATGTGTTCATTAATGCTCACACTACATGTGCAGCCTTATGCTTGATAGAATTTCGTGGTGCTCATGCTAGATCATTGGGTGGAGGAGAGAGACTCACAAAATACAAGAAAATATCTTGCTTATTAAGTTGCTCAAAATACAACTAGGCTTTTTGCTTAATACAAAATGCCTCCTAGCTTCACCTTTAAATAGATGAGCTAGTGGACCTTAAGTCCCTTCACACACACACCCTTCTCCTCCCCTTTTACATAACCTTAGTCTTTTAATACCCCCCTCAATACCAACTATGAAAAGAATTGGAATAGGTGGTATTGGACATAGGATGTCTTTATAACATTAAGCGTACAAGGTTAGGAGTATAGGTGTGGTTACATTGAGATTTAAAACAATTTCTCAGTGGAGTTAGAGGCTGATACAAAGTTAGCCTCTGACTCTTTGTTAGGACATTTAGAAGTGATATGTCCCGTTTGTTTACACTTGTTACATTTTATTTTGTTTTGGGATATTTGATCCAACAATTATTTGCCAAATGACTCACCTTTTTGCAATGGACACATCTTACTTTGATCACTTGATGTGACAAAGCTTGTTTGATATTCGATGAAGTGGTTGCATTTGAAGATTCAGCTCCTCCCTTTGTCCTCTTTTCTTTATCAAGACAAGATTGAATGACTCCTTCAAGGGTGGGATTAGGTATGTTCTTCAGGGTGGTGACTAAGGTGGGATCCACCTTCTTGACTGCTTTTAGCAAAACAGCCACTGCATCATCTTCATCCATTCTCGCATTCACTGATGCAAGTTGAGCCATAAGGTCCTTCAAGTGAGAGATGAAGGCTCCAATGCCGTCTCCCTCTTTGAGTTCCAAGTTGAAAAATTCAATTTTGAGTGAGATCTTGGAATTCTTACACGAGCACCATAGAGCTTATCTAGCTCATCCCATTTCTCCTTTGCAATCGGAAGCTGGTCCACATAGTGAATGAGAGCCTCATCAAGATGAAGCATGATGATGGCTTGTGCCCTCTCATCATCTTCAATATCTTCAGCCTTAGTTTGATCAATAACCTTAGTGTCGGAGATGAATGGCCAAAAGCCTTTGGACATCATCTTGTACTTAACAAGGACTTGTCAAGTGTGGAAGCCCTCTCCTGAGAACTTCTTAATTTGGGTGTTGTCCTTTAACATTGGGTATTGAAGGAGATTACTAGAGAGTAATGGGCTGATTTATGAAGAGGAAAAAACCAGAAATGTTTGATATTTTGGCTTAAGTAGAAAGAGAAAGGCTTATGAGAGTGCAACAACCCTTAATCAAGCCACTGTCAGGGAAATGCATTTAGCTTAGGGTCCTCCACATCTTATCACTTGCTAGAGTCTTGATTTGCCTAGTTGGAATGCAAATCCACCGATAGGAGTATGTTTTAATATTATTTGTTTGATTTTATCTTATTTTTCTTAGAGTAATGGATTTGAATGGAGCATGACAAGCTTGGGAGTCTTCATTAAAAGTTGGAGCTACAAGTAAATGCCTAACGTTGCTCTTGAAGTTCATTAACTTTTTGTTTCCTTCAAAATTAGCAAAAAACTACATAAGTAGCTTAATCTTGTAATTTATCTTAGGATACTAGGTTTAATCAAGCATTCTAGGCCTCATTGGATAGTTTTGGGTTAGCCCAATCCATCCACAAAAAGAAAACTATAAAAAAACATCAAGAGAGGGCCAAAATCACATAGATTTCAGAAGGGAAACTGGGCACATTCCGTTTCGGCTTAGTCTCTCTAAGAAGTGAACGTTCACTTCTCAAACGTATAGTCGTACACTTCTTAGCCATGGTCATTCATTCCTCCTGGCCAGATCCTCCGAAAAATAACTCATCAATGAGAGCAGTGAGCATTAAAAAGGAATAAAGTGCATTAAAAGGAGCATGAAATGAATGTTCACTTCTCAGACATGTAGTCGTACGCTTCGTAGCCATGGCCGTTCATTCCTCCTGGTGCTAGATTCTCCCAAATCTACCTTGTCAATGAGAGCCATGAGAATTAAAAAGGAAGAAAGTGCATTAAAAGGAGCATAAAGAGCATTGAAGGAGGGTATAGTTGTATTGTCAGAGGAATATCATAGGGCAGCTATCAGGAGACATGCCATTTTGGCACATTCAGGAGATTGGCAGCCCTTGAAAGTGATCGTTCATACCTATATAGATGTACAACTGTTCCTTCACAAGCCACATCTGTTCTCCAACTTAAGCATACGCATGTTCTTTCCCTTAGTGAACAACCGTTCCCTTATCAGTCCAAGTACATTCCTTCATAAGCCACGTTTGTTCCTTCCACTAAGCCACACCCGTATGGTCATGCCCTCCAAAAAAGAAAAGAAAAGAGAGAGAGAGACCAACCAAAGGGTTGAGTGGGCACTAGTATTTGTCACAGTCATGCACCTACGTTCACGAAAATCGGTGTAAAACAACCCTCTGTTTGATGACGTTGAACCTTCTAGTGCGCAATCTCTTGTGAAATTAGAACCTTTGGTCAACACTGCGTGGATTCAAATGGTGTTAGTCCTTGATAGCACCATCATTGAAAGCGAAGAACAGCCTAGCACGGGACGCACTACCCCTGACCTAGATGCAGGAGGGTTTTCCAGTGCACATAGACCACCAATTTCGAGCAAGACCGTGAATGAACTTTATCTTGGGAAACATGCAATCAGAAGATCTTCATCCCAGGGATAGAGGCATGGAATGCCAGCCATAGAGAGCTACCACTCCACTGCTAGACCACATACTAAAGATAGGGCAGAGAAAGAGTAACCCGATCCAGACTAATCCATTAATCTGGGGAGCCATGCCAACTACTGGGATTACTTACTCATACCAAGACCATAGTCCCACACCAAGCCTAGGTCAAGAGCCCACTCATCACCAGGGTCCAAAGACCTCCTATTAAAGAGAGACAACCCACCCATAACAATTCTATAAACACCTAACACCTATGTACCAACAATACTCACCTTGCGGAATGTATCTTGGATACTATATGGGTCGTTACAAAGCACAAGCCGATCCTCCCCACTGGGGCAAGGACTACAGATGGGATACTATCCGTTTGGTCCAACTCCCGCCTATCATGCCCCAACCCGCACCAGCCCTTGGACCGACTCCAAAAATGTTGAGGATAGCCACCATGGAAATAGGGAGAGGATAGCTGCAGGAATAACACCACTTGCACAGGTTTAATCAGTACAGGGGCCAAGACAAGAGAGAAATGGAGAGGATAGCCACCATGGAAATAGGGAGAGGATAGCTGCAGGAATAACACCACCTGCATAGGTTTAATCAGTACAGGGGCCAAGACAAGAGAGAAATAAACCTGCCCACATTTCTAAACTGATTACCAAGTTTGATGGGACTGGAGACCCCATACCCCATCTAGAAATCCACAACCAGTTCTGTGAGGCATTTGGCCACGTAGACGATCTAGTTCAGGTGAGTGCCTTTGGCCTCACCCTAGATGGAAAAGTAGGACAGTGGTTTTGATCACTAAGGTTGAAGACAAGGCTACCTTTGATGCCTTGAAAGAGGCTTTCAAAGTAGGATATTCACGTGACAAGAAACTTGATCAAGCCTAATCGAACATTTGCACAACCTAAGACAAAAGGATGGAGTGAATGATCCCTGCCCCCTCCACGCAACGAATTCGGGGGTGCTAGCAGCAGAAGTAGCACTTCTTGCACAGGGCAGAGCCTCTCACTTGGGGCCTCGCCCATGGATATCCAAACAAGAGACTAATCCCTCGATTCTTCCAAAACCGAACCCAGAAAAACTTCCCTCGCCCAGAAAGCACGGGCGATTCCTCCAGCATATTTTTATTCTAATGTAGTCCAAGAGCCTTAAATAACCAAACTGATCCGACCGAACCCATAAGTCACATGGTCAGATCAAGGAAGAAACTTGCACTTGGATCATAAAGACCAACGTTTTTTTTCTCATCGAGAGGCACAACTGTTGATTCTTTTCCATAGAACAAGACTATCTAGGATTTACTTCATCTATCGTACCATAAGAGAATTGAGTCTCATTTTAGGGATCCATCAGTCCAGCCTAACCCCATCCAGTCCCATGGACAACCACTGTAGTGATAGGATCCATTTAGAAATTTGGTTATGTTTTGTCCCGGGTACCAGGGAAAAGAGTTCCCAGGCTCCCTAGCCGTGGCACTTCAAGCAAAGTTCAAGATAGTCACACCACTTACACACCCAATATGAAATTGCCTTTTTCCCACAGATTCAGCTGTCTTGAAAACAATCTTTTAATGAAACCATAGTGTTATTGATCGTAATCCTCCAAAATATCCAGGTTGAATTCTAATTTCCAATCATTCCTTCACTCGGTGTACCTATGGCATCATTGGCAACTAGAACGCTCACCACCTGTCCACTCAGGGGCCTTTTCAATAGTTCCTAGCTCATAGTACCCGAAAATATATTCACTTATAAAAATCGAGATGGACTCTCCGTTGAAGATCAACAAGATCAACCAACAGATCCATATAAAAGAGCCATGGACTCATCCATTGAGAACCAGCAAGGTCAATCAACCAGATCCATGCCCGAGTTCAGAAAACAACTCTAACAACTTGTTCCATTTTCTTCCTCGATGCACGCGTGGGTATCTTCGGCGACTCCACATTCATTTACATCACATCACATCCTATCACCTATCCTCACATCTCATTCTCATCTCTTCATTCACATCCACATCCACATCCACATCCATTTACATTACATCACATCCATCTCACATATCCTCACATCTCATTCTCATCTCTTCATTCATATCTTATTCATATCTATTCACATTTAGTAACATTTTCTATTTTTGATACTGATGGGACTTTTCTAAATTTCTACCAATTGCTTGGCCTAGTTAAAGGTACTTTTTCTCGATGGATATTTTCATATTCTTTCTCAAATTCCTCAAGTGAAATATATTCAATATTTTTCTTTTGAGTAAAAGATTCATGGGATTCACAAAAATCAATTCTACCCATATTTTCCAATAATGCTCAAAATTCCACTTTTGATAAATATTCATAATTTGAATTATGCTTAAAAAATTTCTTTTTTCTATTTAATTTCTTAGATCTCAAATATCATGGAATTCCTCTTTTTAAATTTAAATGATTGAATTCCAAATGTCATGGGAATTCCTCTTTTATTATAAAATAAATTTATCTAAAATTCCTCTTCAAATTTAAATAAAAATATCCATTAATTTAAATATGCCAAGAATTCCACTTTTACTATTTAAATAATTGAATTCCAAATGTCATGGGAATTCCTCTTTTATCATTTAAATTTTCTCATGCATAAAATAAATTTATCTAAAATTCTTCTAAAAATATTTATTATTTTAATATATCAAATTTTCTCTTTTTCCATTTAATTACATGGATCTCAATTATCATGGGAATTCCTCTTTTTGTATAAAAATAGAAATATTAAAATTTTCTCATTTCTTTAATTAATTATTTATGTATAGATACTAAAAATTATTTTTCCATGAATGTAATGAAAATTATTCTTTTAGCATAGGATGACCAATCCTAGAATATGGTAGGAAGTTCTCTTTTCACATTATGTACAAAAATGAATTATGTATTAATTTCTTAAAAATTTTGCCATAGCTTCGCTGCCTCCTATCTGATAATTTTTAATATTTTTGAAAGAATAAGACTTTGTAATACTTTTATGATAGAATAACTATCATTTGGACCTAAATCCAATTTATGAAATTAATCATAGATTTATCATAATTTTATTGGCATATAAGCATTAAAAAGCCATTTTCTATCCTCTAGCTTAACTAGCATAGAGTTTGATCTTTGAATTGAGAATTTATCAATGAGAAGCATCATTTGAATAAGAATTGATCATAGGAATGACCATTCTTTTGGGGAGAGAGAGATATACATAAAAAGCATCCTAAGCATAAATGTAAACTTTTTGTGATTAATCATTAGAATTCTTTAGAAAGCTTAATTTGCATTGAAAAACCATTCATTCGAAACTTCTCAAGCTTGAGAGGGGTTGAGAAGTGAAAACATTGAGAGTATTAGAGAAAAGACCATGAAATTACGTCTTATCTCTTAATTTGCTTGCTTCTCTATCTTAGAAGAAAGATCTTAGAAGGAAGCCCCCAACCAATCAATTGGTTAGTGTGTTGAGAGGAAAGCTCCAAGGATGGTTGAAGAGAGAGAGAGAGAAGCTCCAGTCTCTCCAAAAGTAGAGGATTTGTAAGGGGTAATAGAAAATATGCTTATTTTAATGTAATATTGGCATGGTCTAGTTCACAGATGAGAATACAAAAGAATGAGGGTCTATTTATAGGTGAGAGAGGTCACTAACTGAGTCCAACTAAGTTCTAGAATTTTCTTTGGCTGACTTTGGACAAGATTTGGACCAGTTTAGCTCCCATTTTGATCTAGTTTGATTTAGGAGAGAGGAGAGATAAAAATATCTTAATATTTTTGAATTAAAAACTCATCCACATATGTGTGAAATAGGCGCCTACCTTAAAGTCCCCCCCCTCCTTACCAAGGTGTCAAAAATGTATCATTATTCCAAAATATCTCATTTTCTAGTAATATCTCATAGTTTTTAACTAATAAACCTTGTACTCAGTCAACTCTTCATCTTATGTGAGCATTTACTCATTTTTGGGTATTTAAGTTGGGCAACCCCATCTTTACCCAAAGGGAGAGATATTATGGTGCTCGATTTTTCGAGCTAACCATACCAGCACCACACGGAGTGTCCACAATTGAGACCCTAATCCACTCTCTATTGTGCTTACAATCAAAGGTGGGGTAATCATGAAACCACCAATTGTTTACCACTAGAGAGCCACCCAAGCACGAGCTCTACCCCAAGACTAAACCCTAGATAGCTTGCTAGCCCTGCTAGCATCGGTGCTACACAATGCACCTCAACCGGGCCATAAAGTGGCTTCGGGAGGAATTCTTTGGGTGCCCGAATTACCCTTACCACCCCCAGTTCTACCACTGCCGCCATTACCCCCACGAATCATCGCTATTAAGACCATATTAGGGATTTTGGGAAAATCCCATTACTTTTCAAATTTGCTTTTCAATCGAGTTTTTAGTGTATCTTGAGTATACCAATTCCAAAGTTTTCAGAGAATGTGGATTTAGAACCTACTCTTGAAGAGCTTTCCATGAAGAGCTTTCCAAAGATATGCCACATAAGAGGGTTTTGACAAAATCTTCCCCTTTTTTGATCTTGCAAAATAAGAATTGGGATTTTTCCAAAGTCCCTAATATGGTCTTTATTCTCACCAGTTGACCCTGACAGAGATCTTCAAAGAAGGTGAGGAGGAAGAAGCTACTAATAATATCACCTTTGAGCCCATTGAGTCAAGCAGCCCACCCTCTCAGATCCTGAGTCACTATGTGTACCTGGTGTATCTAGCAACCCCAACCCCGCGGGGAAGAGACTTGAATAACATGGCCACACAACCACCTGTGTAATGATATCATTATGTAGGACCTCATCGAGTAGCTAAGTGTTCGATCAAGAAAGGGATGGCTAGTACTTCTATGAGTGCTTCCACCTTGACTCCTTTATGTACGTGGTGTGGAATAGACCATATTTATAAGGATTTTCGATTGAGAACAAGCACAATGGGGAAGGCACACAAGGCTAAACCTAGCACTAGCATTAACTTGCTAAGTGTATGAGATGGCTTCATCCACACGGTGCCTCTAAATGTAATTACCATGATGCAAAGTAGGAGAGCTGCTGCTCATGCTGTCAGTTGGGGCATCGACCTCGCAAAATCAGGGAAACCAAGAACATGCAAGGATTCTATCCCCTAAGGAAGTCCCTAAACAAGCACGTGCAATAAGGTGCTCATCATGAAAGAAAAAGGCCACAAAGATAGGCAAAGGGGATAGCCGCGTGGTCATAAAGAGTGGGTCCAATGATGGGACAACCACCAATGCATCATCTTCCTCGTATGATGAGGAGAAGGTGCTACCCTTAGTCTGCAAGTAAGAGGGTGAATAGATCCCAATCAGCTACCCCAAAAGTTATATGAATACCCAAACCCATTGGAAGAGAAGGAAAGGCTAAGGGTTGCTTGGGAATTGGTCAAGGACGGTCAAGCTCACTTAGAGGAGGAACCTCCAGCAGCACACCTTTGCAGAATGTCCCCCTATGCTAGGCATGTGACTAACTGAGGAAAATCAAGAGTGTAACAGAGGTCTCAATGACCAAGTACTTGCTAAGAGAAGTCCTTGAAAAATAGAGCCAATAGCCCATGACAACCCCGCACAAGGAAGATCGTGTTTTGCTGCGGAGTATCTCAAGAACCTGACAAACAGTCACCTAAGAAGAACATACATAGAAGCTCATGTTCCGATACCCTACACCTGCAAAATCCTAATTACTAACAGGGGTGATCCAAGTTACCCAGGGAACCGTATCTGCTCCAAGAGACATTATAGGTCTTTCCTTCTTCCTTTCTTCTCAAATCCAAATCCCCATTGGCACCGTAATCCAAGAAGGCAACCCAAGCTTATGGAAAGATTTGAAAGATTGGATGGAGGGATGCCTTGCAGCCAAAATGGAAGAGCCCGTGGAACTAGGAAGTTTTGACGAGACAAATGAGGACGGATTCATAGAACAACATGGAATCCCCTCGTCCATGGTCCAAGTCAACAAATTAGGGCAATACTTTGAAAGAGATGAACTCAATGCAGCACTGCCCCTAACTTTCGATAGCCTTCAAGTCACTACCATCCTAGATGGAGGAACTGGAGTGAGAATTCTTACCAAACAATGCTGGGAGCGATGGGGAGCACCTACCATGGACAACACTGCCTTACTTGTTGTGAAATTTGCTGACAGAGCCACCGCAAGGCCCATAGGCCTTATTTGAAGATAAATATTCTCAGAACTAACTTCCGACACACCTTTATGGTGATGAACTTTGACCAAGAGTCTGTTTCTTAAGATTGTATCTCCTAGGACGTCCCTTCATAAGGGAAACCAAAATGATCCATAATTGGGACACGAATCATATCTACATCCAAAATAAAGATCAAACCCTAAAAATCATTTCGCGCACTTGGAAATTCCATCCTATGAGTGGTCGACCTTTCGCAAAGGATTCGGTAACAAACGACCCGATCCACTGCAATCCACTTGTGTCAAACATGCCATAAGACAATTGATGAGAGGAGTGGGATAGCGCAGAATTTACATCCCTTCCGGAGCCAAAAGACTTTAAGAATTGGATTTACTTTTACACAAGTCTTATTCATAAATGGTAATAATCTATGCTAACTTTTTGAGCATGTTTTTGACTGTGTTTTAGTGTTAAGTGTCACCTTCCAATGTTGGATCTTTGCATGATAAGAAGTCCCTAGAACAACCTAGAAACGTTGCTAGAGAGCTTTTCCCTTTTAAGAAAAGAAAATGAAATCTTTTTGGTAATACACAACACATTTGAATTCTATTTGGTTTTTGGATTAAATTTTAAAGTTGTCTTGATTAGAGAGCATTTTCATTGTTATTTATAGTGAAAAAACACAAGCTTATCCTAACATTCCTACCCTTTGCATATTAGATATCTAAGAGTCTTATTCTAGAGGGTAAGATCCTAAATAAGTATGGAAACTATAAACTTAGTGTTGGCCCCAAAATACAAAAAGTGGATTTACCCGATGTGGAGAGTTGTGATACTATAACCTTGATGGTGGCTGGAAATAGTATCTATCGTCAATTTGAACACAAAATCAACATTGGGGATTTTATACATATAGAAGGACCTATAGTGAATAAGAAACACATAAATGATGGGGGTTTTGCACTTTTCTCTCTGCATTCAGATGCTACCTCTGTGATCATTAAGGCACAAACATTTGATGTATGCTTGACCTTTCCCAAAAATTAAAATTAGAGATCACTTGGAGATTGCTGGTGCAACACAGTTATTGTATGGAACAATACCATTTATTGTTCCCGAAATAGACAATATAGAGAAAATCTTTGGTGGTACAATGCAACAGTTGAGTGTGGTAGATGGTCCAACTAGCTTGGATCATGCAACTATGACTCTCTAACCTTTCTTGAACTTTGGTACTACTTGTTAAATTATTTTCTCAGCCTCTTCTTGGGCAGTTATCATTTGTTATTGATAGGAAAGAGGACTTCAATGCATTGGTTGAGGGGTTAGAGTCTAGTGGAAAATTCATTTATGTTGCAAGAAATGTAGGGGTCTGGGCAGAGCAAATTCACACTTTGTCTATCCTTGATCTCTCACCTTGTTAACAAGGGTTACACATGAGGGTTTGCAAGACGAATTAGAGGATGTCTTGAGCAAACAAATTGTTGAGCTTGGTCTTGCCAAAGAGGTGAGACATGAGCATTATAATGTACAATTATTGAAGGAAAAGCTTGCAGTTTGCTTCAAATAATCTCTTTGTTTGTAGCAAAGCTGACTAGAACATTGCAAGTCATCAATGTGAATAGTGTCTTACTTCAAATAATCTCTTTGTTTGCAGCAAAGCTGACTACTAGAACATTGCAAGTCATCAATGTGAATAGTGTCTTGTTGAAGTATGTCTGTAGAGTGTGTCAGGGTGTGCACTTAAGCCATCAAGTCAACATTTCATTTTTCTTTGGTTGTTTTAAAAATATTGAACTTCTTCATGTTCCAAATCAGCAGGTTAATATTGTATTGCACAAGGTTATGCCAGTGATTGTGAGATTGGCTCACACATTTGTGGACAAAGTCTTGGATTTTGAAGCCCCATTTATGTCTTTGTATAATCAAAACCTCGTCAAAACATTCTTGGAATAAGGAAAAGACTTACAAATTATAGGATGATTGGCAATTTTGTAATTGATCACATGGATCACATAGTTGGGTTTAGGTCTGGAGGTGTTGCATGGAACCTTTTAACATTTTGGGATATTTAATTGTTTTTGGCCAAATGTGTGCACCATCGATATATCTAAATTTTTTGGTATATAATACAAGGTTTTTTTCCACAAGTTTTCTTGTTTGCAACAATGGGATGCTTCTCATCTTGAGTGTCTTGTGCAAAAACTTGGGGTGCATGACGATTTTGTTATTATTAATCCATCAAATAAAAGTATTTTTGATGGCTCTAAAATAAGTATTGAACTATGGGACTATTTTCAAATTTAACTCTTGAAGTGATCTTCAAAGAAGTAAACATTATGGGATCACACACATAAGGAACACACTTCAATCTTTCATAGGTTGTCTCATAACGAAGAGGATAAATTGATTGAGCTCTCTATTGTTAAAACTTTGTTGGATTCATGTGAAAATTCACTAGCACTTATGATGCTTATTTTAAGAACATGCACACAAGTGTTTTGTGTCCAATTTTTAATTCACATCTATTGAACCATTGATAATGAGCCTAAGATGTTGGAAACATGGATCCTCCCACTTCTCGGGAGGTCACTCATCCCAGTTGTGTTCCTGCGCAAGCATGCTTAACTAAGGTGTTCCACAAATTGGTCTAGCCATCCAAACACCACAACCTTAAGGTGTTAGGCGACCTCCGGTAATCCAACATGTAGAAACCTCAACTTGTCAAGATTCAAACCCAGTCTCGCATCTCCAACACCCTCCCTCAAGCCACACTTTGGTTGAGGTCTTAGCTTCCAACATCATAACCTGGGCTTTGATACCATGTTGGAAACATGAATCCTCCCACTTCCCAGGAGGTCACTCATCCCAGTTGTGTTCCTACGCAAGCGCGCTTAACTAAGGTGTTCCACAAATTGGTCTAGCCATCCAGACCCCAAAACGTTAAGGTGTTAGGTGACCTCCAGTAATCCAATTTATAGAAACCTCAACTTGCCAAGATTCAAACCCAGTCTCACCACGTGAGCTAGTTCTCTCTAGAAGTGTGGATTGCATCTCCAACATAAGATTGTAACTTTGACTATGCATAATTTTTGAAATCTCACAAAGTAGTGATTGTTTTTACGAAGAGTGTATCTTTATATTCCCACAGTAAGAGTTGATAATAATCGCAAAAGAAAGAGATAGAGTCTCCATGTGATGCAAGTTGGTATGTCCTCATGGATTTTGGAGGAAAGAAGCAAGGCAAGAAAGAGGTTAAGTTGGAGCAAGGAAGAGGGCAAAGCACTTAGCACACACCTAAGCAGGTGACAATGAAATTCTTAGAGCTTAATCCATTTTCACCACATGGTGAGGGACACTAAACAAGACATACAAACTATGCAAAAATACAAAAACTCTGATTTCAAAGACCGCATGTGTACTTAGATCAAGTTATCACTCAAAGTGTGCATTGAAGCATGTTAACTCTATGAAGAAGCTATTAGAGATACTCCTTTACACCCTTGCCTCGTGCAATTTCCTTATATTTCAACATCAACTCAAAAACAATTCAGAATTTTCTATGCAATTGTTGGGGATTGAAGTTACACACCATGGTTTGGCAAACCACATAAGAGTGTGCATGACATGTTCAACGAAACTTAAATCCGACAAAGTGCCAGAAGGTGTAACCATGGCCAAGCAAACACCAACACATGTGCTAGCTTCAGTGCAAAGCTTGAATTTGATTGAGGCACGTTTGGTCTCCATTTGTATACCTTTCTCTCATGACTTACATTTCCAAACTAGTGGCTCACGTCCAAACTCACATCTAGATGCCTCCAAATTCATGACTTACATGTCCAGACTCTCACAATTTACATGTCCAAACTCACTTCTAGATGCCTCCAGACTCATGATTAACATGTCCAAAATCATGTCTCCATGCTTACATGTGTTGACTCACATATTTGCAGGACTATAGGCTCATGTCTCCCAACTTGAGAGTTGGGTTTGGTCTACTTCTTGAAGTTTTTGGAGGTTTTTTAGACTTAATGGGGGTGATTAAGGATCCTAATTCTAATTAATGATGGTTATACAAGTAATTAAGTGTTTTTTTATTGTTTTTATTAATTTGCATGCTTCTAAGGATGCCAAATATAATGACACAACCTTTTTACTCTTCAAAACCATACGGGTAAATTTTTTTTGTGAGCATTTTTTGGTGAGCGCTTTTTGGTTTTAAGAAGGCAAGCGGTTTCTCTCTCTACTCTTTCTCTCTCCCTCTACTCTTTCTATTTGTCTCTTCCTCCCTTCTCTCAATTTACTCCAATTTCATAGCATGATTTTTAAAAAAGACACCATACAAAGATGAAACTTCCAATATATATTCCAAGACTTTTGCATATTATTACCGCCGCCACCTACAAGATGTTGAGCACAAGCAACAATACAAGAAATCAGATATGTATCCCCGAGCACCCGTCAGACGCATGGGTACAGTCTGAGAGAGAGGAGACGGGATTGTACCTTGAGGACTAGATCTACTAGCTACAAGGCAAGGAGACATGGACTTCTTGTCCATGGTGGGGATAGAATACCTCGAGGGAGAATTTCTTGTTGAGCACAAGCAACAATACACACAATTTCTCCACCGCCACCGAATACAAAAACATTTGAATACTCTTTCAATATGATAGATTAAAAATAAAATGAGACACACAATATCACTTATGCTACTTCATACATGTACAATAGGAGTCGTGCTCGTGCACGGCAAGTGTGGTTACTGGTTGGCTATTTGTGCCAGCTTATGTCCTCTCTTTGTAAATAGCACCTCCGTCTCCTTAAGGGCATCTTTATAATTCTTATCAAACATGTATGCATTCTGATTGAACTCTCTACTCCCTCGCTTAGGCAAGCCACTGACCTTCTTTTGGTATATGGCATCCAACTCAGACTGTAATGCATTTTTTTTATAGAAACAACATCTATGGAAAATAAAATATGACTTTATTGTAGTGTGTTTATGAGGCGCGCACATACCTTGAACACCAATTGAGAGAGGAGTTCTATGGGAAGCTTTAGCCACTTAGATTTGTTAGGCCCTTGATGCCTAAGATCTTTCTCTACCACGCACGATCCTCATCGCTAAACCTCGAACAACGACTATGGATTGGCAAAGCCGCACATGCTACATCATGAATATGTCATGTGATGTGTTTGGCACATGAATGCTAGTCACCCTAGCAATTTTTCATGCATAATAAATTAGTAGAATTTCTCACATATAATATGTTTGCTCATTTTAGTCATAAAAATATGCAGATACAAGTCCACTTAATTGTTTATCATGCACAACACCATCAAATACCCAGTCTCCTCCTATAGGAATCAAACCACCCTACAATTCACCTTTGGAACCTTGTCTCTATCAGCTCATGTGGTTCTTGCCCATTCTTTCCAAGCTTTGAGACGATGGTTACCATCCCAGATAACAAAAGTCATATCAACCATGTGTTGCCATCCTTCTATCTGCTCTAGTACCATGTCAAACTCTCCGGACAATGATAGATCAGGGCCAACTACACTTTGACGATTGAATGGAATGGGCTCTTGGCCTAGGAAACTCTCTGAGACAATGAACGCTGCCATTTATGTCTAGCAGGTGCTCTCTTCTAGGATTTTCATCAATCTTTGATGCAATCCGCATTCGTGCGGATTGCAAGGTTTGCGAGGAGGTGACATAGAGGCACTCTAGGATGGCAGTGTTGATCATCAACCAAGTGATGCTCCACCCAATTTGTGGAGATGTGTCGATCAAATACTTGACCAAAACTCTCCTTTATGGGCTTCTCTTCTTCAGCAATCGTGATACCACTACTAGCGACACGATTATTTTCGGGCATTGTAGGAGCAAGCCTCACTAGAACTTGTAATCCAGATTTGTTGGTCGCTTGATGTGGCAACTTGCGACATGCCCACATCTTGAGATAGTGCAATCTTGTCTGGATTTTCAATGAAGCCCTTGGATTGTAAGTGAGTTCAGGGAGGCATTATGTTACTTTCTTGCTATACCGGGAGAGGTTGTGAGTGCAATTGAACCTATATGGGAGAGGGATTGAGAGTATGCGCTAGAAGGGGGGAGGAGAGGGTTTGAGACAAAGAGATTGAGGATGTGTAGAGTATTTGAGAGGGTGAGAGTGGGAAGAGTTTGAGGGAGAGAGGGAGAGAGAGTGATAGGGTGAGAAGGAGAGAGGGGGAGGTTTTGAGAGGGTGAGAGGGGAGAGGAGGTGTTCACCAAATTTAACATGCTTCCTTGCACAAAGAGAGGGTGAGGAGAAGAGAAAGAAGACCATGCAAGGGTCGGTTCAGAAACTAGCAATTAGCCAACCCTAATGAGGGTTGACTCCCCTATGTAAGGCCGCTAGGGGCTCACTCCACCACCACTTGTGTCACTTAAGTGGAGCTTCCACAAGCTAGGTAATAAGCAAGGATAAAGGGAAATATGGAGAGATCAACCCCTACTCCATGCCTTCATGTGTGTAAGAGTGAAGATGAGGGAGAAGACAAGAAGAGGGAGAAGAAGAAGCAAGCCAAGAAGCCATCACCTACATGCACACACCAACAATCATGTAAGCTTCCACAAGCTAGGTAATGAGCAAGGATAAAGGGAACTATGGAGAGCTCAACCCCTACTCCATGCCTTCATTTGTGTACGAATGAAGATGCAGGAGAAGACAAGAAGAGGGAGAAGAAGAAGCAAGCCAAGAAGCCATCACCTACATGCACACACCAACAATCAAGTAAGCAAGCATAAACCTACACAAGCTTACCACTATAGCCATAAGAGAGAGAGAGAGAGAGAGAGAGAGAGAGAGAGAGGAGAACTCAAATGTGATAATTGGATTGTCCCTTTTCATATTTCATAAGTCACTTATATACATGAGCTCTCTTTTTACAATGGTTGGCCATCCATTTAACAATTGGGGGCCCAAAACTGATTTCCTAGCTCTATGTACACCTAGGCTTATTCTTATAGCTGGCATTACATAAGTCGTAAGTTTGGTCATCCCATACATCTTTTACATGAAGCGCTTAGCGCGCAGTTACATGAAGTGTAACCACTCATAAAACCAATGTTAACCAGTGTGCAGTCTGCCAACAGCTAGTCATCTTCTAGAGTAAGGTCGTCTCGACCACTTGTTAGTACTTTTGCTGAAGGAAAGATGAAGACAGTTGCATTTTTCCTTGGCATGTGTGGCTCTCTGTTGAAGCTTTTAGGTTTCACTGTGTTGGTGGGCAAGGGAAAGGGCTTGGGTGGCCTTGTGGGTAGCCTCTTGAGCAGCCTAGAGTTGTTGTTGGAGCTTTGTTACAATGGTGAGGGTGGTTGCTAGGGTGCCCTCATGGTCCTCTACTAGGGCTGCATGTAGTCGTTGGTTGGCAAGGGTGGCTAGGAGCATTTGCTACTGGGTGGTTGTCACATGTTCTATTGCTGACATTGCATGTAGTCTGTCATTGAGGTGACTAGCTCGCAAGGCAAGGTTAGAAAAACCTTGGGCAAAATCGAGTATGGATCCATGGATGGATCTGGTGCCTTTGGAGTATGCGGCTTGGAGCAAAAATGGCCCGTGTGGACCCAGCGCAAGGTATCCATCGTGTGTCTTTGAGAGGAGGAGGTTGATGAGGTTCTTTCTTCCAAAAAAGTTAGGGGTGGAGAGGGGAAGTAGTGGCCTTCATGGCTGGGAGTTTCAATGAGGTTTTCATCGAAAAATCGGGTGGTCCAGTGGATATCCTCCTCTTCTTGCACTTTACGCCATGCCTCTTCCTCTGTGCAGCTTTGAGCTAAGCTTCGGCCAAAGCAGAAACCTATTGGCACACCTCCTCCTATTGTTGGGTCTCAACGTGATGAATTTTGGGGGGCGGAGAGGTCGGAGAGGGTTGGGGTTCGTGGATAGGGGGTGGAATAGTGGCAGGACTTTGAATGCAAGCAAGCCGTGGTAGCTCCTCCCAGGCCACTGTGGTAGATCACCTTCATAAATAGAGAGGAGGCAGCACGCTTTCCCTGGGGGTTCAAGTAGACTGAATGAAGCTCTTTATGTAGATACTGAGCCCAATTGACCTGGACACCTTGGTGGACACGGGCTAAGGTGGACAAGTTATTGCGGTTAAACTTGTCAATCCAGTAGGTGCTGAGGAGGAAGAGTAGGGCCATGGCTAGCATTACGCGTTTAGGGCAAGAGATGTGTTGCCACTCCACTTCATCCTTTGTGGTCGGCCCCTGGTAGGCATCGCGTGCATAACGCATGACATTGTTGAGCTGGAAATAGGGTATTCAATGTGGGGAAGATGAAGGGCATCCCAAATGAGGTCCAGCTGAGGTGGACAGTGTGGGTAGAACCGTTATCAATGACATGCCCTGTGACTTGGTGGCATCATATCTCTCCATGAAATACAAGCAGTTGGAGATTGGGCCCCCAGCGCTAAAGGGTAGGCAAGCCACCAAACCCTATTTGCTTTAGGCAGTGGGCCACAATGGTTGGGTCTACTATAGCTCAATAAAAAGGTTCGGTGTGTAATAGAGCAATTTATGCTCAACCTTGTGGGTATTCTTCATGAGGCTATGGATTGTGTGGCCGCTGACCTACTCCATGAGAGTCTCGTCTAGGTGGGATAGTTGGATCAGATGCTTCCCGTATTCAAGTGGTGGCTAGCAGGTCACTTCTTCTTGTGGGGGTTATGAGGAAGAACCTCATAGCAGGAGTCCGACTGTGTGGGGGCTGCCATAAGTCTAAGGATAAAAGCTGGCAAGAAGGTGTACGAGCTTGGGAGGAAACACTGCAAGAGTTTGGCTAGAGTGAAGGGAGAAAGGTGGATGAAATGAAGGTGGTGGGCCCTTTATATAGATTTCCTAGGAAGGTATGGGCATGGGTTCACAGAGGCAAGACCGTGGCCTTCCAGAGGTATGGGCGTGACTTCTCAAAGTTAACGATTGTGGCATAGGATACTGTGAGTGAATGGCCATGGGTTTAGAAAGGTACGGCTGTGGGATAGCATATGTCAAGAAAATGGCCCTGGCTTCTGAGAGTGTACAGTCGTGGCTTCGGAGAGTGAATGATCGTGGCTTGGGTGAATTGTGTTTTTTTTAGCACCCTATAAACAGGTTTTATACCCCAAGGCTATATAGCCAGCACCCCATTGCCAGTTTTGTATTGACTCCTTGCCCAATTTGCAAGAATGAGAAGGCGGCTCCAATTAGGTTTTGGCAAGGTTGGAAGTTCCTTCCGAAGCTTGGATGCTTTATCAGAGGGAGCGGTTGGATAATGGGGGTTGGAGAAGCAAGTGGTTGAGTGGTGATGCATTGGGGGAGTCGGATGATAAGGGTAGGTGGAGTAGCCGAGGTTGAAGGTATATCATTGATGGAGATAGCGGGACAGGGGTTTTATGGCCGTGGCTTCCTCCTGAATCTTTGCTTTTCCTTTGTCCTGTGGAGTAGTACTAGTGGCGACAATGACAGCTATCTTAGGCATCCATTGGAACTTTTACCGTGTTGGGTTCTCAGGAGTAGGAATGGTGCACATCATCCATCGCAGTAACCAGATGTGCCAATTGCCCTTGTATAATTTTTGAGCATTTAGGAGAGCTTTAGGGACCCTCTTGTAGGTAGTTACGATGTGAGGACGAGGTTGGTGGCAATGACATTTTTGCTGCATTAAGGTCTTTGCGTGAGGTTTTCCTGTATTCTATGAGCTTGTTGGTTGTCTTATTAGAGGGCGCCGTGAGGTACGAGTATTGGGTTTTGCAGGGGTTTGCGTGGGGGAATCAAAGCTTTGGGGAATCCATAGAGTTGTAGCACTCTCGTAATAACCTTGGGCTTTAAGGATGTTTTGGGTGGAATTATTGGGTTGGGTGCAGCGGGGTTAAGTGTGTACATGTGGCCCGTTAGTTGTGTTAATGAAGTTAGCGTTGTTAGTTGCCTGAGTTGCTGTGGAGCTCGGGGGCGGATGAGGTTTGTTGAGGCGATGGAATATTCAGATGAGGGAGAGGCCTCTTTTTTAGGTTTATTGCTGTGGAGCTTGGGGCAGACGAGGTTTGTTGAGGCGATGGAATATTTAGATGAGGGAGAGGCCTCTTTTTGAGTGGCATAGTTTTATGTTGGTTGGGGAGCAGGGTGATTGGGGTTGGTGGAAGAGAGTGGTTAACTTGGGGTGGGTGATTGGGTGACAAGGGCTCTTCATCTGTCATCAGGATTGTAACTTGCGTTGAGGCCAGTTTCAGGGTTGCCATCCTTGCATCCCAATCAATCTGACACCCGTTGTATCCCATCCATCCGCGTCCCAAAAGGATCTCTTCGTGCATTGTCCCTGCAGGCATAACATAAACCTTTCCTTCCAAGTGGTTATTTCCAATGTGAAACAAAAGATAGTCGTGGCCGGTGTGTTCACTAATATTGGCCTCCCAAGGGAGTGCCATGTGTCATAGGACATTAGATTATGATTAGCTCGAGCATTGACAAGCGCTAGTTTTTACGTGAAACTCGTTGGGGTGGTCATTCCTACCACAAACTTGGGCCATGCTACGATGTGTTTGCCCCTAGTTTCCGTTGCCGTTCTTTGGCTTCACGTCATGCCAATTCTTTCATTTCCTCGTGTTGATCTTTTTTCTTGTTTTTTGAGGTGGATGGCCCTTATTGTATTTTGCATGAGGGGGGCGTAGTAGCATTTCAGTTTGCTACCATTGAAATAACCTACCATCTCGACACCGTCAAGGGTTTCAATGCCCATTGCACCTTGTGGGGTTATTTCAGGCACTAGGAAAGGTCCTAGCCCTCTGTATTTGAGTTTCTTTTTGTGATTTTTAGTGCTGGAGAGAAGAACCATCTTCCCCTCCACCATTTCCTTGTCTTTAAGTCGGACATCAAACCACTATTTTAGCCTTAGCTTTTCCACGATCATGCCATACACATCTATGAGGCGTTTTTCATCAAGCTTTTCAAGCCCCAAAATCCGGTCACTCATGACATTGCCTGTGAGTTTTTCATGTACCGCCATCTTAAGCTGGGCACCAAGCATCCCATAGGCATGACAACTTCAGTACCATAGGTTAGACTGAAGGGGGCTACTTTATATTCCGTGTGATGGGCCCAAAGTGCTAGAAACTTTTGTTCCCAATCGTTTCGGCTACCCTCTATTGTCTTGGTCAGGATAGCGCATAGGACTTTATTTGTGCTTTCGGCTTGACCATTGGGTTGGGATAGTAGGGAGAGGATTTCTAGTGGGTGACCAAGAATTGTATTTCACTGATGAAGTGTTACCATTGTCACTCACCAACTCAAGAGGACACCCAAAAAGAGTTATCGCGCACTCATAAAGGAATTTCGTCGTGGACCTTACATTAGCTTTTTGGGTGGCCCTAGCTTCGACCCATTTCGTGCAATTATAATTTATCATGCTTGAGTGTGTCGAACAGCTGGACTAATAGGTTCCACAAAATCAATGCTCCACTTCTCAAATGGTTATATAAGGACACGACTGGATTTAGGGGCATTCTATCCGTACTTTATGGAATTCCCACTCGTTGGCATTCATCACATTGTTTGACGTATTCTGCAGCGTCTCCAAACAAAGTGGGCCACCAAAGTCCTGCTACTAGGATTTTTCAAGCAATGATGTCTGCCTGCGAAGTATCTGGCTGCGATTCCAGAGTATACTTGATCTAGAACAGAGATATATTTGTCCTCTTGGACACATCGTCGCATGATTCTGCCTTTGCCTTTGCCTTTGCCTTTGCCTTGCTTGTAAAATTTCCCTACGAGATCAACTGAAAGGGGGCAGCCTTTTTGATGAGACGTCTTGCTCTGTCTTTGTTGATAAGTGCTTCGGTTTGGGTAGGCCATTAGCGAGGAAGTGTGCAATTTTCTCTTCCCATTCACGAATCAAGCATAGCTAAAACAAGGGGGCATCTGGCAGGTCATCATCAACACCCACCGGGGTGGCTTACCATTGGGGATGCGTGACATATGGTCAGCCAAGAAATGCTATGAACCTTTTCATATCGTGCCAGTAAATTCAAATTCTAGCAGCATTAGCAACCATCTGGTGATTTTGCTAGTGGTACAGGGTTTATTTACGAGGTAAAGGAGAGCTTGATGGTCCACAAAGAAAATGAACTTCGTCTCACCAAAGATAATGGCGAAACTTTTTAACCATGTAGACCATGGCTAACCCTTCTCTTTCCATGGTGGTATAGTTTTGTTCTGCCTCGTTTAATTGGCGACTAGCAAAGCTAATAGCAAAATCCCTATTTTGTTCTTCGGGTTGAGCCAGTACGCACCCAATCACAAAGGCAAAGGCATCAATGTGAACATGAAACAAGATGGGGCGTTTGCCAATGCTTTCTTCGGGGTATCATATGCATGTTAGCACTCCTCTATCCATTCAAAGATTACTAGCAGTCCATGAAGGGGATGAGCAATGTTGGCATACATGAAGATGAAATGTTGATAATATCCAACATGTCCCATGAATCACTGGACTCCTTTGAAATTGGTCAGGGGTGGCAGCTCAAGAATGAGTCGCACCTTGATTTCGTCGGTGGAGATTCCATAATTTGAGACAATGCGTCCCAAGATTACTCCATGTCGGACCCAAATTGGCATTTGGGAGGATTAAGAGAGATTCTGTAGAGTCGGCATCTCTCTAGCACTTTTTGTAGACACCACAAATGTGCTTTCTACGTAGAGTTGACACAAAGGTCATCCATGAAGACTTTAAGGAATTTCCGAAGATATTCCTTATAGGCCATGCACATTAGGTGTTGGAAGGTGCCTTGGGCATTGGTTAGCCCAAATGGCATAACTCAGTACACATACGTGTCCCATGCAGTAGCAAAAACTGTTTTATGTTGATCCTTTGGATTAATCAACACTTAATTATACCCAGAAAATCCATCAAGGAAGTTGTAGGCTTCCTTTCCTACTGCGACTCTCTCGAGAAAATGCTCTGTGAAGGGAAATGGATAGTAGTCCCATATCGTGGTGTCATTTACCTTTTTGAGGTTCACGCACACTCCCACTTTACCGTTCTTTTTGGGCACTATCACTATGGGTGATAGCCATTCTGTGTGCTCTATCTTGTAGATGAATCCGGCATCTGTAAGTCATTCGATTTCCTCGCGGGCCATCTTGGAGTATTTATGGTTCATAGGGTAGGCTCTTTGCTTCACTGGTCTCTCTCCCTCTGCTATAGGGATGGTATGTTTGACCACTTCGGGAGGAACACCCTACATGTCCGTATACTTCCATGAGAAGAAATCTTGGAAATCTGTGAGGAGAGCGACCAAGTCTTTTTCTTCTTCAAAAGAAAGGTCTTCCCCTATGTAGATGGGTCTTGGATCTTCGCTTGGGCCTACTAAGTTAGTTTCCTTGACTTTGGTCGCGGACCATCATAAGATGTTCCTGGCTTCCCATCGTCCATTCCTGGCTTCCCATCGTCCATTCTTTGGGCTGTGTCATATTGAATAAAACGGTATGTGCCTTTGAAGGCCATGAAGTGTTTGGGGACTTGTTTAGCCTCCTCAGCTTTAGCGCTTTCTTCTTCCATCAGTTTGTTTGCTTCTTTTTTCGCGAGCGCGCTGGCTTTTTGTTTCATACTTTGCACGCATAGTAGTAAAGCTTTTGAGGTTCAGGCTGGGGATCGACTGGTTCTTCCAAGTTTGTGGCTACGGTATTAACTGGAATGGGAATGTCGTCGAGCTCCTTTTGCCAGTCATGGCAAAAATATGCATGTGTGTCCACAGCCTCGACGTATCTCAGCCAATGTTCTTCCAACTTGGTCGGGAAGATGTATGCCTCTTTTCCTAGAAAGCCTTTGGGTTTACGGTTTTTTGTAAATGGTTTCCCTGTAATGGTTCTTCCTCCTCATTGCCATTCCCACACTGATAGCTTGTGGCATCAGGCATTCACATGGCGCTGAGCATATAGAGGGATGTGATTTCTTGCCCGTCCAACCATAGCAAATCTGGTACCCATGCGTCTTGGAAGAATGTCCAAGGTAGCAAGGATATGAGAAAAAAAGACTAGCCTCAAAACTGACCGGTAGAGAAATCATCACAATCCATTAAATCTATGTCTTCACATTTGGACATGATGGCTTTATGCCACAAGGTCCAACAAAGAGAAAGAAACACCTAGCACACTGTAAAAGCTGACTAATTGAACAAGAGGCTAAGAAATGACAATATATAATAGACGAGCTAAGAGAATACAATATAACATTAGTTATGTAATATATTATTTATGTTTATCTATTTATGTAATATAATGAACAAATCTTTAAAAACATCTTATGTAATATATTTTGGACCATGTTCATTTATTTATGGACTACCAATTACATATTTAGCTTTCTTTAAAACCATGAAACTTTTAGTCCTTTAGCATATAATTAAAAGTTTCAAGTAATCATATAAAACATGTACATATATATATAATATATATATGCAAACATATGAGGATAGAACATATAATATTAAAATACAATCCTCTTTATGTATACAATCTTTGTAATTATATATTTTCTATCGACTTCTAATAACACACACTACCAATTGTTCAAGGAGAAGAAATTCATTAATTTTAATACACAATGGAAAATTTTCTGCAATTGTTTGTTGTGTACTAATATATAACATTGGATGAGCTAAGAATAAAAAACATATGAATATATGGATGTATATATTTCACCATTAATATCAAATGGTCTTAAAAAATTACAAGGATAGTTTTCAAATTATACAATTTTAAATAAATATTTATAATGCTTATTCATATGTAAGATGCTACTATTATAGCTCTGAAAACAACCAAGCTTCATGTCCTATTGACATATGCACATAATAATATCCACCTAAAGTTGGAAATATTCATTTCATATTTCTATAAATAAACTGCAAATGATGGTGAAAAGAGGGCCTTTAATGACAATATCCAACCGTAGATGTTACAATTATAGCTCTGTAAATAGCCGAGCTTCAGTTGTATATATGTATAGATGCATGTTCAGTTGTATACATCTGTGGCTTAATCTTTACGTTGTGCACACATATGTTTGTATGTTTTATTAGGTAAATAATGGCATGTTTGATTATTGTATATATTATGTACATGTAATGAATAATTATATGTGCTAGTATTGTATAGATGAGTATGCATTTGTATAATTAGTGATATATATGTGTGGGATACTAATCTTCTCCTCATGAAACATTTACAGTCCTAATCACAAACCGATTTATCATTTGAAACAAGATGCACTGCTACCATGTTGAAGTTTCACATGGCTAGGACAATTCATAGCAAATGAGCAATTGCATAATTTATTTAAGTAAAATAATTATTTAAAGAGAAGATCGAGGTTGACACAAGAGTCAAGCAACCATCAAAGCAATTAAATCACTCCAATACTGAAGCTCCCTTCAAATGCTCTCCAAAATATCAATACATGCTTCAATTTTAAATACTTTCTTTGCCTTTGGTAAACTACACCAAAAATAATAATTTTTATACTATTTAAATTATATTTTCAGACATTTGTAATTAATATAATGTGGTATTTAAAAGATTATCTTAAGGCTTTTACAATTTGACCACTACCAATCAACCTTTGTTCTAATGAACTAAGGTGGCCAAAACCTCACCAAACTAGGAGAACACAATCCTCTCAAATTACAAATGTCAAATAAACAAAATGAATGCTCTCACCACTCCAACATAGAAATACTTAATTTCAACGCGAGGGGGACAGCCGTTTGCCAACATCTGAAATTAATTGTGACAACCCCTACCATTAGCAATAGAAGATCCTTAAGCTTTGCCGCATGGATCCCTAGGAGATGCCAAGATTGAGGAGCAACCGCAGAAAACTCCAAGACAAGCATATTGAGCACTAAGATAAAGAAAACCTAGGAAAATTTATCGAGCACACAAGGGGTCCAGACAACCTATATTGAGCTGAAAATGGTAAAAATTCAAGAGCAAAGCACGAAGTGAGGGAGATGTTGAAGATTTGGGAACCATCTCATTCCACAAATTCATCAGTCAACAAGTTTAATGACATACTACCTTTAACTAAAACACAGGCACTCGCACGCGCACACTCTCTCTCTCTCTCTCCCCCACATTCATGAATCAGACCCTTGATTCAGTAATCATAGCTTTAACACCCATTACCTACACTTGATCACACTATCGCATGGACCATACATTTCCACTTGGTATACCTAAGGCTCAACTAGCAAGCCAACTCACAAAGGAAGCAGGGTTGACACTTTGAAGTATAATAAATGCTTGTATACATACTACATGGTTGCCACCAAGTTTAAACTTCTACTCCTCCTCCCGCTGCTCTTAGAAACGAGAAGCCCTCGAAGACAATAACACCCTATAAAACTAGCATGATTGAAGGAAATCATTGAAGCCTTTGAGTTCAAGCCATTATCATAGGTAACGTTTTTTTCTTCTTAGTCAGCTCTTGTTCCTGCCTCTCACATTTCAACAAGATTGCCATAACTTGTGAGTAGAGCCACAAACAGCTCACGGCACAACAGTTATCAAGTTCAGCCAACATGAAGCACTGCTAAAATATCTCACAGCACCTGTACTCAAGATCTGCGAGCTCTTTCAAAAACCAAGCCAAGCGGATAAAGTAAAAAGCTAGGAAAATGCTTAATGCTTGATCCAAAAGGAAACAAAGATAAGGGTGGAAGAGTCCGACTTAGGAGCAGTGAGAGTCTTTCAAAGTAACCTTATAGATAAACATAGTCAAAACAGGGCTTCAGCCCCTAGGTGAATTGGTTTGAGCTTTGGCCTCCTATAGCCTGAGGATCAAGGTTCAAACACCACCTAGTCCGCAGGTGAGCCTACTAGTAGACCTTCCAAACACTTCCTCAAAAAAGATTTTCTACAACACAAAAAAACAAGGACACTATCTAACTCAAATCCGAGCCACTCAAAATTTGAGTCTGGGTTTTAGTGCATTACATTGCATTGCCACACCATGCACTCTCTGAACCCGCCAGCCTTAACTGTATGTGTGGGCTGCTGAGCAAAACAGACCTAGCTGATAAAGGCCCCTACTTGGTGAACTGACACCAAAGCCTACTAATCCAAGAGAAGTTTGGACCCGCTTCAGTTGAGACTAATAGTCGGGAGGGCTCTCACTCTTTCTAATCACATCAGTTTCACCTGTATTCCTGCAAAACCAAGAGAACTCATTAAATCCCTCTCCAATGCATTTATAAACGTGCCAAGGGTAACATGACAACAGTTTCATCATCCTCATAGTCAACAAGCTTAGGTACATTGACTACAAATAAATCAAACCACCCTTGCTGCTAGTCAAGAGGTAGAACTAAAGGACTAGTCTGTCATGGCAGCTGTAAATCAGCTCTACATCAAGGATTCTAAGTCTCGGTGCTTGCCTGTGCAGGCCAAAACCATTTACACACATGCATATGCCCATTCATATCCAGCAAGGTAACAGACCCACCTCCAGCACACACGCACCATGCTTATACAGCTCAAGAATACAAGTGGCTGACACTATGAACTTGATTCACTTGGATCTTTGCATCACATGATGCAAGCACAGTTTCTCTGTGCAATTGCCTGTGTGCATTCATACGTAGGCCATGAAGTTAACTCGGGCTTCTTATGAACAGGCCCAGTTTCTTTGTGCAATTGTATGTGCCCGTTCATATGCAGCATGGTAGACAATCTTATCAAAACACCTTCCTGCCTCAATACACACATTCACCGCATATGTGCGCGTCTCCACCCTCGCGACCCCAGGCAGACATGCACATTGTTTGTACAGCATGAGAATAAAAATGGCAGAAACTGTGTTTGCAAACACAAGAAATAAAGAGACGTGTTGGTTAACCATTCATGGGACGTGCAGGCAAATAAAGGCACAGGACCTGCAGCTCCACTAACATAAAAACTACCAAACGGAAGTTAAAGTCAGGCCATACTTACATTCTCTTGGCAATATTGTGCTTGTTGTTGTGCATCCACACCTTGAATACATTTCGGGGCACTCCAACATCATCACAGAATCTCTGCACAGAAAGCTCGTGTTGCTTCAAAATCTTCCATCCCAGTTTCTCTGCACAAAACAGCATTTTCTCTTTCTGCTCGGGAGAGAACTTTGTGCGGTGGCGCTTCTTTCGAGAAGAAGACCCAGAATGCAAATCTAGGTCGTCAGTGTAGTGCAGAGAGCTCATCGACATGTCCATTTGAGGATGGGAGACCATATCTCTGGAGCCCGACGCGGCAAGCAGTCCGGGGGTAGGCGGCCCAGAGACCCCTCTCAGATTAGGGTTCGGGTTAGGGCTATGATGACTGTATCGCTTGCAGCAGCATGTGTGTTCCCCCTCAACTTCCCGGCGGTGGAAGTTGCGATGGCATCCGCACGCAGCGCATATGAGGGCATCGATGCCATCGCTGCCGCTGGGCAGAAACTCACCACACCCGTCTACGGCATGCCCACCAAGGTTGGCGGCATGGTTTTTCAAGCATTCTCGATATCTGACAATCCCCGGAACAGGCTTCATTATGCTGCTGCTACAGATGGCATTGTCTTCTGTAGCAGCACCAGCTGTGAGAAGGCGGGTAGAAGGGGCAGGGACGGAGCCACCATAGCTGCTGTTGTTACTGGTGTCTTCAGCAGTGGGGAACCGAGCACCGTAGCTGTCGTCCTCATCATCCATGGGGAAATGTCCACCCGCAGTGGACATGATGTGGAGCCTGGGGGGCTTGTCGTCGGTGGAATCAGATGAGAGTTCGTCTTCTGCAGATGAAGAAAGGCCTGAGCCACCATTGGGCATCTGGAACCTCATATGCTCAGCAGGGTTGAAGTGGGAGCCTGCAAATTGCAGCATGGCATCTCGGTCCATGGAAACACATAGACAAAAGCTTTTAAAAAAAGCACTAGTTTTGCATAATGCAGAGGTGCTTAGATATCTCTTTAATCAGTATTCGCAAACCCTAATCTTTGCCCTCAAAGACCTCACAAGCACATCCTTTCCCGCAAGCTTAATCTCTAAACAGGATTAACGGATGAAGACTAGGGCAAGCTCTGCACCTTCAGACTTCATTAAGAGCTTGTTTTTTCAGAGGATTAGTGTGCAGGAATGCCCGGGAAAAGCCCATATAAGCAATCAAGGGAAAAGACAAAGGGAACCCAGATTAAGGAACTAAAACAACAGACATTTGCAACAAATACAGATGATTAGGGCACCCACCGCCATACACCTTGTTTGCCCTAATCGGCAAGAAGGCAAGGCGACAGAAAACTGGTTCTTAAAAAAATCTAGACTTAACCCTTGGTTACATACTAACCCCTACGAATAGAAGATCCCCTTGGAAGGCCCGGTTCATACATAATGTTAAGGCTGGACATAATGTGCATCATGTGGTAACATATTCAGCTTGCAGCAAGCAAGATGAATGCACACATGACTTTGGGATGCTTAGGAGCTTTACACGTCAAAATGGTGGAAATGACTCGGTGCTCAAGGCTAGAGAGTAGTCACGAAACAAAATCAATGGGAGAGCCAGACAATATCTAAGGGGTGGGACTACTGCAACATCAAGCGAGGTGACCCTTGATGGAATTGCTCTGTGGCATTGGTTCAATGACAACAAAAAACATGGAAGTGTATCAAATAAGAGCAGGGTGTTTTGCCCACCACTCAAAGTGCATCTCCCTGCAAGTGGTTGGAGGCTATTGCCCATCTATTTTTAGGGGAAATTGATGCCCATACTTCTATAATTTATGGGCACAAGGTGGCATCCAACTCAGTAACTACTTCAGGTTGTGTATAAAGGGGAGAGCACCCACCGTGGTTAATTGTGCACTCTTGTTGGTTGTTCAAAAAGTGAAATATAGGAGGGCAGTCTATCTATAAAGGCATAAACACATTCTAAGAAAGCATCCATATCACCTGAGTATGAGTGATGAAGGTGATGATATTTTACATGTGTGTGTGTGTGTGTGCATGTGTGTGCATGCATGCGTACATATGTGCATGCATGTGTGTGTGATGCATGCATGTGCATGTATGTGATGCATGCATGTGTGTGTGATGTATGCATGTGCATGTGTGTTCGTGTGCACAAGTGCATGCGCATGCACGTACGCGTGCATGCATGCATCTGTGTGTGTGTGTGTGTGTGTGTGTGTGTGTGTGTGTGTGTGTGTGTGGATAGGCTAAAACCTAGTTAGATAAGCCTTTACATGAGATCATCCATGATCATGTTTCCCAAGCCATTGGAGAAGGGCCACCACTATGATGTCTTTCCTTGAGAATATGTGCTTCTCTCATTTTATTTAATACTGTCTTTTTAGAGATCACTTGGACTTTCCATTCCAAAGATATTCATTTTTGCATAAATACTTATTCATGCCACACAGATGAGTAGTCAAGGACTCCCATAAGTTTATTTTCTAATCCATCTAGAAGATAGTAAATAAACCACCGTAGATGAGAATGCATTGCTTTGATGCTGCACTCCAAAAAGAGCATGGCTCAACACAACTTTAGAGCCTCATAAAAATGCCATATTTGTCATCTCAACAAAGAAATTGCATTCTAAATTAGCTTGATAAAAATGCCATATCATCTCAAAAATCTATTGGTTAAGTGGAGCTGCACTCAAATAGTGTTCTATTAACTAGAAACTTTTGGCAAAATAATAATCAATACAAAATGTAAGTATAGTTCCTTTTGACGCTTTAACTAGCCATTATTACGTATTCAAATATAGCAAAGTTATATTTTTATCCTTATGAATAGATTGCATTATTTATGTATATTGACATGTAAATCAAGGTACATTACACCTTGCTATTTTTACATCATCTTGAAATATTGTGATAGATTGACCACTCAAATAATCTAAATACCATAAAAATGATGTTTGCATTCCATTGGAATGTATGTTCACATCTTAAAATGGTATGGATGTACGCTTTCGATTGGCACATCCATATGTATCTTCAAGATCAAAATGCCTACATATCCAAGGGAGCAAATAAAATACCACAATGTCCCAAGGTTGGAATATTTCTATAATGGTATAATGGTACATTACTGTTGATCGGTAAGTTCCACAATCGATATGCCAAGGTTGGAATGTCCCACTAATGGTATAATGGTACAATCAGTATGACATGGCCACACTTGCATAAATGTATACATCCACCCAACTAAAATGCATTCATATTTACGTATGCGTTCAAGGTTTCTATGTCATGCCCATTGATGGGAATGGTACATCCCTTGATTGGAATGGTGCATCCCTTTTTAACAAGTTTGTAAAGTTGTTTACATTTAGGTCAATACGTCATGACATACACATCCTAGCACGTGGTACATTGTATGCTTCTTCTATGTTGGTATGTTGTGACCAATTATTGGTTTGCCTTCTTAGGTTGGTATGTTCCATAATTAGCACATCTATATATTGTGACCATTGAAGCAATTGATATGGACATACACATCCCAATAGTTGATACATTGTGTCTATATCAAATTGATATGTGTACACTTCTTCCATGTCAATATGTCATGACCATTCCCTTTGAATTCGTATACCACATTAGGTTGATGCACCATGCATCCTAGAATTGTTAGGTCTTTGAGGCTAGTATTAGCATACTGAGGGTGATGTGGCATGAGAAAAAAATACTTCTTTATAGTGATTCCAGCACTAGCAAGACAAAAGCCTAAAGCTTATCATAGTGGCCACTGTTTGAAAAGATCAAGTATTCACATGTACAAATTTAACAATATTGGCCCTCATTAATGCTAACCACTTATTAAAGACTCATAGTAGCCACTATTTAAAAAGACCAACTATTCACATGTAATTTATAACATTGGCCTTCATTAATGCTAACCACTTTTGGTTAACATGGTTCTCCTACCATTGTCTGTACACATTATAATGAGCGTCTTTACATTGTAATTCCTATTATTTGACATTGTAATAGTGGCCACTAGCAAGACAAAAGCCTAAAGCTTATCATAGTAGCCACTGTTTGAAAAGATCGAGTATTCACATGTACAAATTTAACAATATTGGCCCTCATTAATGCTAACCACTTATTAAAGACTCATAGTAGCCACTATTTGAAAAGACCAACTATTCACATGTATAAAATTTATAACATTGGCCTTCATTAATGCTAACCACTTTTGGTTAACATGGTTCTCCTACCATTGTACACATTATAATGAGCGTCTTTACATTGTAATTCCTATTATTTGACATTGTAATAACTCTTAAGATGCTCCCAAGGAATATGCTTGAAATGACCAACCTAGTTAAAAAGGTCAAACACTTGTAAAAGCCTTAAAGTTGGTCATGTGGGCACCTTGGGTCACTTACTCTTGGTGGATGTGTGGCCTAGTGAGAAAAGTCTTATAAAGTAAAAAAGCCAAATTCTCAAGTTTGTAATGGATTCTCACTTACTCTCAAGCTGGCGGCTAGTTAGAAAAGTCTTATAAAGTATAAAATCCAACTTCTCATGTTTATAACAAAATCTCCCCATTCATGCAATAGAATTTAGTGTTCTCTCTATTCTCTCCTTACAGCTATAATCTATAATGTGTGGATGTGATCTTTGCACTAATCAACTCGTCTCCTCTTACTTCTCCTATATTCCCTCTTTCTTGAGCGGTTAGGCATAGCATAGTGATCGACTCACATGAGAGTTACCACTCCAAGCATCGCAAGACGACGAGTAGTGGCAACACCACCATTTAAGGAAGATCCACATAGAGAAGTGTGACAGTGAGCATCTCTCCACACGAGGGTGAAGCTGTCTAGCTCGGTTTGAGCTTTGTGGTTTAAGCGGTTAGGCATAACATAGTGATCAACTCACATGAGGGTTACCACTCCAAGCATCGCGAGATGACGAGTAGTGGCAGCACCACCATTTGAGGAAGATCCACATCGAGAAGTGAGACAATGAGCATCTCTCCACACGAGGGTGAAGCTCTCTAGCTCAGTTTGAGCTTGGTAAGATCCTAGTATGACCCTTGCTCCAATGAGACTAAACATTTATGGCACCACTGACATGCTTCTTCTCACTTTGAATCCAATGGAGTCTACGATTCCACTTTGAATCCAATGGAGTCTACAATTACACCTACGATTGCCCAAGATTGTGAATAATGGCACACCAAGATAGATGTTTAGATTAGAAGTTGTTTGCTTGTTTTTTATGTTGATTTTGTATCTGTTTAGAGGTGATTTGGATTAGCAAAAAGCTGAAAATTAAACAACTTTGATGCATGAGAAGGGCAAGTAGAAGAGGGTTTTAGTAGATGTTGAGTGATTCTTGCCTTGCTTTTGCTTCAACCATTTGATTTTTGTGCCTACTAGAATAGGTTTAGTTTTTTTATCTTGTTAATTAGGATATACTTTGCTCAGTTGTTTACTTCATTAGACTAGAAATTAGTTAGGATTAGGAGTACAACTTGTCTACATACATGTTAAAACCCTAAGATCTCTCTAGATAATTGTTATGCATAAACATTGTTAACCTATGGCAGACATTGAGACGTATTACTTTTTACGTCATATAATTATTTTATGTATTCTGAGTCATGGGCCGGGCTTGTTGGGCTTGTTGGCACCACATGTAAAGGGTAAGGGGATTGGGTGATCGCCGATGAGAGGCGCACCTCGAATTTCATCAGGATAAGGGTTAGGATCGGCCAGCCATGTGTGAATGGCTATCATCTGAAGCCACCTGCTTTCCCTAATCCCAAGGCTCCCCTAACCGTGTTGAATTAGTCCTTAACCCTAACGGTTAGTGCTAGGTACGTAACATTTGGCCAACCTACCCTTGAGAGACTCCAAAATCTCCTAGTAAGACATCGTTAGTCGGATAGGGTCACGCATTGAATCCACTTGCTTTCTATAATCCTAGGGCTTCCCTAAGGGCTTCCCTAACCCTGTTGGATTAGTCTCTAACCCTACTGGTTAGTGCTAGGTATGTGACATTTGGCCAACCTGTCCTTTAGAGACTCCAAAATCTTCTGGTAAGACTACGTCAATCGGTTAGCGTCAGGCATTGAAGATGATGTACTGGTCAATAACGACTGGAAGAGTGTTTCAAACGCTGCCTAATTTGGAGTCTTGCCAATAGATGAAGAAAAAGAGTCATTTTGAACAGCTTGAACCAAATGCAAATATTGTTTCCCCTTACCTTATTGATCATGGACAACACTTCAGCACGTAGAACGCCAACTGATTGTAAGTTTTTGTTTGGTCATTCATCTTAAAAGTTAAATGTAACCTAAAACCTCTCATTCTCTGAGTGTTGAATACAAGGAGTGCTCATTCTCTGAGTGTTGAATACAAGGAGTGCTCTTGCTTCATCTTCTCCATCTCCTTCTCCAGCATGTGTGTGTGTGTGTGTGTGTGTGTGAGAGAGAGAGAGAGAGAGAGAGAGAGTGTGTGTGTGTGTAGCGATCGAGCATTGTGTGGCAGCACGGCGGCGACAGCTTCTTCTTCATCGCGGCGCGAGAGTCCTTCACGACGGCGGTCTGAGCGGTGAGTGACACACCATTGCTCCCTGTTTTGAGCTTGCTGGTTTCGTGGTTGTGTGCTTGCAGCCATTCGTCATGGCTCGCACACGATGCTTGGCAAGTCCCTAGCTCCGACATGTGCGGCAAGAACGCACATTTTTGGCGCTGCTACCGGGGAATTTCCCTACACCAAGCTCCAAATGTAGCTTGGGCTGCTGTTTGAAGTCTATTTTATCCTGCAGGAAAGGCAAAGAGAGGCGTGTTTGTGTCTTTGCTGCTGTTCTTCAGTCATTTTTCAGTTCTGTTTTCTTCATTTTCTGTACATTTCAGTTCTGTGTGTTAAGCTGTCAGAGCAATAAGTTAGTTAGTGTTAGTGTGTGCGTGCACGCGTGTAGACAGAGGGTAGAAGAGCTGCCACGCGCTGTGCTGCTGTGTTGGGAGCCGTAGAGGGCTCCGTGGTGGTGGCAAGCGGCCAGCCCTAGGTGCACATGAGCTATTTTTCTCTAAAAATATTTTTGAAGAAAAAAAAATTAAAAATAAAAAAAATTAAATCAACCCAACACGCGTGGAAAGAAATTTTTTATTGAAAAGAAATATTTTATTAAAAAAAATTGAAAAAGAAAAACCCCCCAATCGACCCCGACGACCTCGGTCTTTTGATATATATATATAGAGGAGAGTGAGCCTCCATTGCTTTCTCTCAAGTGAAAGCTTAAGGGGAGTGAAGCTTTATATATAGTTTACCCCCCCAAGGAGTAGAGTGGGCATGCACCCTTGGACTTTCTAATTTAAGCACAAATAGAGTGTTCTGAGGGCCACGGGAGCTCCAGATAAGCGAACACTGAGCTGTAAAGCACGCTAGGACCCCTTGAACGATACGCTCGTCTTGAGCTATCACACGTCTTAGTCCAGTTTTGACCATAAGTAAGGGGGTAAAAACGGGTTGAAAACAAGACAAAAACGGGGTGCGAAACACTTGAGAAACCACTTGTGTGGACTTCAAGGGTAGATACCAATTCCCATAGGATACCCACGTCACATGCATCTATGCTCTGATTGGGTGCTAGAGTCTGAGCAACTAGAAAGCGTTTCAGTTTATGCAGGCTCACACCATCCCTCCACGTTAGCATCTTGGCCTTCAGTTGGAACCCAAGGAAGTGAAAAACCCAAGATCCACGAATAGCGGCGGCTAGTGACTCGTCCTCTAACTCTGAAGTCATGGAAGGGCATCCTACCCAGAACTCTGAGAAAGCAAGCCAAAACATGCCAGTTTGGGCCCACAACCCAGATCTAGCATGTTTAGTCGTCTAATAGAGACTTTTAGTAGAGCTACGCGCTCTGAACCTGCGAGACAAGTGAAGTAAACGAAGGAGGTGGGGAAGTAGATTTGCCATTCACATCTCATGTAGCCCCTGCCCTCCCAAAGAGTGTCCATGTGGATATTCTACCCACTTCATTTAATGAAGGCCCTACTGAGCTACCACCTTCTGACGCTCTTCCTAAAGTACATGCCCCTAGAAGTCAAACCACAAGAAGTGACATTGCGTCCACTTCGAGAGAACCTTTTGGCACGCGAAGTTTAGATGGGATATTTCTCAATGAAAATTGGGAATATGACCTACACATGGAGACTCTAACTGACCTATACACGGGTTACACATACCATGTAGGTTGGTTAGAAGTCATACGATCTACATCTAGTGCCACCAATTTAGATGAACAACAACAAATGATATGTGAAGTTATCCATAGAATTATCTAATTCGAGAGGCAGAATAGGGGAGTGAACCTAGTTTCAACTGGCCCTATGAGATTTTTGGATACGGGCAAGGCTAAACAACCAACCCTGTCGCAATTGGAGACTCCCTCGGTGAGTCCCGTGGATCCTTCGTATATTGTTTTGCCTGGAGTCTCAATGCAGGTTGAGCCCACGAGCAGTAACTTTAGCTTTCCAACTTTGGCTCAACTTTCCATTAGGGAATCCACAATGCCTACTCTGATGATGAGCATGACGGAAAGTGCACCCGTTACCACTGTAGTTAGTACAACACTGCTACCTAGTGGTACAATACCTACAATAATGCGTACCAGTGCATATCGACCATATGTACATATCGCTACTCATGCTCATGTAGCTCCTACACCTCCTGTTATGCCAATGGCATATGCTCCATGAATGCCTTAGCAGAACCCTTATCCAAGAGGAGCTATGCCTAGTCACATATCATATCCTACGTCAGCTGCATACATACCAAGACCAATGCCAACTCTTGTCAACCAGGCCATCCCAGAAGTGCCTCCACTAGCTATGCTTACTCACTTAGGTGATCTAGCAGCGTTTGCTCAAACGATCGGACGATCTATTGTGGAAAACATGCGTGGCATACCTGAGAGAGAGCCTAGAAGCAAGGCGGTACAAGTTGCCAAGCTCACTCAGAACTTCAGTGGTAATGAAGATGTTAGGAAGCACATTGAAGTTTTTGAACACGTGTGTGATTCCTTGGAAGAGCATAATGAGCTACATAAGTGTAAAGCCTTAGCCTTAACCTTGAGTGGAAAAGCCAGAGATTGGTATCGAACTTTAAGGGTTGAAGAGCGTACTCACTATCCCACTCTCAAGAGATTGTTCTTGAAAGAATACATACATGAGGGTGTGCTTTGGGGTGTAGCCTCTCAACTCCAAAAAGATAAACGCGAGGAAGGAGAGTCAGTGAGAGACTTTATTAGTCAACTAAAGCATCTAAATTCTCGCTATACTCCCGATGAGCGCTTCAATAATAACCAACTTCTTGATAGATTCATTTGAGGATTGCGCCACGAGGACATATACAATGGCCTAGTCATTAGAGGTCTTATGACATGGGAAGCAGTCACTACCAATGCAATCCAGTTAGAAGACAACTTGATGATTGCAGGTAAAAAGGTGTCTTCGGAGACAAAGTCTGTTAGTTCGCAAGTATCTGGGCACGAGCCAATGACTGTAAAACCTATTGCCAAGGAGCCCAAGATATCCGAAATGTCTATAGCTAACCTTACTAAGGCTCTCCAAGAATACTTTAGGGGTAATCGAGCTCCTCAAAATAGCCATATGTACCCAAGAAGAGAGTAACAATGGTGTTCGGTTTGCTTGGGACCACATAGCACGAGTAAATGTCCCATATTCAGAGTTAAATTCAATGGGACTTGCAATACATGTGGTAAGTATGGCCATCAATCTAACGATTGCCTAGTACTTAAGCATGTGTTAGCAAATGAGGCACCACTAGCCTGGTCAAACACAGTTCAAGTACCCGCACTGATGCTTGCACCACTTGTCGAGCAACCGTCAAAACACATAGTTCCAAGGAACCCAAATTTGGTCCAGTTTGTGCCGTTAACACCGCCAGTGCTAGGACCACAACCTCCACATCCGAGGGTTACCCCTATAAACTAGATGGGTTGTGAGTCACATAGTGCGTGTGGGGATTATGAAGAGGATATAGACCCCACTATTCCATATGGGATTGATACGTTTGAAATGACTCCCCAGTATTACATGGAGGATCATTTCGGGCAAGTCAAGCCTGTATATCAAGCGGCTACTCTCGCCATAAGAAGAGGGCAAAACCTTAATACCTTTGCCAGGAGGCCACCTCTTCAATGCTACGATTGTGGTGGACTACATCGTGTAGCGGAGTGCCCTAATAGGCCACAAAAGATCGCTACTCAAATGCAACCAAATCAAGGGAGCACGTCGAGAATGCCGGTACTTACATGTAATCGTTGTGGCATAGATCATTTGATTGCTCAATGTCCACATAATCCAAGTGCACCCAAGATTAACGCCAATGAATTTGGTTGAGGTCACCAGTGAGGCACTAGGAACCACACCTGTTGTACCCGCAAATAATGTCACACGGTCAATGCTTCAAAATCAAAACTACATTCTTGAAGAGAGGGATACTACATCAATTGCTCAAGCAAAGAAAAATAAAACGCGACGGAATAGATCGCTTAATGCCACAAGCTCCAAACCTAGTTCAAAGACTAATATAGGGACAGTGGAGACGACCCTGTGTATATGAATGATCCTGAAGATGATTCTGATTCAATAGAAACCATGGAGACCAAAGCCACTACTTTAAGGGAGGAACCCACTCGGGAGGGAAATGAAGGAGAATCAAGCAAAGACATAAATCGGGGGAAACTCCTCCTGCCCCACAACCAAGTCAGCTAATGCCCTCTTAGCTACCCAGACTGATTGAGACTCTCAAAGACATGCCACGTGGGCCCAAAACCCTCAAGAAAAAGATTGAAACTTACCCAAACCCAATAGAGGAGATTGAACAAGTGCAACACTTAAGGGGTTTGGTGGAAGAAACACAAAGAGAACTGGAGCCAGAACCTAGAAAAATCAAGATCCTAGACACAGTGTTTCCTACACGAGTTCAGCCTCACAGGAGCCATAAACCGTTAGCTATACCTAGTATCATTCGGGAAGAAAGTGAGGATAGGACATCAGGAAGTAGGCAGACACCCTTCTTGCTTGAAAGAATGTTTAGTGAGGGAATGCCTGACCCCATTGAAGAGGAAGTGATTCCATCTTCACAAGTCCCTAGTCAAGGGCCCATATCTCAAAAAGTACCATTGAATGTGTCCAAACTAATGGATTTCACGTCCTCTGAAATCGGAACCACAATCATATCCAAGTTATATGGAGATCCTGAGCTATTCTTAGCTCTTCAGGCATTTATCAATGGAGAATTGAAGGTGGGGTTACCACAATTTACAAATATGGATAGACGTGACACGCTTCAAGGTGTGGAGGAACATTTGGATCTACAACCCAACCTAGATGAAGACTCGATCGTTGAAATACCTGTTAACAAGTTGGGACATTACTTTGAAGGTGATGAATCTAATGCAACCCTCCCCATTACTACCAAGGGATTAACTCTAAAGGGAATCCTTGATGGCGGTGCTGGAGTCAGCATTGTGACTAAAAACTGCTGGGAATCTATGGGAAGACCTCACCTAGAAGTCGCAAACATAGTGGTTAAGAATGCTAAGGGACCTTAAGATCAAGGTTTTGGGATACAAGGTAAGGCATACCTTCATTGTAATGGATTTCTCTGAGCATCCTATGTCATATCAAATGATCTTAGGACGTCCTTTCATGAGGGAAGCACAAATGGTGCATGACTGGTCGAAAAACCATGTCTACTTACAATTCTAGGACTCTGTCATTCGAGTTGATCTTGAGAATGGTCGCGCGCATCCTTTAGAAAGCAAGGTTATCATTGATAATCGATCGGATACCACTATTCACTCAGCCCCATCAAAGTATTGCTATACATGCAAAAAAGAGACCGATGATGGGGAAGATTCTCCTTATATGGATGTCTTACCGGGCATGACTGAGTCAGATAACGTAGATTGGGTACACCTAGTGGCAACCATAGATACATGGGGAAATAGAGGCACAAGTTGGGTAACACCTGAGGGGCAAGATATGCCACCATTAGTGCGAGTAAACATGATAGGTGTTATGCACTTGACTTCTGATGGCAAGAAAGTGGCAAACTCCCTTGACACTGAAAGTAGCGAAGACTCTGACCAATGCGACTCCGAGTCTGAATCTCAAGAAGAAACCGACTCTAAGCCTGATAGGGGGTATGAATTGAATATTCACCCAAGTGTTGAAGCCACGTGCTCAAGGCCTAGGATAGTAACCTCTTGCAGTTCACATCCGAGAGTGAGGGGAGCACAAGTGAAGATCGATCAAGTGAGTCTGAATCTGATATAAACAAAAATCAGAAACTAGGTAAGAAGAAGACAAGATATAAGCGACAACGCTATCGAGCTAGAATAAACAAAGAGAGATCCACTGTAGAATGGCTTAGTTATGTAGGAGCATATGACGCTCATCATAAGTTAGTAGATAATTGGGGAGAATACTTCCAAAGTGTCATGTGGTGTAGTCCGAAACCTCATGACATCACCCAATTAGAAATCGAAGAGAAGCCGAAACTAAGTCGTACTGCGAGAAGGCATGAAAATTGAGAGTTAGCTCAGCAACAAAAGGAAGCGGAATTTAAAGAAAAAAGCATGGCACAACAAGAACCGATAGACTTACACCCCGCACCTGAGCATTTCAAATCTTTTACCATAGGGGAATGTAAAGTTGTCTACACAAAAGCCCAACGAACGCCTACCAATGGGAATAGCGGTGTCTACGATGGCCCGGTGTGGTAGTTAAGGAGATAGAACTAGCAGATCCAGGTGAGGAGTCTAAACTAGTTTTTATTTGCTCACAAGACCTCACCAAGATGGAAGAAGCTACACTTAAGATGCTTCTTAAAGAATTCAAGGACATATTTGCTTGGACATACCATGATATGAAGGGTGTTCCACCCTCTGTGGTGCAACACACAATACCAATGATTAGCACTGCTAAACTAGTCTAGCAATGTCCTTACTCAATGAATCCTAAGTATGCAAAGATTATACAAGAGGAAATTGAAAAGGCTTATAAAATGTGGATTCGATAGTCATTGTACCAAAGAAGAATGGGAAACTCAGAGTGTGCGTTGATCTCAAAAAGGTTAATGCAGCCACCAGAAGAGATCATGTGCTTGAAAGAGTTGTAGGCAAGGAGGCTTATAGATTTTTAGACGGGTACTCTGGTTATAATCAGATCATAATTGCAGTAGAGGACCAAGCTAAAACATCTTTTATAATGGAGTTTGGAGTGTTTGCCTTTCGCGTCATGGCCTTTGGCTTAACCAATGCACCTGCAACATTCCAACGCAGCCTTTAAGGAATATCTAAGGGACTTTTGTGAAGCCTTCTTAGATGATCTTTGTGTTCATTCCTCTTGGGACGAGCACTTGATGTGTTTATGAAAAGTATTTGAAAGGTGTAGATTATATCGCATTGCATCTCATTGAATCCTTTCAAATGCTAATTCTAGGTTAAACGCGGAGTTATTCTAGGGCATATAGTGTCCAAAAATGGGATTTCCACCGACGAAAGTAAAATCAAGGTCATTCTGGAATTGCCCCCACCCACCAACTATAAGGGAGTCCAGCGCTTTATGGGCCATGTTGGTTATTATCGAAGGTTTATTTTATTCTTCACCGAGATAGCTCGACCATTGTACAAGCTTCTCATCGAGTTTATTTGGACTGAAGATTGTGACCGTGCATATGAGTTATTAAAGAAGGCCCTGGCGAGTGCTCCAATCTTGCGAATGCCTAACTAGGATTTAATCTTCCATGTGCATATTGATGCATCAAACTTTGCTATTGGGTATGTACTAACTCAAGCTGGAGAACATAAACTAGACTACCCCATTAGCTTTGCCAGTCGCCACAGTTGAACGATGCTAAAATGAACTACACCACTACAGAGCGAGAAGGGTTGGCAATGATATATGTAGTAAAGAAATTTCATTATTACCTTCTTGCCACCAAGTTTGTTTTCTATGTGGATCATCAAGCATTGTTGTATCTGGTGAACAAACCATGCTCCACCGGAAGAATCACACGATGGTTGTTGATTCTTCTTGAGTTTGATTTCACTGTTGTTGTGAGACCTGGCAAAAAACATGTCATGGCTGATCATTTGTCTCGCATACCTAATGGTGAAGCTCCTACGGGAGTTGATGATGACTTACCTGACACTTCCTTGTTCGTGGTGGAGACAATGCGTGAATGGAGTGAGAAGATTGTGAACTTCTTGGTTAATGGTTTTCCACCCAAAGAGCTTCGTAATAAAGATCTAGCTCGAAAGCTGATCAAGGAATGCAAACCCTATTGCCTAATGGCCGAGACTCTTTATAAAAGAGGAAAGGATGATGTTATTAGGCGTTGTGCCCGAGAGGATGATGTTCTTAGGCGTTGTGCCCGAGAGGATGAGTATCTATATATTTTGCAAGAGGCACATATGGGCGTAGCCGGTGGTCACTTTTCAAGAGACTTAACTGCGCGAAAGATATTGCAATCAGGGTATTGGTAGCCCACTATGTTCCATGATGCATCACTTTTTGTGAAGGGTTGTGATGAATGCCAATGCTACAAGAAACCCCAGCGGAAAGATTAGATGCCCCTACATCCAAGTAAAGTAAACCAATCATTTGAAAAGTGGGGTTTAGACTTTGTAGGTCCAATTAGCCCAGTGGCCCGTAACACACAATCTCGCTATATTATTGTGGCCACTGACTATGTGACCAAATGGGCTGAAGCAAAAGTGACATGCAAGGCAGATGCGAGGACAACAGCCAAGTTCCTCTTTGAAAATATAATCACACGCTTCGGTTGTCCTTTTGAACTTGTGAGCGACAATGGTACGCATTTTATAAATGAAGTGATTAAGGAGCTCACAACAAATTTCATGATATCCCATTATAAATCTACTCCTTATTATCTACAAGCGAATGGCCAAGCCGAGAGTACCAACACGACCTTAATCTCTATTCTAACAAAGACAGCTGAGGCTCATCGCACGGATTGGGATCTAAAGCTTACGTTAGCTTTATGGGCGGGATCTAAAGCTTACGTTAGCTTTATGGGCCTATCGTATTGCGTACAAAGTGGCTATTAATTGCACACCATTCAAGATGGTATATGGCCAAGAAGCAGTCATGCCATGGGAATTTGTCATTCCTAGTCTTCGTGTTGCTACTCAAGAAGGCTGGGATGGTAATCCCTTAGTAGAGCGTTTGTCTATCCTTGAGTGGTTTGACGAAGAAAGACAATTGGCGATGTACAATGCCGTTGTAGAGAAGGATAGAAGGAAGAAATGGTTTGATCGCCACCTAAAAAACAAGGACATCAAAGTTGGGGATAAAGTCCTGATGTATGGAGTGCGTAACGAAAAGAAGCTAAAATATGCTGGTAAGGGACTGTACAAAGTATGTGAAATTACCCCGCAAGGTACCATCCGAGTGGAGACTCTCAACGGAGTTGAAACCATTGGATTCCTCAATGGGAGTAAATTCAAAAGATACTATGACCCCCTAAGCCAAGAGGAATTACATGCAATCCATCAGAAGAAGGCAGCTAAAGAACAGGCTGAGAGCTTAAGAAGATACAAGTGAGAGTTGAAGCTAAAGAACGTCAGCAACGTGTTAGGCGCCAACGATAGGCCAACTTGGGGATTACGTAAGCATTTTTCGAGGAGGCAGAGGAGGATTCACTAGAATCTGACCCGCCTCTACGATACCCAATTGAGCTACAGAGTCCTTACGATGGGAAGGTGCTATATAATGTATTATTGGATACGGGAGCTCAACACAATTTGCTGTCACATATGGAGTGTGGTGTCAACTTGGAAAACCACCCTTATCCAAGAGTACCATCCAAGTTAAGGGTATCAATAAGAAGAAAACCAATGTCTCAGGAATTCTGCACACTCCTATTGCCTATGACAAGGGGACTGTGGTTCAAAGCTTTTTGGTTATGCTTGTTGGTACCATGGAGGGAACTGTAAACTTAGGGTGCAAATGGATGTTAGTCACCAAGTGCAATATTGATTGGGCAACCAGGCGAGTTACAACGCAAGAACCAGCTCTCTGCTTGACCACTCAGGGTCCCGCACCTAAGCCATCAACTCTGGACAAAAGTGCCGGAGATGAATGGCCAAAAGCCTTTGGACATCATCTTGTACTTGGAAGCCCTCTCCTGAGAACTTCTTAATTTGGGTGTTGTCTTTGACATTGGGTATTGAAGGAGATTACTAAAGAGTAATGGGCTGATTTATGAAGAGGAAAAAATCAAAAAATTTTGATATTTTGGCTTAAGTAGAAAGAGAAAGGCTTATGAGAGTGCAACAACCCTTAATCAAGCCAAGGATGTTGCATAAAAAGGAGATTAAGATGGTAAATTTTATGGTTTAGCACTTACGGTTTGTGCTCAACCACTAATTTTGATGGAGATTAACTTCATTAGTGTTAAAGAACACTTTGTTTGGTGATTAAGATCACCATTAGTGTTTAAAAACATGATTAGTGCTTAAGAGCACATTTCTAGCATCCAATGACAATTGCATTGGTGATTAGATTCACCATTAGTGTTTAAGAACACTCTTAGTATTTAAAAACACTTTGGAATGACTCTCCTTTGTTGGATTAGAAGACTCATTAGTGTTAATCAACACTATAAGCACACTTTAAAAAGTTTTGTGCACTTGAAGATAATGTTGATGATGGAGCTTGATGAGAATGAGGCTCATGAATACCTCATGGTGTATGGCCACCGCTTCAAACTCAAAAATAGGATTAGCAACAACCAGCCCTCACAAGAGCACTTAGGTGATTAGAGCAAAGAGGAGAGGATTAGAGCAAGAAAAAACTTGATTTTGAAGCTTTAATGGAAGCTTCAATGGCTTTCAAGGAGAGCAGCTTGGTTTTTCTCTTATTGTGAGAGCTTGGAGCAACCATTAGGGCTAGGATTTGGACTATAGACTCTTGAGACAATGGGCTTCAAAAGCTCTAAGCCCACACAGCCTGCCATCGCCTACACATGGCGTATGGCTGTACGACCTCCAGGAGTGCAGAACACGGTACTGGCACACTCAGGCGGCAAGTGCAGAAAATGGCACCGGCGCACTTAGGTGGCAATGCCACGGCAATGAAGGAAGATTTTCATCAATTGACCATACAAATCTGAGCGCTCAGCAGTCTCCTTCATCTTCCCAGTTGAAAGCTCCCCAAGATCTTGCCTCCACGGGTTGCTAGAGCTCCTCCACTGGTAGGAGGTTCAGCTCCACAAAAGAAAAAGATAAGAAAATTGACCTATTCTACACCACAAACAAAAAAAGATAAAAAAATTGACGTATTCTACACCACAAAAGTGATCTACTCTTGCCAAGCTCTGATACCATGATAGAATTCGTGGTGCTCATGCTAGATCAACTATGTGGAGGAGAGAGACTCACAAAATACAAGAAAATATCTTGATTATTAAGTTGCTCAAATAGAACTAGGCTTCTTGCTCCATACAAAATGCCTTCTAGCTCCACCTTTAAATAGGTGAGCTAGTGGACCATAAGTTCATTCACACACACACACCCTTCTCTTCCCCTTTTACAAAATCTTAGTCTCTTAATACATTAGACAAGTTCAGCTTGTGCATGTAAAGAGCAAAGTGCAGTATAAGTTGCTCTATTGGTACGCATACAGTTTGAATCATACATTAGACATTAGACAAGTTCAACTTGTATATGTACAAAGTGAATTGTAGTATGAGCTGTTCTATTGGTACACATACAATTTATATCATGCATTAAACATTAGACAAGTTCAACTTGTATGCATAAAGACTGTTCTATTGGTATGCATACAATTTGAATCATACGATGAACATTTTTAATTAAACAATAGAGACTGTTCAACTAGTATGTACACAATTTGAATCATACATCAAACATTTTTTACTATTGTACGATAGAGAATTTTGTTTTGTATATGTATAAATCTATTCTTATGTTGGATAACTTAAATTGGTATTGGATAAATTAAATTCGTATGCCGAACATTGTTAACCACTGTGTTGATATGTTTACGTGCCCAACCTACCATCCATTCTACCTATGCAAATGGGCACTTGCCATCTTCCCCTAGAGACTGTTCTATTGGTATGTATATAGTTTTATACATCCAACATTTAGAGAAGTTTGTTTTGTATGTGTATAAATCTATTCATACATTGGATAAATTAAATTGGTATCTTGGTGAACATTATTAACCACTCCATTTGTTAACATGGTTTCGCTTGCCCCAACAACGTACTATAAAGCACTTTGCCATCTTACCTACATGAATGGGCACTTATCTTTTGTAAGACGAGACTTGAACATATAAAGCAGCCTTACCTTACTATCAACAAGTAGGGAAAGTCTAGTGTATATAGTTGCTTAATTCTAGTAATAAAGCCAGACCATTTTAAGTTTGGTCGGCCTAGTGTGAAAACTAGTCATTTTTAAGACTAGTAATAGATGCCAGACCATTTGTAAGTTTGGTCGGCCTAGTGTGAAAATTAGTCATTTATATATAAGTCATTTTTTATAATAAGCAATACACAATCATTCCCTTGCAATAGTTTTCTTTTGTGAGATCTCCTTCTTCCCTCTTGCTTTCTACATGCTATTGAATCTTGATCGCTTGATGGATGCATGCTTAAATAGGTTGGATTGTGGGTTTCCCTCTTTGATTAGCTTCTTCTTCATCATCAATTTGTGAGACAGAACCATCATGAAGGACCATATCTTCTTGTCTCCATCTAGGTATTGAGATCTCTCCCTTAACCCCTTGGTAAGGAGCATTCCATTATGGTAATGGAGTGAGGACATGGCGAAGGAGCTAGCGCACCCACAATGGGAAGTTGCATTTTTGGCTTAAAGGTTAGACTCAATGACACATGCTTTGGTAAGGCTAAGGTAAACTCTTGAATATATTTGGCGTCATTGTCAGGGACTAGCCTAGGCTTAGATTTCATTGCTTTTGATCCAAGAACTAGATTCGCAATTGAGATTAAGAGTGGAATCCACTTTAAAAACATTGGTAGATTACAAGCATGTTAAACCATCAAAAAATAATTTAAAAAAAACACTTAATTCGTTACATTACAACCATTAACTAAGGTACTTAGGACCTTTAATCTCACCCCATGAAGTCCAAAAAATCACAAAATCATCAAAAACTAGGCCAAACAAGCTCTCGGGTAGAGGACGTGAGTCCATAATCTTGCACAAAAAGACGTGAATTTAGACATATAAGCCATGAGTTTAGAAACATGAAACTATATACATGAAGCTACAGGTAGGTATTTGGAATAATTTATTACGGCCATAAAGACCTGTACAGACACACTTACCCATGTCCTTGGAAGATTTTCTTATCATACAATCTGTACCATCTACAAATTCCAAGGAAAATTCTTATCCTTCATAATTCTTGGTTTCATAATTGTTGGGGAACTAAGTACACTTGTTTACCACCAATGTTGTACATAAGCCCAATTTCTACAGATTGTGCCCCAAGTAGACTCATTTCATACAAGGGAAGTACATGAGTTCGTGTAAAAAAGGCATGAGCCTATAGATGTGAGTCTAGAGGCGTAAACCTACACATGCGAACCTCGATACATGAACCTAAACACTAAGCCTAGTAGAGACATAAACCTACCAACGTGGACCTAGAGACGTGAGTCTAGAGGCATAAACCTAGAGATGTTAGCCTAGCAGCAAAAAAATAAATAAAAATCGTGTCTAAAACCATTTTAAACCTGATCTTGGAACCTTTGATATGTGAACTCGATATGGATGAATTGTTGGAAATGATAATACAATCAATTGTAACACATCAAACCACACCTCCTCAAACCCACCAAGTCTTCTTTCCTAGCAAACAACCAACACTCACAGCAAAGTGCTCCCTTGTTAAGAAGGCTAGACTCATTTGGATCTACCTCAAGCAAGGAGCTTTGGGAGGAAGTGAGCCAATGAAACATAGACGTGAGTGGAGGAACAGTGGAACACCTAGAAGCAAGAGCCGCCAAAATGGGCCTCCAAAGTCCGAATTCACCAACTGATTGTGTTAACAACGTCTTAAATCTTATGAAGAAGGCATTCAACTCCCCTTTTTTTGGGCGCAGCTCTAGTGAAGGAGTGGGAGTAGGACCCCAAGGTTCACTCCCCCACGGGAAGTAGTCAAACCATGTCAGACACCACAATGTTTTAAAAATTTGGTATTGATCCCGAGCTAAGTTCCTAAGTTGACCATGACCTGCTGACAAGCAGTCCAACATAGCTGCAATTTACAACAAACGAGACATGTCTCTTTTGTTGTGCCACCAGGGACAAATGTTCCATAGTACATACAAAAACAAGCGCACACAGTGCAAGCAAGAGTCCCGCTCTCCCACAGGGGAGCCCATTATAGAAGTACCATAGAACCTTGTTCTAGTTCTTCTCCATTTGGAGAAGGAACAAGGAACACAAGGAGAGGTAAGTAAAGAGAGAATGCGGGGGAGAGGGAGAGCTTGAGTTTCTTGTAAGTAAACAAACACACACACACACACACACACACACGAGAGAGAGAGAGAGAGAGAGCAAGATATGAGAGATGGATTGCTGAATTTTCTTGGGTGAAAGCATGATAAGGTGGACTAAAAACTTGTGTCCCTGGATAATGGTTTACAATTGGTTGTTGTTGTGAAACACTTTTATGGTGGAGAGTTAGAGAATTAAAACATGGTTATTTAATCTTGTTTCACATTTATTATATCTAAAAGGAACTATATAAATTGCTAAATACATCTTATGATAATATTAGATCCACTAATATTGATTGTCTTTATGTGTGGTGGCAACCAATGTAATTGGTAGAAAGTGTACCACCTTATCATGCTTTCACCCTCTTCCATCTTCTCTTCTCCTATAACCACTAACATAAAGCGATAAGCAGAGGATAAGTGTACATATTATAAGGGAAAGTACTCTCCTACTATAAAATACAATGGTGGTTCATAGTGTAAACTTGGCTATATGAGCTGACACTATAACTACGCAATACTCTAGTAATCCAAATGTGCCTATCACACAACCTATCATCCATTACTAGCATATCAACCATAATCTTACCAATTGTGCCAATGGTATAAGTGCAAAAGCTAATACCCAAGCAGTTCATCAATGTATGTAGTACTGGGGTTGAGCTCAATATGTTAACACTCCCCCTCAAGCTCAAGTCCACACATTGCACTCCAAGTAAACTTTTAAACCTATGGAACTTCTTTATGCCTAATGCCTTCGTGAAGATGTAGCCACTTATTCCTCTCTGCTAATATATACCAAATCTACATCACCAACTAGAGCCTTCTCCCTCACAAAGTGATAATGCACCTCAATGTGCTTTTTCCTAGCATGGTATACTAAGTTACTAGACAAATGTATATGCTATTCATGGTATACTAAGTCACTAGACAGATGTATATGCTATTCATGTTGTCACAATAAATGACAGCGGCCCTATCCACGGGCTCACCCATCTCACCAAGTAGCTTCTGAAACCAAGCTACCTCTCACAAGTTATCATAGTAGTATCCTTGTACTTGGCCTCTATACTTGATAAGATAACTGTTGGTTGTTTCTTATTACTCCAACTCACAACAACACTCTCAAAAGAAAACATAAAGCTATTGGTAGATCTCTTGTCTGTGACACTACCAACCTAATCAACACCTGTGTACCCATGTCACTGTATCTTTGTGCAAGCCTTATAGCAAAGTCCATAATCAAGTGTCGACTTTACGTACCTGAGAATTCATCTAGCCACATCTAAGTGTGGATTTCTAGGTGCATGCATAAACTAACTCACAAGTCCAACAACATAGCTCGAACCTAACCTACTATTAATGGTCATATAGATCAAGCTACCCACTATGCGCTTGTACATAGTGGGGTCCTCCATGTATCTGAAGAAAGATTTGTGTTTTGCTCCAATGGCACTAAAATAGGTTTACAACTTGTCATACCATACTTGGATAAAATGTCTAAGCCAAAATGCCATAAGGTCATCTCACCACCTCTATAGCTAAGAAATACCGTAGGTCACCCAAATCCTTCATCTCAAACTTTTGCTTCAAAATCATCCTAATATCATGTATGTTAGCATCACTGTCACTAGTGATAATCAAGTTATCGGCATAAATGACTTGATTATCACCAGTGATAATCAAGATCCACATAAATGACTAATACCATGATCCCTCTATTTGTCTTTTTCACATAAAGTGAAAATCTACATTGGATATCTAAAATCTAATGGTAATAAGATACTTCCCAATCTTGTTTAACCATGCTCTATGCCTGCTCTTCAAGCCATACAAGGACTTACATAACTCCCACACAAAATCCAAATATACATCACTCTCATATGCTGGTGGCCATTTAATTTAAAGATCAACCCTTAGCCATAGTAATGATAGCTCTCCACAGTTGTCACTCTCGCAATCGGGTTAAATGTTTTTTTATAGTCAATGCCATAAGTCTGCACATAACCCTTGCAACTAATCTTTCCTTATACCTAATCTTTCCTTATACCTGATCAAGTTGGTCATTGATCCATTTGAGTTATGCTTGAACTTATACACCCACTTACATCCAATTGCCTTATTTTCCTTAGGGAAAGGCACTAACTCCCATGTTGCAATTACAGTGCAGCTACCTACTCATCCATGGCATCTTCCCATTTTTTTATTTCCAAGTACTTGCTCAAAATAAGTGGGCTCCAACTCTTGTATTGCTTTAATCATGTAAGCATAATAATGGGATGTTTATTCATCATATCTCAACCTATCAATAGGGTATCTAACCCTTGTAGACTTGTATAGGTATGCATCATTATTGCCAAGTGTCCTCAAAATAGCTATGGTTCTCCTTGCAGCAAAAGTAACCACTGGCAGAATGCTAAGCTCCTCAAGGCTATGCTCGAAGCCACTAGAATCCTCATCCACATATGAATGACCTGCTAGACAAAGGTTGATCTATCTTTTCCTTCCTTTTGCATGATATATGTGTATTTACATCTGTCCTCAACCTAGCTCACCACATGGACTAACACTGGATCCACTGTTAGAGGACTCTCCAGGTTCACTAAGAACCTACGATTGTTAATCTTCATGTGGGGTAACATGATTACTTCTTATAGTTGCATCTTCTATTGCCTTCACTGGTGCAGCTACTTATCTCATCAACAAAGACAACACCTCTACTTACTCATATCTCATGAGTGGTAGGGTTATAACATCTATAACCTTTTTGTGTCAAAGTATAACCAATGAAGATGCATTTCTCTACCTTTGTATCCAACTTTATTCTCACTTCATCGAGAAAATGTAGATATGCAATACACCTAAACACTTCCAATTGAGACACATCTGGTTTTATGCCTGTAAACTTCTATTCAAGAATCATACCAATGGGAGTCTTGTTCATAATGTAAATAGCAATTGTTGCTACTTCTACCCAAAAGTAATTTGGCATATTCTTTTTAGACATCAAAGCACATGCCGCTTTTGTAATGTGCCTATTTTCCTTTCTACAATATCGTTCTTATTGAGTGTACTTGCATGTGAAGTGTCTCTTAATCTCCTGCTTTCTCAAGAAATCACTGAACTCATTGGAGAAATACTCTCCCCTACCATCTAATCTTAAGAATTTTATTTGTATGCTTTTTTCCTTCTCGACCAAGGCCTTAAATCTCTGAAATTGATCAAACACCTCACTTTTCTCCGTCATGAAATAAACCCACACTTTCCTAGTGTGATGAATGTAACATAAATGTGCAACCTGTAATTGTGCCCCGGTTGCCATAGTAATAGCACTTTCCTTTCCTAGTGTGATGAATGTAACATAAACGTGCAACCTGTAATTGTGTCCCACTTGCCATAGTAATAGCACTCTATTCTATTTACATTTTGATTTCTTTGCCAACAACCACCTCAACCTCTTTGGCTTCCCCTACATCTAGAGTAGCCTCTTCCACTTGTTTTGTATATTTGATTCTTGTTTGTTATTGTCCATGATTTATGTAAATGGCCTCCACGTTGGGCCCTCTAGATGATGATCTACCTCTGCCTCTACTTGTATCTAAGTAGAAGGCCTGCTCATTTAAATTTCTAGGATGAGACTCCCCCAATATTCATCTCCTCACACAGATGAGAAGAGCAATCACTTCCTGAAAAATCATGAAAGTTCTCTCAATCTCCAATGAAGGTTTGAAATTAGTTGTATTCCTTACCAAGACCATTCAAGGTCATCGAAACATATCTTCATCATCTACTGGTGATCATCTAATCGGTGATCCAATAGAAGCAAGGGTATTTGCAAACCCTTTAACCTTCACTGAGTAATCATTTATATTCCCTCTGGTCACATTATGGAGCTCTTACTTTAGTATATGGATCTTCCAAGCTTGGGTGTTTGTGTTATACATCTTCACCAAGGTGTCCCAAGCCTCCTTAGGCATTTATGCATCCTATATATACACAATCTTCTAAGCTTGGGTGTTTGTGTTATACATCTTCACCAAGGTGTCGGAAGACTCCTTAGGCATTTGTGCATCCTGTATATACACAATCATAGAATCTGTCACATGGAGATAGACAACCAATATAGCACCTTTATAGAATCTGTCACATGGAGATAGACAACCAATATAGCACCTTTATGGCTCTTTCGTACCATACTTTATATGCCTGCACTTGTTGAGGAGGGTGGGGTTTTCTTCACCAATCTCTGGTTCTTTTTCATTACCTATGATGAACTCCCAATATCCTTTTCCCACAAGGAAATCGGTAATTCTAAACTTCCATTCTTGGAAGTTATTTTTATCTAGCTTCTCGCTCATAATTTGGGACATGCTATTAGACATCTTTACCAAAAATACTTGCAAAAAGCCTTCTACAATCTATAATCTCCAACATACTGGTACTATAAACTTGTTATACTGCCACTGTATGTGAACCAATCACATATATACATCCACCAACACAGATTCTTTGCACAGACTATCCTACAATGAAATTTCTACTGTAACTCCAAACCGAAAATTGGGCATACACAGGTAAAATCAAGACCTCTCACAAAGTGCCTGCAGAAAACTTGCAGAGCTAAATTAGGGCACAAAACGCACCCGAATTGTGCCAAAATGCAGAAAATTTTTATTAACATAATTTGGTCTTCTTCCTTTCACCTAAGAGGATGCCTCAACCTGAGACAATGACTTCCATGTTTGCCTGTAGCTCTCATAGCTACCAAAGATGTTCACCAAAATCAAAGAGAAAAAGAGATGAAAATACCCTTACTCGTGTACTGCTTGCTCACCTGCTTGCCTTGTCCTCGCCTCTTGCTTGCCTCCTTAGCTCTCACAAAATAGAGTTATGATACCATAAAGAGATTGCGAGGGAGAGAGAGAGAGAGAGAGACATTGAGTTCCTTGTAAGCGCACACACACACACACACACACAAGAGAGAGAGAGAGAGAGAGAAAGCAAGACATAAGAGAGATATGGATGACTAAATTTTCTTCTATCTTATTCTCTTCTCTACAACCATTAACATGAAGAGATAAGAGTGCATACTATAAGGGAAGTACTCTCCTACTCTCTTACTATAAGGGAAAGTGCTCTCCTACTATAACATATAATGGTTAGTCCATAGTGTGAACCTCACTATATGAGCTCGTGCTATAACTATGCCATACTTTAGTATCCAAATGTGGCTAATCACATAGACTTGTCATCCATTGGTGGCATATCAACCATAATCTCACTAACCATGTTAGTGGTATAAGTGTGGAAGCTATCACCCAAGCTGATAATCATCAATGTCCTTTGAGCTCAATATCTCATTAGTAAGGAGCCAATGGTGGCAATGACTACCTCATTATAAAGGGATCCACAAGGGCATTCACAGAATGTGTCTTAAGCCCCGTAGTAACAATGAACTTGCAGACTCAAAGCCAAGCTGACAAAGGAAAAGTGCCATTGGAAACGGCATAGCCCAACCCCATAGGTCCAGAGATCATGTACCTTCAAATAGAGGGTTTTGTGCAACCATCTCATTATATTCCCCTACCATGTGAATACACAAAAGACATGCTAAGGATTGCATTTAAAATGGGAAGTGGGGTTGCCACCAACATAGTACTTGGAGGTTCAGAGTTGGATCTAAGCCAATCTCTACATAATCTCAAGGATGATGACCACATTTGATGGAATTGGAGATCCCATTTATTATCTAAAGATGTTTAATGCAATTTGTGAAGCCATGGAATGGATCAATATTTGCTCATTCGTACTTTACCTTGAATACAAAGCAAGCGAGTGGTTTAGGTCACTAAACCCACTTGAAAAGGCTAGCTACAAGGTCTTAAGACACACATTCATTATGAGATTCTCACCCAATGGAGCCAAATGGAGCCCCATCATGCAGATCTATACCCTCAAGTAGGAGGGAGAAATGTGCAGGATTACATTGTTGAAACTAAGTATCATGACATGAGATACAACACCCAAGAGAGACTAGATGACTAGATGACTTATCGCTCATTGATTGATTTATGAGTAGTCTTAAGAGCAAGAGGCTTCATGAGATACAACACCCAAGAGAGACTAGATGACTTATCGCTCATTGATTGATTTATGAGTAGTCTTAAGAGCAAGAGGCTTCATGACCATCTCTATAGTCTTGGCACTACATATTTTATGACCATCTTTGTAGGTCTCGACACTACATCTTTGACGAGTGCTTATGTAAGGCAATAGACCAAGTAGATAACTTGTAAGACAAGGATGTAGAAGCCTCCTCTATTTACGAGGTAGGGGATGCATTATCCAAAGCCTCATTGTCAGCCAAGGATGCTTGACCAGCACTCGCTAGAGTCCTAGTTAAGGACATGAGCATCGATGAGCTAACATAGAATTTGCCAATTGTCTAGGCCAGCAATGGATAGCCCCAAGAGAAACCTCAAGGCCACAACCCCTAGCCAACACCTCGAGTAGGACATCCAAATCTATTCCCACGAAGACATGGTATGGTGTGTAGTTTGCCACCAAAATCATACAAGTATAGAGTGTGCAATGCTAAGGCCTAGGCAATAGTAGTATTGTGCTCATTGCTAGTGCCATGGGAACCATGATATAACCCATTGTTGGTACCAAGGAAACCCAGCTCCACAACCTATGCTAATCACTAGCCCTATGACCCATACCAAGTACTTATCAACTAGTGCATAATCTAGTGCCCATTCATCAAAACCCTATACTTTCAGGTATATCCCTAGACCGCCACCAATGCCATACCCATTGTTACGGTTTATCCGTCTGTCCTTATATTTTTAATTGGGGATGCCTAATTACCACTATGTTCATAGCATGGCACTTGGGTGATTTCAAATATTCCATGTGTAGGACATATGAAATTAGGGATGGTTGGAACTAAGTGTTGGATTAATGCTTATGTGTTGTCGTGTAACTTTAGCATGTGTTGCTAATGTGTGTGTTTGAATGGACAACTTGTGTAGGTTGGTGAGATTGACGAGCTTTGTGCTCGCAAGCCGGAATGGCTAGACATGATGGCAATGATATGGCGTGAGTAATTATCAAGAAGGTTTTTCTCATTTTTGGTATTTGGCTATAGTATCTACGATGAGCTTTTGTATCATTGTTGGTGACCCACTTTTGTCATACTTGGGCATGGACTTATTGATTTGTTGCACGTGAATTAGCCTTGGGACTCTTTATGTATTTTTCCTTTAGTGATTTAGATAGGAAGAATTTATTTTAGCTTTTGGTTAAAGCAACTCCTATTTTTGTAAAGGAAAAGCCCATGCATAAGCGTGCAACTATTTTTGGCATGTAGGCTATTTTTATGATTGAAGAACTTCATTTTACCTACAATTCACATTTTCAGCAAAATCATTTAAATTTTCCTTTAGTTTTATAATAAGACCAGCATTCTCTTCAAGAATAGATTGACTCTATTTACGAGGTCTTAGATGGATACCTGAGCGGTTTTTTCACATCTATCCCGAACTCACCCAATCTTACTTTTAAACACAAGCCATTTGATATGACGAAACGTCAGACAATTGTTATCCCGGGCAGGAGGGATGTTATGGTTTGGGGCTTGGATGTGCCGACATGTAGGGGATGTGCACTAATCCTTCCCTAGGCAGTGGTGCCTCTAATGTGATCGAAATGAAGGCATCACTTATCACATCAAATAAAATATTATGGTGACTCTGATGGCCCATGGAGGGTCAACTTTCACCTTCCAGTAAGTCCTCCTTCACTACATGTAGCAATGCAGAATATGGTTGGATTGGGTCCAAAGGTAGAGGCTCTAGATCTGGGTTTTTTGCAGCCTCTTTAGGATTGCTACATGTGACTCTGATGGCCCATGGAGGGTCAACTTTCACCTTCCACTAAGTCCTCCTTCACTACATGTAGCAATGCAGAATATGGTTGGATTGGGTCCAAAGGTAGAGGCTCTAGATCTGGGTTTTTGCAGCCTCTTTAGGATGGTTACAACCTCAGTCAAGGCCCTTGGTCGGCACTGAGGTTCCCTCATTATTTCTAATATTGGCTCTAGAATGGGGTTAGGGATTGGCTCAAGTAGGGTTAGAGGTTTGTACTTGACCACTTGCTCAAGTACTGGCTGCCTACACCTTCCTTACAAGCTCTTGGTCTTGTTTCATTCATTATTTCTCCAACACGAGGTTGGGGTACTCTTTGAGTTTCTCTCGAATGTTTTTGTAGTTAATTAGTTTCTTCTCTTTGGGACGAGCTAGTTTGAACGGGAGATCACTCATTGTTTACAAGAAGGGAGGTAGCTTTAGAGATATCACCCAAACCACTCTCAATTGTCATGACATCATTACCCTGATCGTGTGTTGCATTTTTGCGAGCTCTTCCCTCTTTGATTAGTTTCTTCTTCCCCTGCTTTTTGTGAGAGGGAACCATCATAAAGGACCATCTCTTCTTACCTCCATCCAGGCATCAAGAGCTCTCCATTCATCCCTTTGGCAATGAGCATTCTAGTGTGATAATGGAGTGGGGACATGATGGACGAGCTAGTGCACCCATAATAGTAAGTTGCATTTACGGCTTGTATGCAAGTTGTATGCAAGATCCAATGACACATGGTTCAGCAAGGCTAAGGTAAGCTCTCTACTTGAACAAACATCTCAAATTATCCACACACACACACACACACACACACACACACACACACACACACACACACACACACACATTGGTGATTCTATCTATCCATAGAAGTATGAAAAGTTCAATGGATAAGTCCAAAAAATATGTACATTGTGAGTGATTCTATCTATCCATAGAAATCTAAAAAGGTCCAATAGGTAAGTCTTAAAAAATATGAAAAAGTAGCATCTCTTGACCATGACAAAAGAGAATCAAATGCTCATTGCTTTGGGCCTCATGCATAACTTGAGCTTGAAATAGAGTGATCTGCATCCTCACTCCATTGTCACGCCAAAGTGTTCCATTTCTGTGGGTGTGGAGGAAGAGCTCTATCCACCTAGATGGAGGCAAGAAGAGAATTTCTTCACGGTGGTTCAATCTCATAAGAGGTGGAAAGAAGGAAAGCTCATGAGAGAGAGAAGCCTTCAATCAAACCTATCTATACATGCATCATCAATCCATGCAAGGATTCAACAAAACATAAGCAAGGAAGTGTGTAGGGAGAAGAAGGAGAGCTCAAAAGTATTCTATTGCAAGGGAATGATCATGTGTATTGATTAATGTAAAAATCGACTTATATACAAATAGTTGTGTACACTTGGCTAGTCGTAACTAAAAAATGGTCTAAGGCTATTATTTATCACCTTAAACAAGTCTATTTGGTATTAAGCACAGGGTAAGGTCACTTCATAGATTCTAGCACATTTTACACATAGAATGGGTTTCGATACACAAGGGTAAAATGGCGAAGCACTTAAAATAGGATGCGTGGGCAAGATGGTTAATAGATGACTTATTTCATATACACTACTTTATGTGTCCTCATAAGAAAATGGGACAGCGGAAAGAGATAGCAAGATAAAGCATAATAGACAATGCAATAGATACATAATGGAAAGAATTTAAAATTCTGATTATACCAAAGAGGTACAAGTGATGGTGTTGTCCACCCGTGTGCTCTCAAGAAGAGTTTAGATGGCAATCTAGACAGACTCTGGATGGAGTATGTACGAGGTGTAGAAGGGGGTGGATACTCATAAGCATTGGATGCCTTAGCTCATGGCAACCATGTCCATATATAATACTGTAGGTGGTGTGGTAGACGTGTATACGAGGGAGGTTACACTGCATAGACACAATCACTGCCCATGCTCGTACCCTTGACCATCTCCTAACCATCATCAATGGGTCACAATAATGACCCCATCGGCATCTAAGCCGGGGTTCCCACTAAAGACATATACACCATGGCTACTCCTCATAATGGGGATCTAACAAATGTGCATTATACATCAAAGTGAGATACATGCTGAGAGGCGGGCATGAGTGTATACTAACACTCCTTTCATAGTCACTCAAGTGTCTTTCTAGATCACCATCTAAGTGCGCACGTGTGTGTGCACAACTTTTGCATGTGGATTGAGATCATTATACTTTATGTTTCATTGTTATTTGATTTAACAAGTAGATGACTTACATGTTACTGTGTGTGCGCTTTTGTCGCACAGGTCGTAGCTGGGGACTTGCCGGACACCGTATGCGAGCCAGAAATGGCTGCAAGCATACAACCAGGAAGGCAAGCTCAAAACAGAATGCAGACGGTGTGTCACTCACCGCTCAACCGCCGCCTTGAAGGATTCCCGCGTCGCAGCCGTGAAGGAGGAGCCGCCGTCGCCGCTCTACCGCCTCTCCGCCGCCGCCGTGCCGCTACACAGTGCTCGATCGCTCTCTCACTCACTCTCTCTCTCTCTCACAAACGCAGGAGAAGGAAACCAAAGAGATAAGGCAAGAGCACTCTTGTATTCACAACACATGAGAATGAGGATTTTAGGGTTACATTTGACTCATATAGGTGACTTGGCCGTTCACACTTGGGCGCCCATACATGGCCGGCCGACCCTAACCCTTATCCTACTGATATCCAAGGTGCACCTCTCATCGGCGATCACCCAATCCCTTCATCCTTAACATATGGTGCCGACAAGCCCGGCCCATGACTCAGAATATTTAAATTAATGACGTAAAATATAGTATGTCGCAATGTCCGCCATGGGTTAACATGCCCCCCTTCCTGATGTAGATTCCGTCCTCGGAAGCTATGGTATGGTAAGCTCGAGAGGGTTGTTGTGGTAGACCGTCTGCAAAACAGGGAAGTAGAGTGAAGGTATGCTGGAATTCAAAAGATATAAAGTGTATAAATTCAAGCGTGTGAGACCACAATGGATGTTGCTATTAGAACTTAGTTTAAGGGTACATGAGTGAGCTAGTGTAGCAAATTAATAGGAGTTTAAAATTATTGAAAGGAATTCAAGAGTTAGCAAGGTGTCAAAGGTTAATCAAGGTTTATAACTGGCCTAAGTCAAGGAAAATAACCAAGCTTAATAAATAAACAGATGACCATACTGTGTCTACTCTAAGAACAAGTTTATACCACGAGCCTAGGGACACAAGAAACATTAGAGTTACAGGAGCCTTTTGCCTTTATTTCTTCACGCACGTGACAATTTTTATACACAATGGCGACCTTCCTAAGGCAAAACTAACATCGATCCTGGTACCATGTTTAACACAAGGCATTATCCAGGAATCTATTAGCTCACTTTAGGCAAGGCTACCCCCTACCAACCAAGGCATCGGTCTGGAGTAGAATACTCCTCGCCTACCAAGTATCAATAAGGCGATAGGCCAACATTAAAGCACATCATAGACTTGTATTGCCATTTATTGTAGGCTTGTTTTTTTTTTTTTTTTATAAAGTTTCTTTTGATCTTCGCTCCTGAACTAAAATGTGTTCTTACATCCTTTCGACAAGGGGTAAAAGCTATGTCCTAGAGGTCAACACACACACAGCCATGTGTTCAAACATTAAGATGGTTTGACCTTAGACCTAAGACAATCGTATTCCAAGGTTAACTAAAGACGTCATGCTGCCGAGGAATATTTCCAATAAAGTTAAGCTCATTAATGATTTACACTAGCATGCAAGCAACTTCAAAAACTAAGTAGTACATTGACAATTTCCATGTGGTCATGCCTTATAGTTTATGAAATTAATTGAACAATAAAAACGAAAGAGAGTGGGTATGGAAGAATTACACCTGTTATTGGAGATCTCCTTGATTTGACGAGACAGCTTGCAATTTGATGTAGATATATTTTAATGAACGTTGCGGCAGTCTCAGGACTTGAAAGCGAACCCACCTCAAACTTTTTAACCTGTACAATCAACTAACAAGCACTATACCTCGAGAGGCACATCAGTGTGAAAATTTCAAGACTCGTTTAAAGAATCTAAACTAGAAAAAACTTGAAAACACTAACCTACCTACCAGTCACCACACTACTACTGAGGATACGGTAAGAGGATGTTGTAGAGTCCTGGCTCTAGCCCTAAGGCTAAGCCTCTATCCGCATCATCCAAATAAATAAAATCAACCTCAGTAGTGCCATGAGTTTCATCCGTCCATTCATCATTGTCAGATATTTCCTTTTCATTTTCCCATCCACATAGACTCATCAAGAATGTAACCATGCGAGGATAGTCATCTTGTGGAAAAGGAAAGCATTGGGCTATCGGGGATATGTCCTCTACGGAGTAGGGGTCAGTCATGGTTAATAGGCGAATTAGCCATTCTAATTCCTTAACATTTTCCTCTCTGGCTAATACATCTATATGATCCCATTCAGTTTCAATTACAGGATAGCACATGTGAAATATCTGAGAAAGGTACAGATGATACCTCTCATTAAAGGCGGGAGTGGATGAAGTGTATGATGATCGTGCATCTGCCATATCTGCAAACACAGATATAGCATCAGTAGGTTTGTGAGACAGGTCAATCTAGTTCTTGATTGTATACGGATATTTATCCTCTTTTTGTGCTCTTGCTCTTTTTACTATTTTTTTTATTTTGTTTTCTTTGTTTTGTTTATGTATGAAGCTATATATATACATCCCCTTGAATTTGGCAATTACATGGTCAGGGGAGAAGGTTAAGGAGGAAGCATTAGAATGTCGAGCGTGAGTACATGCTCCCCCTTTCCTTGGGTAGATCATATTATTTGCAATGATGTTGCAGCCTCTTGGAACCAATTTGTCCAGCGGGTCATAGGTTGTGATGTGGGCAGATAGCTTTTTATGACCCTTGTGGCCACATCCAATTGTAGAGATGGTAGTGTACGCTCCCATTGACGAATGGAGGAAATGGTTTCCGACGATACTATTACAAGGGGAGACGTAGACTCATCGGTTTTTTGTTGGGTGTTGACAAGAGTAGGTGTAGAACATGTAGAAACTTATATATGATTGTGTGCCTGGCATGAGGAGCTAGAAGCTTCATGTGGCTCCCCCCTTCCTGAGCTAGGTGGTAATGATCGATATCGTTTGGGAATCCAAACTAACTCTGGAAGTGGTGCGGAGCACTCTGTTACCTTTCCCTTACCACGGTCTTGAATTGTCATTGGGGTGGCAACAATTGGTTTGCAAGGTTTTACAGGTGATGTAGAGGGATTCACCTTATGTTTAGGGACCCAAATCTGGTCATTCCCCTCGTAGTACCCTTGGGCTACTAATAATTTTTTAGGGATCCATCGCGATGTTACATTGCCCTTTCTCGGGTGGGTAGCTGCTTTCCTTTTACGAGGCTTCTTGGTGGCTGAACGAGATTGAGCAGGGGAAGTAGCTGTTAACGAAGCTTTGGGGACCCATTTGTATGTACTCCTTGGCATAGTAAGCGAAGCTTTAGGGACCACCTTGCCTGTTTCCACTCTTGGCGTTGAAGCGTTAGAGGGGTGGCCAACAATCGAAGATGGTTTTGCCACTGGACTTTGTGATTTTTCGTTATCTAATATTTGAGTGGATGACTTAGGTGCGGGATTTTGAGCGGTCAGACCTAGTGTTGGTTCTTGCGTTGTGACTTGTCTGGTTGCCCAATCGATATTGCACTTGGTGGCCATCATCCATTTGCGCCCTAAGATTACACTCCCTCCCATGGTACCAGTAGGCATAACCAAAAAGCTTTGAATTATGGTTCCCTTGTCATAGGCAACCGGAGTGTGCAGAATTCCTGATACAGGGGTTTTCTTCTTGTTGATTCCTTGAACTTGGATAGAACTCTTGGTTAAAGGTGGTTTTCCCAGTTGACACCACACGCCATATGATAGCAAATTATGTTGAGCTCCTGTATCCAATAATGCATTATACAGCACCTCCCCGTAAGGACTCTGTAACTCAATTGGATATCTTAGAGGTGGGTCAGATTCCAGTGCATCCTCCTCTGCTTCCTCGAAAAATACTTGCGTAATTCCCAAGTTGGCTTCTCGTTGTCGCCTAGCACGCTGTTGACGTTCTTTGGCTTCGACTCTCGCTTGTATCTTTTTAAGCTCAGCTTGTTCTTTAGCTGCCTTCTTTTGATGGATTGCATGTAACTCCTCCTGGCTTAGGGGGTCATAGTATCTTTTGAATTTACTCCCATTAAGGAATCCAATGGTTTCAACTCCGTCGAGAGTCTCCACTCTGATGGTACCTTGCGGGGTAATTTCACATACTCTATATGGTCCCTTACCAGCATATTTGAGCTTCTTCTTTTCGTTTCGCACTCCATACATCAGGACTTTATCCCCAACCTTGATGTCCTTGTCCTTTAGGTGGCGATCAAACCATTTTTTCCTTCTATCCTTCTCCACAAGGGCATTGTACACAGCCAATTGTCTTTCTTCATTTAGCCGCTCAAGGATATATAGACGCTCTACTAAGGGATTACCATCCCAACCCTCTTGAGTAGCAACACGAAGACTAGGAATGACAAATTCCCATGGCATGACTGCTTCTTGGCCATATACCATTTTGAATGGTGTGCAATTAATAGCCACTTTGTACGCAGTACGATAGGCCCATAAAGCCGTCGTAAGCTTTAGATCCCAATCCGTGCGATGAGCTTCAACTGTCTTTGTCAAAATAGAGATTAAAGTCTTGTTGGTACTCTCGGCTTGGCCATTCGCTTGCGGATAGTAAGGAGTAGATTTATGATGCGATATCATGAAATTTGTTGTGAGCTCCTTAATCACTTCATTTATAAAATGCGTACCATTGTCGCTCACAAGTTCAAAAGGACAACCGAATCGTGTGATTATATTTTCAAAGAGGAACTTGGCTGTTGTCCTCGCATCTGCCTTACGTGTCGCTTTCGCTTCAGCCCATTTGGTCATATAGTCAGTGGCCACAATAATATAGCGAGATTGTGTGTTTCGGGCCGCTGGACTAATTGGACCTACAAAGTCTAAACCCCACTTTTCACACACCCAATAGCAAAGTTTGATGCATCAATATGCACATGGAAGAGTAAATCCCAGTTAGGCATTCTCAAGATTGGAGCACTCGCCAAGGCCTTCTTTAATAGCTCATAGGCATGGTCACATTCTTCGGTCCAAATAAACTCGATGAGAAGCTTATACAATGGTCGAGCTATCTTGGCGAAGAAGAGAATAAACCTTCGATAATAACCAACGTGGCCCATAAAGCGTTGGACTCCCTTGTAGTTGGTGGGTGGGGGTAATTCCAGAATGACCTTGATTTTACTCTCATCAGTGGAAATCCCATTTTTGGACACTATATACCCTAAGATAACTCCGTGTTTAACCCAGAATTGGCATTTGAAAGGATTCAAGGAGATGCGATATAATCTACACCTTTCAAATATTTTTCGTAAACACATCAAGTGCTCGTCCCAAGAGGAATGAACACAAAGATCATCTAAGAAAGCTTCACAGAAGTCCCTTAGATATTCCTTAAAGGCCGTGTTTATCAATCGTTGGAATGTTGCAGGTGCATTGGTCAGGCCAAAAGCCATGACGCGAAAGGCAAACACTCCAAACTCCGTGATAAATGCTGTTTTAGCTTGGTCCTCGTCTGCAATTGTGATCTGATTGTAACCCGAGTACCCATCTAAAAAGCTATATGCCTCCTTGCCTGCCACTCTTTCAAGCACATGTTCAGAATATGGCAAGGGGTAATGATCCCTTCTGGTGGCTGCATTAACCTTTTTGAGATCAACGCACACTCTGAGTTTCCCATTCTTCTTTGGCACGATGACTATCGGAGAAACCCATTCTGAGTGCTCAATTGGGTATATGAATCCACATTTTACCAGCTTTTCAATTTCCTCTTGTACAATCTTTGCGTACTTAGGATTCATTGGGTAGGGACGTTGCTGGACTGGTTTAGCAGTGCTAATCATTGGAATCGTGTGTTGCACCACCGAGGGTGGAACACCCTTCATATCATGATATGTCCAAGCAAATATGTCCTTGAATTCTTTAAGAAGCTTCGTAAGTGCAGCTTCTTCCGCCTTGGTGAGGTCTTGAGCAATATAAACTGGTTTAGACTCCTCACCCGGATCTGCTAAGTCTATCTCCTTAACTACCGCAGGGCCATCGTAGACACCGCTACTCCCATTGGTAGGCGTTCGTTGGGCTTTTGTGTAGACTACTTTACGTTCCCCTGTGGTGAATGATTTGAAATGCTCGGGTGCGGGGTGTAAGTCTACTGGTTCTTGTTGTGCTAGACTTTTTTCTTTCAATTCCGCTTCCTTTTGTTGTTGAGCCAACTCTTGGTTTTGCCGCCTTCTTGCAGTACGACTTAGTTTCGGCTTCTCTTCGATTTCTAATTGGGCGACGTCATGAGGTTGCGGAATACACCACATGACACTTTGGAGGTATTGTCTCCAATTATCCGCTATCTTCCGATGAGCATCAATGGCTCCTACATAACTAAGCCATTCTGCAGTGGATCTTTCCTTGTTTATTGCAGTGCGTACATTAGCTCGATAGCGTTGGCGCTTATGTCTCGTTTTCTTCTTACCAAGTTTTTGATTTTTGTTTCTATCAGATTCGGACTCACTTGGTCGATCTTCACTTTCGGATGAACTGCAGGAGGCCACTGTCCTAGGCCTTGAGCACCTTGCTTCCACATTTGGGTGAATATTTGATTCATTTTTCCCATCAGCTCAGGGTCAGTTTCTTCTTGAGATTCATACTCAGAGTTGCATTGGTCAGAGTCTTCGCTACCTTCAGTGTCGGTGGAGTTTGCCACTTTCTCGCCATCAGGGGTCAAGTGCATAACACCTATCATGTTTATTGGCACTAACGGTGGCATATCTTGCCCCTCAGGTGTTACCCAACTTGTGCCTCTATTTCCCCATGTGTCTATGGTTGCCGCTAGGTGTACCCAATCCACGTTATCCGACTCAGTCATACCCGGTAGGACATCCATGTAAGGAGAATCTTTCCCATCATCAGTCTCTTTTTTGCATGTATAGCAATACCTTAATGGGGCGGAGTGAATAGTGGTATCTGATCGATTATCAATGATAACCTTGCTTCCTAAAGGATGCGCACGACCATTCTCAAGATCAACTCGAATGACAGAGTCCTGGAATTGTAGATAGACATGGTTTTTCGACCAGTCATGCACCATTTGTGCTTCCCTCATGAAAGGACGTCCTAAGATCATTTGATATGACATAGGATGCTTGGAGAAATCCATTACAATGAAGGTATGTTTTACCTTGTATCCCAGGACCTTGATCTTAAGGTCCCTTAACATTCCAATAGGTTTAGCAATAGTTCCATTTGCCATCTTAACCACTATGTTTGTGACTTCGAGGTGAGGTCTCCCCATGGATTCCCAACAGTTTTTAGTCACAATGCTCACTCCAGCACCACCATCAAGGATTCCCTTTAGAGTTAATCCCTTGGTAGTAATGGGGAGGGTTGCATTAGATTCATCACCTTCAAAGTACTGTCCCAACTTGTTAACAGGTATTTCAACGACCGAGCTTTCATCTAGGTTGGGTTGTAGATCCCAATGTTCCCCTTCATCTTGAAGCGTGTCGGGTCTATCCATATTTGCAAATTGTCGTAACCCCGCCTTTAGTTCTCCATTGAGAAATGCCCGAAGAGCTAAGAATAGCTCAGGATCTCCGTATAATTTGGATATGATCGTGGTTCTGATCTCGGAGGACATGAAATCCATTAGCTTGGACACATTCAACGGTACTTTTCGAGACATCGCCCCTTGACTAGGGACTGGTGAAGATGGAATCACTTCCTCCTCGATGGGGTCAGGCATTCCCTCACTAAACATTCGTTCAAGCAAAAAGGGTGTTTGCCCACTTCCGGATGTTCTATCCTCACTTTCTTCTCGAATGATACTCGGTATAGCTAACGGTTTATGGTTCCTGTGAGGCTGAACTTGCGTAGGAAACACTGTGTCTGGAATTTTGATTTTTCTCGGGTTTGGCTCCAGTTCTCTTTGTGTTTCTTCCACCAAACCCCTTAAGTGTTGCACTTGTTCAATCTCCTCAACTGGGTTTGGGTAAGTTCCAATCTTTTTCTTGAGGGTTTTTGGCCCACGTGGCTTGTCTTGGGGAGTCTCAGTCAGTTTGGGTGGTCGAGAGGGCATTAACTGACTTGGTTGTGGGGCCGAGGAAGTTTCCTTCTGTTTCCCCTTATTTTTGTACTCGCTTGATTCTCCTTCATTGAGCTCCCGAGTGGGTTCCTCCCTTAAGGTAGTGGCTTTGGTCCCCATGGTTTCTATTGAATCGGAATCATCTTCAGGATCATTCATATACACGGGGTCGTCTCCTGTCCCTATGTTAGTCTTTGAACTAGGCTTGGAGCTCGTGGCATTAAGCGATCTCTTCCGCCGTGTTTTCTTTTTCTTTGCCTGAGCGATTGATGCAGTATCCCTTTCTTCAAGAATGTAGTTTTGATTTTGAAGCATTGACCGTGTAACTACATTCGCGGGTACAACGGGTGCGGTTCTTCGTGCTTGGTTGGTGACCTCAACCAAATTCAATGGCGTAATCTTGGGTGCATTAGGATTATGTGGACATTGAGCGATCAAATGATCTATGCCACAACGATTACATGTAAGTACCGGCATTCCCGATGTGCTCCCTTGATTTGGTTGCATCTGAGTAGCGATCTTTTGTAACCTATTAGGGCACTCCGCTACACGATGCGGTCCACCACACTCGTAACATTGAAGAGGTGGTCTCCTCGCCATGGTATTAAGGTTTTGCCCTCTTGTGGCAAGAGCAGCCGCTTGATATACAGGCTTGACTTGCCCGAAATGATCCTCCATGTAGTACTGGGGAATCATTTCAAACGTATCAATCTCGTATGGAGCAGTGGGGTCTATCTCCTCTTCATAATCTCCACATGCACTATGTGACTCACAACCCATCTGGTTTACAGGGGTAATCCTTGGATGTGGAGGTTGTGGTCCTAGCACTGGCGGTGGTAACGGCACAGACTGGACTACATTCGGATTCCTTGGAACTATGTGCTGTGACGGTTGCTCGATAGGTTGTGCAGGCATTAGCGCGGGTACTTGAGGTGTGTTTGACCAAGCTAGTGGTGCCTGGTTTGCCAACATTCGCTTAAGTGTTAGGCAATCTTTAGATTGATGGCCATACTTACCACATGCATTGCAATTCCCATTGAATTTGACTCTAAATGTGGGACATTCACTCGTGCTATGTGGTCCTAAGCACACCGAACACCATTGTTGCTCTCTTCTTGGGTACATATGGCTATTCTGAGGAGCTCGATTACCCCTAAAGTATTCTTGGAGAGCCTTAGTAAGGTCGGTCACAGACATTTCAGATATCTTGGGCTCCTTGGCAATTGGTTTTACCGTCATTGGCTCGTGCCCAGATACTTGCGAACTAACGGATTTTGTTTCTGAAGACACCTTTTTACCTGCAATCATCAAGTTGTCTTCTAACTGGATTGCATTGGCAGTGACTGCTTCCCACGTTGTAAGACCTCTAATGACTAGGCCATTGTAAATGTCCTCGTGGCGCAATCCTCGGATGAATCTATCGAGGACTTGGTTGTTATTGAAGCGTTCATCGGGAGTGCAGTGAGAATTTAGATGTTTCAATCGACTTATAAAGTCTCTCACTGACTCCCCTTCCTCGCGTTCAACTTTTTGGAGTTGAGATGCTACCCCCCAAAGCACACCCTCGCGTATGTATTCTTTCAAGAACAATCTCTTGAGAGTGGGGTAGTGAGTGCGCTCTTCAACCCTTAAGGTTCGATACCAATCTCCGGCCTTCCCACTCAAGGTTAAGCCTAAGGCTTTACACTTGTGCAGCTCATTGTGCTCTTCCAAGGAATCACACACGTGTTCAAAGACTTCAATGTGCTTCCTAACATCCTCGTTACCACTGAAGTTTTGAGTGAGCTTAGCCACTTGTACTGCCTTGCTTCTAGGTTCTCTCTCAGGCATACCCCGCATGTTTTCTGCAATGGATCGTCCGATCGTCTGAGCAAATGCTGCGAGATCACCTAAGTGAGCAGGCATAGTTGGTGGAGGCACTTCTGGGATAGCCTGGCTGATAGGAGTTGGCGTTGGTCTGAGTAAGTTGGCAAATGACGTAGGATATGATATGTGGCTAGGCCTAGCTCCCCTTGGATAATGGTTATGATAAGGCAGTCTTGGAGCATACGCCATTGGCATACTAGGAGGCGTAGGAGCTACATGAGCATGAGTAGCAATAGGTACATAAGGCCGATAGGCACTGCCACGCACTGTTGTAGGTACTGTTCCACTAGGTAGTGGTGTCGTACTAACTACAGTGGTAACAGGTGCGCTTTCTGTCATGCTCATCATTGGGGTAGGCATTGCGGATTCCTTAATGGAAAGTTGAGCCAAGGTTGGAAAACTAAAGTTACTACTCGTGGGCTCAACCTGCATTGAGACTCCAGGCGAAACAACATATGAAGGGTCTATGGGACTCACCGAGGGAGTCTCCAATTGTGATAGGGTTGGTTGTTTGGCCTTGCCCGTATCCAAAAACCTCATAGGGCCAGTGGAAACTAGGTCCACTCCCCTATTTTGCCTCTCAATTTGGATAATTCTATGAATCACCTCACATATCATGTGTTGTTGCTCCTCTAGATTAGTGGCGCTAGATGTAGATCGTAGGACTTCTAACCAACCTACATGGTATGTGTAACCCGTGTATAGGTCCGTTAGAGTCTCTGTGTGTAGATCATATTCCCAATTTTCATTGAGAAATATCCCATCTAGACTTGGTGTGCCAAACGGTTCTCTTGAAGTGGACGCAATGTCACTTCTTATGGATTGGCTTCTAGGGACCTCTACTTTAGGAAGAGCATCGGAATGTGGTAGCTCAGTAGGGCCCTCATTAAACGAAGTGGGTAGAATATCCACATGGACACTCTTTGGGAGGGTAGGGTCCACATAAGATGTGAATGGCGAATCTACTACCCCTCCTTCCTCATTTACTTCGCTTGTCGCATGCTCAGAGCGTGTAGCTCTACTAAAGGTCTCTATTAAACGACTAAACATGCTAGATCCGGGCTGTGGGGCCCACACTGGCATGTTTTGGCTTGTCTCCTCAGGGTTCTTGGTAGGGTGCCATTCCATGGCTTCTGAGTCGGAGGATGAGTCACTATCCACTATTCGTGGATCTTGGGTTGCACTCCCTTGGGTTCCAGCCGAAGGCCAAGATGCCAACGTGGAGGGATGGTGTGAGCCTGCGTAGACTGAAACGCTTTCTAGTGGTTCAGGCTCTAGCACCCGACCAGAACGTAGATACATGTGACGTGGGTACCCTACGTGCGTTGGTAACTACCCTTGAAACTCACACAAGTGGTTTCTTAGGTGTTTCGCACCCCGTTTTTACTTGTTTTTGTGTTGTTTTTAACCCGTTTTTGACCCCCTTACCTACGGTCGAACTTGGACTAGGGCGTGTGATAGCTCGAAACGAGCGTATCGTTTAAAGGGTCCTAGTGTGCTTTACAGCACCGTGTTCGCCTATCTAGAGCTCCTGTAGTCCTCAAAACAGTCCGTTTCCTT